>NC_091336.1:12877209-12882209 GCF_038502225.1 Cherax quadricarinatus
ATATTGTACATATGGTTCTCATTACTTTGTATATTGTACATATGGTTCTCATTACTTTGTATATTGTATATATGGTTCTCATTACTTTGTATATTGTACATATGGTTCTCATTACTTTATATGTTGTATATATGGTTCTCATTACTTTATATGTTGTATATATGGTTCTCATTACTTTATATGTTGTATATATGGTTCTCATTACTTTGTAAGTTGTATATATGGTTCTCATTACTTTATATGTTGTATATATGGTTCTCATTACTTTATATGTTGTACATATGGTTCTCATTACTTTATATGTTGTATATATGGTTCTCATTACTTTGTAAGTTGTATATACGGTTCTCATTACTTGGTATATTGTACATATGGTAAGTCACAAGAAGTTGGCTGCAATAATTCACAAAGAAACACACTTAAGAAATGTCGTCTTAACTTTCTTTTTCTAAATGTATTTTTTTGTGAAAATTTTCAATGGTGTACTGATTATGCGGAGAGTAAATGATACCTGTGTATTATTTTCAGCTCTTATATCTGTCCTGCCTTGACCGAAGCTGTGAACATAGAATAATATACCACACTATGACTTGTTCTGATAGTTTCTATACACCAACCTGTTATTTACCTTTGTTACACCTCCTTTAGCGTGTTTTATAAACTGTTGGCATGTCATTTTATTAGGCCTATGTCCTTCACCTGTTGTTTCTTCTATGGAAAAAATCTGACTGTTTTGGATAATGCGTGTTTTTAATAAGGAATGTGTGAGAAGGGAACGATGTAAGGTTTTAAAAGACAGCGGTGAACAGAGGGGGCTACAGCCCTCCTCAGATGAAAAAATACTAATTATTTCCACTGTATTAAACTGACCAGTAATCGCAAAAGAATGATGCGTTAAGAAATTTCACATACATGCTGAAAACCATGTTTTAAAAAACGATTTTTTTATTTTTTAAGCATATGATTCTTTTTAAGCCAGCTTCCCAAAATTGAAATCGTGGCTTAAGTTTCCTCTTAGATTGAAATCCTGGCTACGTCACTGGTAAAAGAGGAAAGATGTAATGGAAGAGTAACAGTGAGGGAGGAGGAGGTGAGACAGGAGATGAGAAAAGGAAGGAAAGATGAGGAGAGTCAGCATCCTGGTTGAGCCAAGATGCACCAATCGTCTAGTCTCTGGCTGGCATCTCAGTCCCTGGGCACAGCTCCAGCCTGTGTAATCCACCACCCCGAGCCTGGCAACCACATTACCCAAATCACTACCACAACTACCAATACCACCTGATGTTAATAGCAACACCTCCACCACCACCAACACGATCTACAGAACACTTCTGCAACGTTTGAATGTTTATTCTGCTCACCGGAGCTCGTTGAAACTGGTTAAATTCTCGGAAACGAAAGTTGCATCTTAGATACTGCGTTTTCTCGCGAGGGGTAAAAAAAATCAAGAATGTGTTGGCAGATGACGAGGCAACGTGACGAAGCTAAACGCAACGTTCCTTTCCCGAGTCTTCAACAACACTGATTGTTAATACTAATGATTATGTATTATTGGTCTAATACTTATACTGCATATAATCATAATTATACATCATAAAGTATAGAAAATAACCTATAAAGGGAATAGTTATCATTATAATACATCAATAACAGCCTTTAGAGTTGCTTATTTTGTTTTCAGTTGTGCTTATGGTCAGGTTAGGTAAGATTTGTCAGGACACAGGACAAGTAATTCCTGACTCGGGTCTTAGTCATATGGTGACCCACAACTGTAGATTTTGGTCATCCATCCCTTTAAAAATTATGGTTATGATTATAACCATTTTTTTAACAATATCTTCGCTTATGGGTCCAGACTTACGCGACACCTTGTATATACCTGAAAAATACAGGAGGGACGAGTCCCTGAGTTTCTCACTGCCACACTTCCCTGTAGTGATCTCTCACTCCACTCTACTGCAGTAAGTGTAGAATTAACCCAGTGAAAGAGCAGTGATCATGGGAACACGGTATTAAGACGCGTCCACCACTAATTCAACCATCCGCCAGCAGATACAAAAACAATGACAGGAGAAATTCCGCAAGGCCGAATGAACCATGTTGTAATGGCTTTATGGGCCTGAGAATAGCAACAGCTTGCCTGATCAGGCGGTTACTGCATATGGTTACAGTTATATCAGAGGTATACGGTATAGCCAAGCATGGAGGCTCACTCAGCGAACATATCAACTTAAAGACTTACACTAAACTTGAATGTGCTAATCAAGTGTGAGACGTCACGCTAAGGATTTTAATAAGATAAGCGTGAGACAAACTAGCTTGCTTGTCTTAACGTAAAACAGCGGAACGTGGCCACGCCTGACGATCCCAACCATCGGGAAGTGCTGCAAGCAAATTTCATACTTAGTCTCAAGTCTGAGTAAGACAATGTCTAGGGTAATATGAATGAGTCATGGCCAGACATCGGAGTTCAAGATGCGGGAACCGGTAGCAGGTTGGTAAAAGCCAGCAGCCAGGGAGTTATAAACAACCTGGAGCATCAACACACAGCCAGGCCTTACAATAATATATTGTTGTCTAACCTGTGTATTTTCTGCCTTACGGTAGAAAATGTCAAACACCAGAGAGTGTACACTCCCACACATGTACACAACCTACCAGAGGGTGTACACTCCCACACATGTACACAACCTACCAGAGGGTGTACACTCCCACACATGTACACAACCTACCAGAGGGTGTACACTCCCACACATGTACACAACCTACCAGAGGGTGTACACTCCCACACATGTACACAACCTACCAGAGGGTGTACACTCCCACACATGTACACAACCTACCAGAGGGTGTACACTCTCACACATGTACACAACCTACCAGAGGGTGTACACTCCCACACATGTACACAACCTACCAGAGGGTGTACACTCCCACACATGTACACAACCTACCAGAGGGTGTACACTCCCACACATGTACACAACCTACCAGAGGGTGTACACTCCCACACATGTACACAACCTACCAGAGGGTGTACACTCCCACACATGTACACAACCTACCAGAGGGTGTACACTCCCACACATGTACACAATCTACCAGAGGGTGTACACTCCCACACATGTACACAACCTACCAGAGGGTGTACACTCCCACACATGTACACAACCTACCAGAGGGTGTACACTCCCACACATGTACACAACCTACCAGAGGGTGTACACTCCCACACATGTACACAACCTACCAGAGGGTGTACACTCCCACACATGTACACAACCTACCAGAGGGTGTACACTCCCACACATGTACACAACCTACCAGAGGGTGTACACTCCCACACATGTACACAACCTACCAGAGGGTGTACACTCTCACACATGTACACAACCTACCAGAGGGTGTACACTCCCACACATGTACACAACCTACCAGAGGGTGTACACTCCCACACATGTACACAACCTACCAGAGGGTGTACACTCTCACACATGTACACAACCTACCAGAGGGTGTACACTCCCACACATGTACACAACCTACCAGAGGGTGTACACTCCCACACATGTACACAACCTACCAGAGGGTGTACACTCCCACACATGTACACAACCTACCAGAGGGTGTACACTCCCACACATGTACACAACCTACCAGAGGGTGTACACTCCCACACATGTACACAACCTACCAGAGGGTGTACACTCCCACACATGTACACAACCTACCAGAGGGTGTACACTCCCACACATGTACACAACCTACCAGAGGGTGTACACTCTCACACATGTACACAACCTACCAGAGGGTGTACACTCCCACACATGTACACAACCTACCAGAGGGTGTACACTCCCACACATGTACACAACCTACCAGAGGGTGTACACTCCCACACATGTACACAACCTACCAGAGGGTGTACACTCCCACACATGTACACAACCTACCAGAGGGTGTACACTCCCACACATGTACACAACCTACCAGAGGGTGTACACTCCCACACATGTACACAACCTACCAGAGGGTGTACACTCCCACACATGTACACAACCTACCAGAAGGTGTACACTCCCACACATGTACACAACCTACCAGAGGGTGTACACTCCCACACATGTACACAATCTACCAGAGGGTGTACACTCCCACACATGTACACAACCTACCAGAGGGTGTACACTCCCACACATGTACACAACCTACCAGAGGGTGTACACTCCCACACATGTACACAACCTACCAGAGGGTGTACACTCCCACACATGTACACAACCTACCAGAGGGTGTACACTCTAACACATGTACACAACCTACCAGAGGGTGTACACTCCCACACATGTACACAACCTACCAGAGGGTGTACACTCCCACACATGTACACAACCTACCAGAGGGTGTACACTCCCACACATGTACACAACCTACCAGAGGGTGTACACTCCCACACATGTACACAACCTACCAGAGGGTGTACACTCCCACACATGTACACAACCTACCAGAGGGTGTACACTCCCACACATGTACACAACCTACCAGAGGGTGTACACTCCTATACATGTACACAACCTACCAGAGGGTGTACACTCCCACACATGTACACAACCTACCAGAGGGTGTACACTCCCACACATGTACACAACCTACCAGAGGGTGTACACTCCCACACATGTACACAACCTACTTCACTAACAATCACAAATTGCTACAAGGGTTGAACATCAAGACGAAAGACGAAAACTTAATTTTCGTAAACTACAAAAATAGTCCAATAAATTCCTTAGGTTAGGTTAGGTTAGCTTAGCTTAGGTTAGGTTAGGTTAGGTTAGGTTAGGTTAGGTTAGCTTAGGTTAGGTTAGGTTAGGTTAGGTTAGGTTAGGTTAGGCTAGGTTAGGTTAGGTTAGCTTAGCTTAGGTTAGGTTAGGTTAGATTACGTTCGTCAGGAAACAGGACAAGTGCTTCCTGACGATGGTCTCAGTCATATGATGACC
>NC_091336.1:12887209-12939709 GCF_038502225.1 Cherax quadricarinatus
GACCCTTATGTTTAATGAATTATTGGGTAAGCTGAAAGCAGGTGTGTGAATTATAGACATCTTCGGAGGCTTCTTACTTTATTTGTAAAGTCGTGGTGGGTACACAGGCTTGTGTGTTGTGCCCATGGCCCAGGAGGGCCATCCCACGAGAGGGAGAACTAGTAGGCCTTCTGTCTTGCTGCTAGGCCGCTGTGTGAGTGAGAGAGTGTGGGACCAGCTTACCACAGACCTGGAGCAGGCCCAGAGGACAGCACTTTAGTGGCGCGAAATATGAACTAAGCTGGCAGACAGCATAGGCTGTCTGTGCAGACAGTACAGGCTGTCTACATACGCTCGGCCAACTACCGCGCATCGTCCCAATGCGACAATACTGATGGTAAAAACAACTCGGTCTCTCTTGTAGGAACAGGGCACAGAACACAAAATAAAAACATATATATACATATGGACATGGAAAAAAAAAAACTTCCTACAGGGAGGGAAGAAAAAACATGTGGGGTGTGCTAAACATCGTGGTCATAGGCAGTGAGCGTCGAAGGGCATCACTGTGCGCCTTCCTGCGTCTGGACAGATACTGCAACACAGGAGACATCACTGCGGCTGAGCTGTGATGTAACAGGGTACGGTCTCCTTTAGAACGGTGAAGCAGTCATCGTAGGAGTCGCTGCAGGTTTTCACTCAACCTGGGGCACGACATGCTGTTGCCCTCACTATGCCCTCGAGTGAGGCATCGTCAAAACTCGGCAACTGGGCAGGACTTCTGGCAAGCGACTCAGGAGGACACTTCTCGACTGGTACTGTTGCTGGGCTGTCACTGCCGGCGAGCGTGGAGCGAGTCATGGCAGAGACGACTGGGCGAAACATCTGGGAGTCCTAACATCATACACCAGACTGCAGTGAGCGAGCTAGCAGTCGAAGTGACATCTTCTTCATGCAGGCTGCTCACTGAAGCTTGTGACATGAGGCTGACACAGCGCATGCCGACAGGGCTAACTGCGGCTTGACGAGTGTCATTCTCTCGGCAGTTGGAGTTATAGCAGAGGTTAGTCTAAGTGTCCCCAGACTTGTTTCTCTACATATAACTGCACTCTGAAGGTCTGGAGGTGAAGTGAAACAAATCTCGATAGAAAATCGTAGCAGGTACGATTCTGCAGAACATCTATGAGTGATGAGCATAAGAGCTTCCTGTACAAGAGGCTCGGGGCTCAGGCTGACTGATATCAGCTGTCAAACGCACTGGTCACACCGTGTGACAACACAAAGTGCTACACAGGGGTCTGGCCGCAGACCACACTGGACTCACGGAAAACTTTACACACACCCGCGGTACATGCAGTACAACATGGCTTAACTAGAAAATGGTGCTTTTCTGTGCACAAAACTGACACTAAGCCATACACTAACATGTGAGAACACTGACTGAGAGGAATTAATTAACACACGACATATATCTTCTCTCAATCTTCTCGACAATACTGAAATAATTACTAGAACACTCGATGTGACATCATGTGATGTCAGCAGACATCTCGAGGTGACATCAGGCAGACATCGTGACATCATGAAGTCGGGCAGCATCGTCGGTGACGCCAATGTGATGCGGGCAGCAGACCACAGCATGTGGCCTGGGACATCTGGCTTGGTAACCCACATGGCTTGTAGATCCACGTGACATCGTGATCTATGTGGCATGCTGATCTACATGGCCTGCTGATCCATGTGGCTTGCTGATCCATGTGGCTTGTTGATCTGCATGGCTTGCTGATCCACATGGCTTGCTGATCCATGTGGCTTGCTGATCCACATGGCTTGCTGATCCATGTGGCTTGTTGATCCACATGGCTTGTTGGTCCATGTGGCTTGTTGATCCACATGGCTTCGAGTGGCCTCGGGCACTCGGATACACAGCTCTGGCAATGAATCACATGAAAAACAGCAGAAACACCGCAGAGGGAGTGAGTAGTGGTGAGTGGTGGTAGACGGGTGAGCATGAGTAGGGTGAGGCGAGGAAACGGCCACTTCCTCCCCTCCCACCCACAAACACAGGGAGACACACTGGACGCAAAAATCACCACAAAACTCAGCACAGCTGAAACAGCTGTGCTGAGCTGAACAACAACAGCAACATACAAGTGATGCTGAACACGTGACTTGAGAAACAGTGCGGGATGCTGTAGCGTGGGGTCACTGGGACGCCACTTACAATTCTCGAAGAAATTCGGCAAATTTCGGCTGGATCCTGCTTGTACCTGTGTCTGGATGCTCAAACGTGCAGACACGACATCAGGATAACTCGTTGAGAGACGGATGCTTCTTGTATAGGGTGATAAAGTGAAGATGACTTCATACCTCTTCCTTCCTCTCTCCGGGCAAACACAACTGCTACGACCACCGCTGCTACCAATGTTTAATGAGATTATTTGGTAATGCTGGTAGCGGGTGCGTAAATGATACGTCTTCCCGAGGCTTCTTTACTTTATTAGTAATGTCGTGGTGGGTATACAGGCTTGTGTGTTGTGCCCATGGCCCAGGAGGGTCATCCCACGAGAGGGAGAGAGCTACTAGGCCTTCTGTCTTGCTGCTAGGCCGCTGTGTGAGTGAGAGAGTGTGGGACCAGCTTCCCACAGACCTGGAGCAGGCCCAGAGGGCAACACTTTAGTGGCGCAAAATATGAACTAAGCTGGCAGACAGCATAGGCTGTCTGTGCAGACATTACAGGCTGTCTACACCTGCAACCTCAACTAGGTGAATACACACACACACACAGACACACACACACACACACACACACACACACACACACACACACACACACACACACACACACACACACACACACACCACATTTAATATAAGGTCACGCTAGAAACCTGACATAAATACTACACAAAAACTACAGAGATGTGAGGAAATATTTATAACATGTGGGAAGAGTGAGATGCTACACAGCTCTACACGGACAACAATAATATACCGAAGCCTGGTACTGGGTGGAGCGCTAAGCCGGCGGAATAAACCACGGAACGGGCAGGGATTGAACGCATGGTAAGTCTTAAAACTCACTTGCCGAATAACAGATTCCGAGGAGAACAATAATGAACAGCAGGATTTAGAGAAATTAAAATCATGGTTTGAAAAGTAGCAGATGCAGTTTAATGTGGATAAGCGTAAAGTCCTAGACCTTGGGAACGGGCGGGGCTTGAACTCACGGCAAGTGATGTCCTCAAATTCACTTGTCATGGGTTCGATCCCAGCCCGTTCCGTGGTTCGTTTGCAGTCGTGTTATTATGATTACGTTAGTCTTGATAGCAGACTGACTTAGCTCGGGTAACAAGAGTCAAGCCACGACTGACTTAGCTCGGGTAACAAGAGCCAAGCCACGACTGACTTAGCTCGGGTAACAAGAGCCAAGCCACGACTGACTTAGCTCGGGTAACAAGAGCCAAGCCACGACTGACTTAGCTCGGGTAACAAGAGCCAAGCCAGGAGGAATGTTACTACACCTTGATACTTACATTACTTATGAAGCTTTTCTATAGTGATTTTATTCTCGTATATGCGATTGAAAAATTGCATAAAATTTTGAATAGCGTCTCCTATGAAAGCCTTTCCAGGCGTTGCTCAGTGCAGGATGTGGATTTCAATCACATTTACGCAAAACTGCACTATATTGAGGGGTCTTATACGAGGGTTGACTGTAATGGAAGCAGAGACTCACAAGTGGATGTAACACAACAGTGTAAGACACTGTATAAGACGCAAGTGAGTGTAACACACAACAGTGTAAGACACTGTATAAGACACAAGTGAATGTAACACACAACAGTGTAAGACACTGTATAAGACGCAAGTGAGTGTAACACACAACAGTGTAAGACACTGTATAAGACGCAAGTGAGTGTAACACACAACAGTGTAAGACACTGTATAAGACGCAAGTGAGTGTAACACACAACAGTGTAAGACACTGTATAAGATACAAGTAATGTAACACACAACAGTGTAAGACACTGTATAAGATACAAGTAATGTAACACACAACAGTGTAAGACACTGTATAAGATACAAGTAATGTAACACACAACAGTGTAAGACACTGTATAAGATACAAGTAATGTAACACACAACAGTGTAAGACACTGTATAAGATACAAGTAATGTAACACACAACAGTGTAAGACACTGTATAAGATACAAGTAATGTAACACACAACAGTGTAAGACACTGTATAAGATACAAGTAATGTAACACACAACAGTGTAAGACACTGTATAAGATACAAGTAATGTAACACACAACAGTGTAAGACACTGTATAAGATACAAGTAATGTAACACAACAGTGTAAGACACTGTATAAGATACAAGTAATGTAACACACAACAGTGTAAGACACTGTATAAGATACAAGTAATGTAACACACAACAGTGTAAGACACTGTATAAGATACAAGTGAATGTAACACACAACAGTGTAAGACACTGTATAAGATACAAGTAATGTAACACACAACAGTGTAAGACACAAGTGGATGCAAGACATTATCAGTGTAAGATCTTTAATTTAAAGTCACGTGGAATGCGACAGTCACAATACAACTGTGTTCAATGATCTATTAATCAGTCTGAAGACAAATTTTTCATCAGTGCGACGCGAAATGCTACCGACATCTCAATTTCCTGCTCCAGTGAGCTGCAGAGGTAATACCAACAAATGTGTTGTTACAAGCCAGATGCTACAAGGATATCAATAGCTGACCTTTTATAATTCTCTGGTAGATCTCTAGGCTAATAGATATAGCATATGTAACAATATAACTGTCAAGTTATGAACTGATATGAGTATAACAGATGGTTACTTTGTTATATGTGAATAATCCAGCTGTGTGGTGTGCGAGAACACGTCAAGCATGATACATCCAGTTATGTGGTAGTGAGAACACGTCAAATGTGACACATCCAGTTGTGTGATAGTGAGAACACGTCAAATGTGACACATCCAGTTGTGTGATAGTGAGAACACGTCAAATGTGATACATCCAGTTGTGTGGTGTGCGAGAACACGTCAATTGTGATACATCCAGTTATGTGATAGTGAGAACACGTCAAATGTGATACATCCAGTTGTGTCGTAGTGAGAACACGTCAAATGTGATACATCCAGTTGTGTCGTAGTGAGAACACGTCAAATGTGATATATCCAGTTGTGTGATAGTGTGGGAACACGTTAAGCATCATACATCCAGCTGTGTGGTATTGTTTACATCCAGATGAGTATACTTAAATCCCTAAAATAAGGATAAAAGTAAGCTCTGTATACTGGAGTTTACCTGGAGAGAGTTCCGGGGGTCAACGCCCCCGCGGCCCGGTCTGTGTCCAGGCCTCATGGTGGATCAAAGCCTGATCAACCAAGCTGTTACTGCTGGCTGCACGCAATCCAACGTACGAGCCACAGCCCGGCTGGTCAGGTACCGACTTTAGGTGCCTGTCCAGTGCCAGCTTAACAACCACTGCGAAAAAAACAGTGAACTTCCAAGCGCTGTCGTGATTTCTGACTATTTTTTAGCAGTGGTTATTCTTCACATTGTGATATCACCTGTTTACTGTGATCTTATTGCACCTCTTAATATATATATATATATATATATATATATATATATATATATATATATATATATATATATATATATATATATATATATATATATATATATATATATATGCGGCGAAGTGCAAGCAGACCAATACGGTCTACATGGTCTTAACTGTTCCAAAACCAAGGGCTGGCATGCAAGACACAATGAGGTCAACGACATCATTAAGAGAACCCTTGCTACAGCTGGATGCCCTGCCGAGAGGGAGCCACGATCCCTTGCAGCAAACAATACCCACAACCCAGCAAACCGCCCCGACGGGATCACCATCTATCCTTGGAAGAATGGCAAGCTCTTAGCATGGGACTATACCTGTGTGTCCACACTGGCTGACACCTATATCCATCACAGTGTGGGGCGACAGGGAGGAGCTGCTGACCACAGGGAGGAGCACAAGATCAGCAAGTACAGGGACATTAGCCAACAGTATCAATTTGTCCCAGTGGGATCAGAGACCTTGGGATCATGGGGAAAAAATGCCACACGTTTCCTTAAAGAATTGGGTTCCAGACTCATCGACACCACCAGGGACCCAAGGGCAGCCACTTTCATGTTCCAGCGCCTCAGCGTCGCCATCCAGAGGGGAAATGCTTGCTGCATACTTGGCTCACGTCCAGCCTCGGAGGAGCTGGAGGAAATTCATGATCTTTGATACATTGTGCCATTGTATTCATGTTTATGTTTTTTTCTGTAAATGTATTTTGTTTATTAATAAATGTTCACATAGAATAAGAAAATATATAGGGGGTGGTAGGAGAAGAAAATATTCAAACAGCTCCGGGGAGAACCTTGAGTTTTCCCTGAGGTACGTTTATTGTCTTCTCTGAGGATGAGGGTCCCCAGTCCAGCTATAGAGGTGGTACTTCCCTATATAATATATATATATATATATATATATATATATATATATATATATATATATATATATATATATATATATATATATATATATATATATATATATATATATATACATACATATATTACACACACATTATACCAGAGGGAGTCACTACCAGCCATCTCACTTAACGACTAACTGTGATGTGACGCAGTGATCCTGGGTCGTAGCTTAAGACTTCCCGGGTAGTAATGACGCAAGACATTGTATCTTAGTCATTATAGAGGGAAATACGATAGTCTTCTTCACGGAGAATACAAAATTGTGTCCAGGATGTCCGCAAAGAATAAAAACACGATTTTTTTTTTAACTTTTAATTTGAATTTTGATATTTTTAGTGGGTAACCATTTTGAAGTGACATTAAAGCAATGAAATTAATGCTGCAATAACTACAGTATCAGGTAATTTATGCTGTAGGAACTACAGCAGCAGACAATAATAGGTAATTAATACTGTATTAACTACAGTACCAGACAATCATAGATAATTAATATAATTATTAATTGGTATAAGCAGCCTAAAACACTGCTTGATCTTTATGTTAGAGAGAGAGAGAGAGAGAGAGAGAGAGAGAGAGAGAGAGAGAGAGAGAGAGAGCGAGAGATGAATGGGAGGGTGTTGGCACCTGGAGAAGAAGTTGATATCCTTGGGGTGAAATTTGACTCCAAACTAACCATGAAGAACCATGTTGTAAATCTGGCAAACAAGGCAGCCAGGAAGCTTACAGCACTTCGCCGTATCTCGCATCTGCTTGACAGTAGGGGTTGCAAGATTCTGTACGAGGCACAAGTACGCTCACACCTTGAGTATGCTCCACTTTCTTGGTTTGCCTGCCCCCCCCCCCTTCCTCTCATCTGCGACTGCTTGACAGAGTAGAGAACAGAGCAAGGCGTCTCATCTCTCGCCTGGACCCATCCTGGATAGATCTGTCATTTCAGCAGAGCCTTCAACACAGGAGGGATGTGGGTGGCCTTACTGTTATGTACCAGGCCAATATTGTCAAAGTACCACACTTGGATCCACTTCGAGGACAGCGTGAAACAAGCTTTTATGCCACAAGACGGGCAGAAAGCAGTAACTTCACTCTGGCTGTACCCTTCTCCAGAACATTACTCCATCTGAGATCATATATACCCAGGATGACTCGAGTATGGAACACATTCGTACAGCATAATGATGTCAACGAGATAAAGTCAGTTGATCAAATGAAAATGCTGGCCCACAGATGGCTCCAACTCCATCCAGTTCCCTACTTGTATGTCTCATAACAATGAAAATGCTTTCAAATGAGCTTATGTAGGTAACAGCTCATAGCTTGCCAATAAAGTTAGGAATCCTTAACCTGTAAATAGCTTGTCAATAAGGCTAGGGATCCTTAACCTAACCTTGTCAAACCCTGTGTAAAAAAAAAAAGAAAAAAAAAAAAAGATGGGGAAGGAGGTGTTGCTGTGTGCTTCTCTAAAAGTATACATGCCCAGCACATTGATGTTGCCATCCCTATTCATCTTGAAATGATGTTCTTCAAACTATGCATAAACACTAGTACCTATGTACTAGTACGTGCAATGTACAGACCTCAGTGGCAACATGCAGGCCCCATCAACTTCCTAATGGAAAATATGGACTCCCTTCAGCTCCAACACAACTGTCAACATATCATAATTATTGGTGAACTCAACCAACATCTCATACAGAGGGACTTTGATGACCTTCTTGCAGTGTTTGACACGAGAAACTTTGTTGATTTCCCTACTCACATTTCTGGCTCCTCCCTTGATCCAGTAGTGAGTGATCTGGCAGAAGGTATAGTCACTTGTCAACCCCTCAGCTACGTTAAATCATCTGACCACAAGGCTGTTTTTACGACACTTAAGATCCAAACAGAACGAGGGGAGAAGTCCACACGCACAACCTGGCTATGGGAAAGAGGTAATTGGCCATCCCTTTGCTCTGAGCTCGCCACCACCGACTGGAATGCTCTTCTCCAAGGGGATGTTGACAACCCAGTGAATGCCTTCACTAGGCACATCCTTAATCTACAAGAACATATTCCTCACCGGCAGTATGTGACGAAGTCTACAGATCAGCCTTGGTTTGGCTTTCGTTGTAGAGAGGCTGGTACTGCTAAGTACAAGGCATGGCGAAGGTATAACAGACATCCTACTACCTATAACAGGAACTTGCACAGTCAAGCCTGTAGGCATATGGGTGAAGTTCAAAAGTGGGCCATCTCTAAATTGGAGGTGGACACAAAAAGAAAGCTATCATCAGGTAGGGTAGGCTCCAAAACCTGGTGGTCCCTGGTCAAGGACAGACAAGGTTATCTGCCTGATGAACTTATTCCACCTCTATATCGACAGGATGGGACCACGTCTTACTAGTAGCCAAGAGAAAGCGGACCTCTTTGCCGAGCACTTTGCTTCCAAAATGTAAGTTTCTGATCCAGCAAGGGACCCTCACTGGCTAGCTGCAAGAACTGTGTCAAAACTGTCAGTGGTGACATTAAGGCAGGAGGAGGTGCTTCTTCTTCTTAAATCGCTTGACCAAGAAAAGGCTGTGGGCTCAAACAAGCTGAGCCCAAGATTGCTGAAATGTGCAGACCAGCTAGCAGCACTTCTAACTCGCATCTTTCAGCACTGCCTAGTACAGTGTAAATGGCCTTCTCTGTGGACAGAGGCAAATGTAGTCCCTGTTCACAAAAAGAAGAGCAGAGCAGAAATCAGCAACTACAGACCAGTGTCACTCCTGTCAATCACTGGTAAGATCCTTGAGGCAATAATCTCAAGACAAATCATAGTTTTTTGACTACCACTCACTACTTTGTGACTGTCAATATGGCTTCTGGAAAGGTTACTATGCTGCTGATCTGTTGTTAAACATCTCCACTAAATGGCAACAGTCACTGGATGAATCCAAAGTCAGCTGTGTGGTAGCACTGGACATTGCTGGTGCTTTCGACCAAATGTGGCACCAGGACCTCTTGCCAAAACTGCAAGTACTGGGAATTGGAGGATCTATGCTATGTTTCCTCAGTGATTACCTTCATGGTAGATCTCTAAGGATGGTTCTCAATGGAAGAGAATCTGCAAGACATCCTATTGGGGCAAGTGTTTCACAAGGAAGTGTGCTGTTACCATTGTTATGGAATGTCTACTTCAATGACCTTCTTCATCTCATCCCAGAATCCCAGGCATATGCAGACGACTATACTCTGACACTGACTTATCCAAGAGAAGAAATGCCACCTGCTCTAAGTTACATCAATTACCAGCTAAGAGCTATATCAGCTTGGGGAAAGTGATGGCAGGTAACATTTGCACCTGAGAAAACACAAATGATAATGGTCTCTAGGCACCATGATGGTAATGCCAGTGCAGTAGTATGAATGGGAGAGTGTTGGTACCTGGGGAAGCAGTTGATATCCTTGCAGTGAAATCTGACTCCAAACTGATCATGAAAAACCACGTTGTAAATCTTGCAAACAAGGCAGCCAGGAAGCTTACAGCACTTCGATGTATTATGATGTCAACGAGATAAAGTCAGCTGATCAAATGAAAATGCTGGCCCACAGATGGCTTCAACTTCATCCTGCTCCCTACTTGTATGTTTCATAACAATAAAAATGCTTTCAAATGAGCTGAACATTAAATGAGCTGATAGAGGTAACAGCTCTCAGTGTATCAATAAAGTTAGGAATCCTGAACTAGTCAATAAAGTTAGGGATCCTTAACCTAACCTAACCCTGTGTAAAGAGAGAGAGAGAGAGAGAGAGAGAGAAAGAGAGAGAGAGAGAGAGAGAGAGAGAGAGACAGAGAGAGAGAGAGAGAGAGAGAGAGAGAGAGAGAGAGAGAGAGAGAGAGTACTATTTACATTTTACACCATCAAAGGATCGGCCTGACTGACTCGTGCTTAGCAATTTGTTCGACTAACCTGCAACTACTGCCAGATCATTACTTTCTTATACCCTTTGATATCGAAATTTGTCCAGTTCTGATGTGCTTGATGTTTTCACCCCTTTGTTTATCTGTCTATTTACAACTTTAATCCACACACACACACAGTCACATCTCTGCTCAATCATGAACGCACATGTCTATATTTATGTACACACACACATACATGTACACCTCACTTATGCTCCAGTGTATATGCGGTGGTATGGCCGCATATCTCTTTAGACTACTGGTCTGATCATCTTGTAGACTACTGGTCTGACCACCTTGTAGACTACGGGACTGACCACCTTGTAGACTACTGGTCTGACCACCTTGTAGACTACGGGACTGACCACCTTGTACACTACTGGTCTGACCACCTTGTAGACTACTGGTCTGACCACCTTGTAGACTACTGGTCTGACCATCTTGTAGACTACTGGTCTGACCACCTTGTAGACTACGGGACTGACCACCTTGTAGACTACTGGTCTGACCACCTTGTAGACTACGGGACTGACCACCTTGTAGACTACTGGTCTGACCACCTTGTAGACTACTGGTCTGACCACCTTGTAGACTACTGGTCTGACCACCTTGTAGACTACTGGTCTGAGCACCTTGTAGACTACTGGTCTGACCACCTTGTAGACTACTGGTCTGACCACCTTGTAGACTACTGGTCTGACCATCTTGTAGACTACTGGTCTGACCACCTTGTAGACTACTGGTCTGACCACCTTGTAGACTAATGGTCTGATCATCTTGTAGACTACGGGACTGACCACCTTGTAGATTACTGGTCTGAACACCTTGTAGACTACTGGTCTGACCAGCTTGTAGACTATGGGACTGACTACCTTATAGACTATTGGTCTGACCACCTTGTAGAGTACAGGACTCATCAGCTTGTAGAATACGGGACTGACCACCTTGTAGACTAAGGGACTGATCGCCTTGTAGACTACGGGACTAACTACTTTTAGGTCATACCTGGGAGGAGAGAGAGAGAGAGAGAGAGAGAGAGAGAGAGAGAGAGAGAGAGAGAGAGAGAGAGAGAGAGAGAGAGAGAGAGAGAGAGAGAGAGAGAGAGAGAGACAGAGGAAAAGAAACCTAAAAAAGAGAGAAAAGATAGAGAGAAAAGTAAGATAAAAGAAACAGATCATAGGGCACCGAAGTCATGAGCTCACTGACCTTCACCTCAGCACCAGAATGAAAGGTTATAAGTTCCGTGTACCCCACACAACACACACATACAACACACAAAACACTCACAACACACACACACACACAACACACAAAACACACACAACACACACAACAGACACACAACACACACAACAGACACACAATACACACAACAGACACACAACACACATACAACACACAAAACACACACAACACACATACACAACACACAAAACACACACAACACACACACAACACACAAAACACACACAACACACACAACACACACAACACACACAACAGACACACAATACACACACACAATACACACACACAATACACACACACAATACACACACAACACACACACACAACACACACAACACACACAACACACACACAAACACACGCAACACACACACAACACACACACAACACACACACACAACACACACAACACACACAACACACACACAGGCCCGGTGGCCTGGTGGCTAAAGCTCCCGCTTCACACACGGAGGGCCCGGGTTCGATTCCCGGCGGGTGGAAATATTTCGACACGTTTCCTTACACCTGTTGTCCTGTTCACCTAGCAGCAAATAGGTACCTGGGTGTTAGTCGACTGGTGTGGGTCGCATCCTGGGGGACAAGATTAAGGACCCCAATGGAAATAAGTTAGACAGTCCTCGATGACGCACTGACTTTCCTGGGTTATCCTGGGTGGCTAACCCTCCGGGGTTAAAAATCCGAACGAAATCTTATCTTATCTTATCACACACACACACACAAACACACGCACACATACAACACACACACACAGTGTCTAATCGACATGTGCCTAGGACCAAATGGTAACTAACACACACAACACACACACACATGCACGCATGCACGCACGCACGCACGCACACACACGCCCCCACCCCCACATCACAAACCCCACCCCTACAGCAGCTCCCTTCGGGCACTCTGCCCTCACCCCCCCCATCACAAACCCCACCCACACCACAAACCCCCATAGTCCCCCCAGGGCTCCCGCTCCCCAACCCCAATATTCTCCCAGGTCCACTGTGATAGACAAGAAGCTGAAGGTGTGGTACACAAACGCAGATGCAATAGCAAATAAATACGAGGAGTGGCATAAAAGAATCAACCAGAAGTTCCCAGACATCATAGCAGTCACAGAAACGAAACTCACTTAGACAATAACAGACGCAGTCTTCCCACCAGGATATCAGATTCTGAGGAAAGACAGAAGGAGCAGAGGGGGAGGAGGGGTTGCACTGCTCATAAAAAACCGATGGAGTTTTGAGGAAATGGAAAGCATGAACGAGATTGGAGAAAGGGACTACATAGTAGGTACAATTCAATCTGGGGAACAGAAGATAGTCACTGTTGTGATGTATAACCCACAAAGAACAACAGAGCGATGGTGGACGCACTGGCTGAGGTGGCACGAAGAGCTCAATCGTGCAGAGCAAATTTACTGGCTATGGGTGATTTCAACAACAGGGAGATTGATTGAGAAAATCTGGAGCCTCATGGGGGGTCCCGAATCATGGAGAGCCAAGATGATGGATGTAGTACTGGAAAACCTCATGCATCAACACATCAGGGACACTACCAGAGAGAGAGGGGAGGATGAACCATCAAGACTGGACCTTGTGTTCACCCTGAGTAGTTCAGACATTGATTACATCACATATGAGAGGCCCCTCGGAGCTAGTGACCATGTAGTCATGAGTTTTGATTACATAGTAGAGTTACAAGTGGAGAGGGTAAGAGGAGTCGAATGGGAAAAGCCAAACTATAAAAGGGGGGACTACACAGGTATGAGGAACTTCCTGCGGGAGGTTCAGTGGGACAGAGAAATGGTAGGAAAGTCAGTAAATGAAATGATGGCATATGTAACAACAAAATGCAAGGAGGCAGAGGAAAGGTTTGTTCCCAAGGGCAACAGAAACAATGGGAAGACCAAAGCGAGTCCTTGGTTTACCCAAAGGTGCAGGGAGGCAAAAACTAAGTGCATTACAGAATATAAGAGGTATAGAAGGCAAAGGACCCAGGAAAACAAGATCAGTCGAAGAGCCAGAAACGAATATGCACAGATAAGGAGGGAGGCCCAGCGACAGTACGAAAATGACATAGCTTCGAAAGTCAAGTCTGACCCGAAACTGCTGTTTAACCACATTAGGAGAAAGACAACAGTCAAAGACCAGGTGATGAGGCTAAGGAAAGAAGGTGGGGAACTCACAAGCAACGATCAAGGGGTATGCGAGGAGCTCAACACGAGATTTAAGGAAGTATTCACAGTGGAGACAGGAAGGACTCTGGGAAGACAGGACAGAGGGGGACACCAACAGGGAATACGCCAACAAGTGCTAGATGACATGCACACAACTGAGGAGGAGGTGAAGAAGCTGCTAAGTGACCTTGATACCTCAAAAGCAGTGGGACCGGACAACATCTCCCCGTGGGTCCTCAGGGAGGGAGCAGATATACTGTGTGAGCCATTAACCACAATCTTCAACACATCCCTTCAAATTGGGCAACTACCTGAGGTATGGAAGACCGCAAATGTAGTTCCCATTTTTAAAAAAGGAGACAGAAAAGAGGCACTAAATTACAGACCAGTGTCACTGACCTGTATAGTATGCAAAGTCATGGAGAAGATTATCAGGAGGAGAGTGGTGGAGCACCTGGAACGGAACAAGATTATAAACGACAACCAGCACGGATTCATGGAAAGCAAATCCTGTGTCGCAAACCTTCTGGATTTTATGACAAAGTTACAGAAGTAAGACACGAGAGAGAGGGGTGGGTTGACTGCATTTTCTTGGACTGCAAGAAGGCCTTCGACACAGTTCCTCGTAAGAGATTAGTGCAGAAACTAGAGGTCGGGCACGTATAACAGGAAGGGCACTGCAATGGATCAGAGAATACTTGACAGGGAGGCAACAACGAGTCATGGTACGGGATGAAGTATCACAGTGGGCACCTCTGCCAAGCGAGGTCCTACAGGGGACGGTCCTAGGACCAATGCTATTTTCTGGTATATGTGAATGACATGATAGAAGGGATAGACTCAGAGGTGTCCCTGTTCGCAGATGATGTGAAGCTAATGAGGAGAATCAAATCAGATGAGGATCAGGCAGGACTTCAAAGAGACCTGGACAGGCTGGACACATGGTCCAGCAACTGGCTTCTTGAATTCAACCCTGCCAAATGCAAAGTCATGAAGATCGGAGAAGGGCAAAGAAGACAGCAGACAGAGTATAGGCTAGGTGGCCAAAGACTGCAAACTTCGCTCAAGGAGAAAGATCTTGGGGTGACCATAACACCGAGCATGTCTCCGGAGGCACACATCAACCAGATAACTGCTGCAGCATATGGGCGCCTGGCAAACCTGAGAATAGCGTTCCGATACCTTAGTAAGGAATCGTTCAAGACACTGTACACTGTGTACATCAGGCCCATACTGGAGTATACAGCACCAGTTTGGAACCCACACCTGGTCAAGCGCGTCAAGAAATTAGAGAAAGTGCAAAGGCTTGCAACAAGGCTAGTTCCGGAGCTCAGGGGTATGTCCTACGAAGAAAGGTTGAGGGAAATCGGACGAACGACGCTGGAGGACAGGAGGGTCAGGGCAGACATGATAACGACATACAAGATACTGCGTGGAATAGATAAGGTGGACAGAGACAGGTTGTTCCAGAGAGGGGACACAGAAACAAGGGGTCACAATTGGAAGCTGAAGACTCAGACGAGTCACAGGGATGTTAGGAAGTATTTCTTCAGTCAGAGTCGTCAGGAAGTGGAATAGCTTAGCAAGTGATGTAGTGGAGATAGGAACCATACTTCGCTTTAAGACGAAGTATGAAAAAGCTCAGGAAGCAGAGAGGGAGAGGACCTAGTAGCGATCAGTGAAGAGGCGGGGGCAGGAGCTGAGTTTCGACCCTTGCAACCATAATTAGGCGAGTACAATTAGGTGAGTACACACACACATACACACAAATACACACACAAACGCACACACACACACACGCACAGGAGCTATGACTCGATCCCTGCAACCACAAATAGGTGAGTACACATACACACACACAAACATACACAAACACACAAACACAAACACACACACACAAACACACACACACACACACACACACACATACACACACACACACACACACACACACACACACACACACACACACACACACACACACACACACACACACACACCTGAGAACAGCATTCCGATACCTTAGTAAGGAATCATTCAAGACACTGTACACCGTGTATGTCAGGCCCATACTGGAGTATGCAGCACCTGTTTGGAACCCGCACTTGATAAAGCACGTCAAGAAACTAGAGAAAGTACAAAGGTTTGCAACAAGGTTAGTTCCAGAGCTAAGGGGAATGTCCTATGAAGAAAGATTAAGGGAAATCGGCCTGACGACACTGGAGGACAGGAGGGTCAGGGGAGACATGATAACGACATATAAAATACTGCGTGGAATAGACAAGGTGGACAAGGACAGGATGTTCCAGGGAGGGGACACAGAAACAAGAGGCCACAATTGGAAGTTGAAGACACAAATGAGTCAAAGAGATAGTAGGAAGTATTTCTTCAGTCATAGAGTTGTAAGGCAGTGGAATAGCCTAGAAAATGACGTAGTGGAGGCAGGAACCATACACAGTTTTAAGACGAGGTTTGATAAAGCTCATGGAGCGGGGAGAGAGAGGGCCTAGTAGCAACCGGTGAAGAGGCGGGGCCAGGAGCTAGGACTCGACCCCTGCAACCACAAATAGGTGAGTACAAATAGGTGAGTACACACTTGTAGAGTCGAAGATTCTTTACAGAAACCCAGCGTGGAATTAGTGATAGAAAATACTGTCTTACGAATTCCCTGCAATTCTACAATAGAGTCAGAGAGATAAAACAAGAAAGGCAGGGTTGGATGGACTACGCTTTCTTGGATTGCAGAAGATCATCTGATACAGTACCACACCATAGACCAGTACAGAAATTAAAAGAACAAGCAGGGCTACAAGGCAGAGTGCTTCAGTGAGGTAAGGAATAACTGGATGACAGAGAATAACAGTAGGAGAAAACACACCACTACAAGCACAAGGCTATGATATGTCATCATACTACACTACAAGCACAAGACTATGATAATATGTCATCATACTACACTACAAGCACAAGACTATGATAATATATCATCATAATACACTACAAGCACAAGACTATGATAATATATCATCATAATACACTACAAGCACAAGACTATGATAATATATCATCATAATACACTACAAGCACAAGACTATGATAATATATCATCATAATACACTACAAGCACAAGACTATGATAATATATCATCATAATACACTACAAGCACAAGACTATGATAATATGTCATCAGAATACGCTGACATGTGGGCTGATACACTGAACATCAGAGTGGCAATCATGTTGTTTACACACTGACAGAATAAATAAACAAGCGAGTGGCGGGCCTCTTCCCTGGGTGTCAGGGACAGGCAGGGTTCGAGGGCCCTCAGCCCTGGGTGTCACCGACCGGGAGGGGGCGTCGGGCCCCTAGCCCTGGGTGTCACCATCTGGTAGGGAGCGTGGGGATCCCCAACCCTGGGTGTAAGGGGTATGGTGGGGAGCCACACACGTGTTCTGGTTATTTATATCATCAATAACACCACTCCGCCTCTGATACCATCTATGTCACACCACACTACTGACACCATCTATGTCACACCACACTACTGACACCATCTATGTCACACCACACTACTGACACCATCTATGTCACACCACACTACTGACACCATCTATGTCACACCACACTACTGACACCATCTATGTCACACCACACTACTGACACCATCTATGTCACACCACACTACTGACACCATCTATGTCACACCACACTACTGACACCATCTATGTCACACCACACTACTGACACCATCTATGTCACACCACACTACTGACACCATCTATGTCACACCACACTACTGACACCATCTATGTCACACCACACTACTGACACCATCTATGTCACACCACACTACTGACACCATCTATGTCACACCACACTACTGACACCATCTATGTCACACCACACTACTGACACCATCTATGTCACACCACACTACTGACACCATCTATGTCACACCACACTACTGACACCATCTATGTCACACCACACTACTGACACCATCTATGTCACACCACACTACTGACACCATCTATGTCACACCACACTACTGACACCATCTATGTCACACCACACTACTGACACCATCTATGTCACACCACACTACTGACACCATCTATGTCACACCACACTACTGACACCATCTATGTCACACCACACTACTGACACCATCTATGTCACACCACACTACTGACACCATCTATGTCACACCACACTACTGACACCATCTATGTCACACCACACTACTGACACCATCTATGTCACACCACACTACTGACACCATCTATGTCACACCACACTACTGACACCATCTATGTCACACCACACTACTGACACCATCTATGTCACATCACACTACTGACACCATCTATGTCACACCACACTACTGACACCATCTATGTCACATTACACTACTGACTCCATCTATGTCACACCACACTACTGACACCATCTATGTCACACCACACTACTGACAGTATCAATGCCACACCACACTACTGACACTATCTATGTCACACCACACTACTGACACCATCTATGTCACACCACACTACTGACTCCATCTATGTCACACCACACTACTGACACCATCTATGTCACACCACACTACTGACAGTATCAATGCCACACCACACTACTGACACTATCTATGTCACACCACACTACTGACACCATCTATGTCACACCACACTACTGACTCCATCTATGTCACACCACACTACTGACACCATCTATGTCACACCACACTACTGACTCCATCTATGTCACACCACACTACTGACACCATCTATGTCACACCACACTACTGACAGTATCAATGCCACACCACACTACTGACACTATCTATGTCACACCACACTACTGACACCATCTATGTCACACCACACTACTGACTCCATCTATGTCACACCACACTACTGACAGTATCAATGCCACACCACACTACTGACACTATCTATGTCACACCACACTACTGACACCATCTATGTCACACCACACTACTGACTCCATCTATGTCACACCACACTACTGACACCATCTATGTCACACAACACTACTGACACCATCAATGTCACACCACACTACTGACACCATTTATGTCACACCACACTACTGACACCATCAATGTCACACCACACTACTGACACCATCTATGTCACACCACACTACTGACACCATCTATGTCACACCACACTACTGACACCATCTATGTCACACCACGCTACTGACACCATCTATGTCACACCACACTACTGACACCATCTATGTCACACCACACTACTGACACCATCTATGTCACACCACACTACTGACACCATCTATGTCACACCACACTACTGACACCATCAATGTCACACCACACTACTGACACCATTTATGTCACACCACACTACTGACACCATCAATGTCACACCACACTACTGACACCATCTATGTCACACCACACTACTGACACCATCAATGTCACACCACACTACTGACACCATCTATGTCACACCACACTACTGACACCATCAATGTCACACCACACTACTGACACCATTTATGTCACACCACACTACTGACACCATCAATGTCACACCACACTACTGACACCATCTATGTCACACCACACTACTGACACCATCTATGTCACACCACACTACTGACACCATCTATGTCACACCACGCTACTGACACCATCTATGTCACACCACACTACTGACACCATCTATGTCACACCACACTACTGACACCATCTATGTCACACCACACTACTGACACCATCTATGTCACACCACACTACTGGCACCATCTATGTCACACCACACTACTGACACCATCAATGCCACACCACACTACTGACACTATCTATGTCACACCACACTACTGACACCATCTATGTCACACCACACTACTGACACCATCTATGTCACACCACACTACTGACACCATCTATGTCACACCACACTACTGACACCATCTATGTCACACCACACTACTGACACCATCTATGTCACACCACACTACTGACACCATCTATGTCACACCACACTAATGACACCATCTAAGTCACACCACACTACTGACACCATCTATGTCACACCACACTACTGACAGCATCTATGTCACACCACACTATTGACACCATCTATGTCACACCACACTACTGACACCATCAATGTCACACCACACTACTGACACCATCTATGTCACACCACACTACTGACACCATCTATGTCACACCACACTACTGACACCATCTATGTCACACAACACTACTGACACCATCTATGTCACACCACACTACTGACAGCATTTATGTCACACCACACTACTGACACCATCAATGTCACACCACGCTACTGACACCATCTATGTCACACAACACTACTGACACCATCTATGTCACACCACACTACTGACACCATCTATGTCACACAACACTACTGACACAATCAATGTCACACCACACTACTGACACCATCAATGTCACACCACACTACTGACTCCATCTATGTCACACCACACTACTGACGCCATCTATGTCACACCACACTACTGACACCATCAATGTCACACAACACTACTGACACCATCAATGTCACACCACACTACTGACACCATCAATGTCACACCACACTACTGACACCATCAATGTCACACAACACTACTGACACCATCTATGTCACACCACACTACTGATTTCATCTATGTCACACCACACTACTGACACAATCAATGTCACACCACACTACTGACACCATCAATGTCACACAACACTACTGACACCATCTATGTCACACCACACTACTGATTTCATCTATGTCACACCACACTACTGACACCATCTATGTCACACCACACTACTGACTCCATATATGTCACACCACACTACTGACACCATCTATGTCAAACCACACCACTGACACCATCTATGTCACACCACGCTACTGACACCATCTATGTCACACCACACTACTGACACCATCAATGTCACACCACACTACTGACACCATCTATGTCACACCACACCACTGACACCATCTATGTCACACCACGCTACTGACACCATCTATGTCACACCACACTACTGACACCATCTATGTCACACCACACCACTGACACCATCAATGTCACACCACGCTACTGACACCATCTATGTTACACTACACTACTGACACCATCTATGCCAAACCACACCACTGACAGTATCTATGTCACACCACAATACTGACACCATCTATATCAGACCACACCACTGACACCATCTATGTCACACCACACTACTGACACCATCTAAGTCAGACCACACCACTGGCACCATCTATGTCACACCACACTACTGACACCATCTAAGTCAGACCACACCACTGACACCATCTATGTCACACCACACTACTGACACCATCTAAGTCAGACCACACCACTGACACCATCTATGTCACACCACACTACTGACACCATCTAAGTCAGACCACACCACTGGCACCATCTATGTCACACCACACTATTGTCACCATCTGTGTCAGATCACACCACTGACACCATCTATGTCACACCACACTATTGACACCATCTATGTCACACCACACTACTGACACCATCTATGTCACACCACACTACTGACACCATCTGTAGACAGCCTGTACTGTCAGAACAGACAGCCTAAGCCGTCTGCCAGCTTAGTTCATATTTCGTGGCATTTAAGTGCTGCCCTCTGTAGGCTCACCCAGGTCAGTGGGAGGCTGTGCCCATTCGCTCTCACTCTCCGGCCGACCGACTTGACAGGCACAAGTGCTCCCCCTCCACGGACTGGCTATCGGTCATTCCCTCACATTGCCCGTTGTGTACTCACTCCTATTCAATTAAAGCCAAACTAGTCCACGGCCGTATCATTGCTACCTACGCTACCTCCATCGGCACTAAACCGCTGTTCAACAGCAAGAACAGTAATAACATACGGATATAAACCAAGTTTTTCCAATGGGCAACAGAGAACAATATGATGTTCAATGAAGACAAATTCCAACTACTCCGTTATGGAAAACTGGAGGAAATCACAACTAGGATTGAGTATACTACCAACTCCAATCACACAATCGAGCGGAAAAGTAATGTGAAAGACCTGGGTGTGGTAATGTCCGAAGCTCTCACTTTCAAGGACCACAACAATGCCACTATCACATCTGCGAGGAAACTGATAGGATGGATAATGAGAACATTCAAGACAAGAGATACCAAGCCACTGATGATCCTTTTTAAACCATTTGTTCTCTCTAGGCTAGAATACTGCTGTACATTAACATCCCCATTCATAAGAACATAAGAACGAAGGAACACTGCAGAAGGCCTACTGGCCCATGCGAGGCAGGTCCAAGTCTCCTACCGGCTTAAGCCAATGCACCCAACCTAGTCAGGTCAGGTCACATTGACTTAAGGGAGGAACACGGCAACCGACCTGGTAGCACAAGCTATCAGGTCTAACTCACACCCACCCACATCCACTCATGTATTTATCCAACCTATTTTTAAAGCTACACAACGTTCTGGCCTCTATAACTGTACTTGGGAGTTTGTTCCACTCATCCACAACTCTATTACCAAACCAGTACTTTCCTATATCCTTCCTGAATCTGAATTTTTCCAACTTAAAACCATTGCTGCGAGTCCTGTCTAGGCTAGATATTTTCAGCACACTATTTACATCCCCTTTATTTATTCCTGTCTTCCATTTATACACCTCAATCATATCCCCCCTAATTCTACGTCTTTCTAGAGAGTGCAGATTCAGGGCCCTTAGTCTATCCTCATAGGGAAGGTTTCTGATACATGGGATCAACTTTGTCATCCTCCTTTGTACATTTTCCAGAGAATTTATATCCATTCTGTAATAAGGTGACCAAAACTGTGCAGCATAATCTAAATAAGGCCTAACCAAGGATGTATAGAGTTGAAGAACAACCTGAGGACTCCTATTATTTATGCTTCTTGATATGAAGCCAAGGATTCTATTAGCTTTATTGCGAACACTTATGCACTGTTGTCTTGGTTTCAGATCACTGCTAACCAGAACTCCTAAATCTTTTTCGCAATCCGTAATATTAAGATCTACATTATTTAGTTTATATGTGGCATGGTTATTGTCCTGTCCAACATTTAGAACTTTGCATTTGTCTATATTAAACTGCATCTGCCACTTCTCCGACCACTGCATCAGTCTATTCAAATCTTCCTGGAGTGCTCGAATGTCCTCGTCAGAATGAATTCGACGGCCTATTTTGGTGTCATCGGCAAACTTGCCGATGTCGCTCTTTATGCCCTCATCTATGTCGTTTATGTAGATTGTGAACAGCAGGGGGCCCAACACTGACCCCTGTGGAACACCGCTCGTGACACTTCCCCACTCTGATTTCTCCCCATTTATGCAAACTCTCTGCTGCCTATTTGTCAACCATGCCTCTATCCAGGAAAAAATTTCTCCTCCTATTCCATGTGCTTTAATTTTCCTCAATAGTCTCTGATGTGGGACCCTGTCAAAAGCCTTACTGAAGTCCATATACACAATATCATATTCATTACCATGATCTACCTCCTCAAATACCTTAGTGAAAAAAGTTAATAAATTCGTAAGGCAGGAACGCCCCTTTGTAAAACCATGCTGAGATTCGTTGATTAATTTATGCTTTTCAAGGTGGCTACGAACTGCCTCGGCAATTATTGATTCCATAAATTTTCCCACTATGGAGGTTAGGCTTATTGGTCTATAGTTCGAAGCTAAGGACCTGTCACCTGTTTTGAAAATAGGTATCACATTTGCCATTTTCCACTTATCTGGCACCATGCCAGTTTGTAGTGATATGTTGAAAAGATTAGCCAAAGGTGTGCTAAGCACCTCTTTACATTCCTTTAGAACCCTTGCATACAGTTCATCAGGGCCTGGGGATTTGTTAGGTTTTAATTTATCTATTTGCCTAAGGACCATGTCACTTGTGACCCTAATAGTGCACAGTTTATTATCGTCCTGTTCTACATAATTTATCATTACTGGAATATCGCTGGTATCCTCCTGTGTAATAACTGAGAGGAAGTATGTGTTAAAAATTCTACACATTTCCTTATCACTGTCAGTGAGCTGACCCGAGGAACTTTTGAGTGGGCCTATCTTGTCCCTGATCTTACTTCTGTATACCTGAAAGAATCCTTTTGGGTTAGTCTTCGATTCTCTTGCAACTTTAACCTCATAATCTCTTTTTGCTTTTCTAATTCCCTTTTTTATTTCTCTCTTTAACTGAATATATCGATTTCTCAATTGCCCCTCTCCTCTTTTGATTTGCCTATATATGCCTCTCTTTTGACCAATCAGATATTTTAATCTATTGTTCATCCATTTAGGATCATTTTTGTTTGATCTGATTTCCCTATTTGGAACATAATTTGACTGAGCAGCTAGAACTATGCCCTGGAAAGCATCATATCGGCAACCATCACCACCTACCTGACCCTTAGTCAGGTCATTCCAGTTCAGCCCACCTAAGTAATTTTTCAGTCCTATGAAATCAGCCAAGCGAAAGTCAGGGACGGAGACTTGATTGCCATTATTAGGGGAATTCCATGATATATTAAAACTGAGTGATTTGTGATCACTTTCCCCAAGCTCATCATTAACCTCAAGATTATTAATTAGTGTTTCCCTACTGGCAAGAACCAAGTCAAGGAGGTTATTTCCCCTAGTTGGCTCTGTCACAAACTGTTTTAAAAAACAATCCTGGATCGTATCAAGAAAGTCACCTGACTCTAAATTTCCTGTCAAATTGCTCCAGTCAATCTGTCTATAGTTGAAATCTCCCATTAGCACAACATTTTCGTATGTAGATGCCTTACGAATTTCGTCCCATAGAAGTTTACTGCACTCCCTATCAAGATTTGGGGCCCTGTAAATCACACCCAAAATTAGTTTTTCTCGGCCCTCGAGAAGCTGTAACCAAACAGATTCAGTGGCTGACGCTTCTAATTTAATATCTTGTCTAACACAACAATTTAAATTGTCTCTGACATACATCGCTACTCCACCACCTTTCCTGTTGACCCTGTCAGTGTGGAATAATTTATAGCCTTGTATGTGACATTCAGAGGGCATCTCTCTATCTTTCAGATTGAGCCAGGTCTCTGTTATAGCAATAATATCTATGTTTCCTGCACTTGCAATTAATCTTAGCTCATCTATCTTATTTCTTACACTCCTGCTATTAGTATAGTAAACCTTAAGGGAGCTAGTCCCTTGCTGCCCTCTGCTGTCCCCCTTTGTTTGCTGACCTGATCTATTGTCTTTATTTATAACTTCATGCTGAATGCCTTTTATACATTTACTGTTTCCAACCCAAGTGTTGCAACCTGCTTGTTTCCCACACACACCCATACCTCTATCTTCCATCAGTTTAAAATCATAGGCATTTCACCAATGGCCTTCTCAATCGAGTCTGCAAGTGCTACCACCCCAGCCCCAGAGAGATGTACCCTATCCCTTGCATACATATCATGTTTGCCATAAAAGTTGTTCCAGTTGTCAATGAATGGGATTGCAAGTTCCTTGCAGTATCTGTCTAGCCAGCAATTTACACCAATTGCCCTAGACAACCATTCATTTCCTACTCCCCTTCTAGGCAAGATGCTACATATGATTGGGATCCCTCCCTTAGACTTAATGAAATCTATAGCTGACCTGTACTTATCTAGCAGCTCTTCTCTCCTACCCTTCCCAATATCATTTCCACCAGCACTGAGACAGATAATGGGCTTGCTCCCATTACCTGACATGATATTATCCAGCCTGTTGACAATGTCCCCAACACCAGCTCCAGGGAAGCACACTCTATCTCTCATCTTCTTATTCCTATTACAAAAAGCACGGTCAATGTATCTTACCTGAGAGTCACCAACCACAAGAATGCGCTTACCTCCATTAGCAGGGGCAGTAGTACCCTTACCTTCACTGGCCACTGAAGTACATTCATCCTGAAGAACAGAGAAGCGATTTCCTACCTTCAGATCTTCACTCTTAACTTTCCTTACTCTGATGCGCCTCCCATTACTGTGAACTACTCGCCACTTGTAGCAGGTGCTGGGCTGCTCCTCACTGCTGGTAGCCGTTGCTGCCTCCCCAACTACAGCCTCCCCACAGCGAGAGACAGACTGCACCTCGCTGCTAGAAGCCTCATTCCCCACAACTCCAGCCACCTCACACTCTCTCCCAGACCCATTGAGGTGGACCTTCAGCCTCCTAATCTCCTCCTGGAGAAGCAAGACCTCCTCCTTCAACTCTCCAACCTCAATTTTTAAAACACTGCAGAAGCAAGCCATGCTTTGTAACCGTCCACACTAATCCCCAAAGCAGCTCAGGGTCTGTGACCTCACGTGACGACTGACCACTGAGGAACTGCAGCTCTAGAGAATGTAGAGAGAACCTTTACTGCACGTGTAAGTTCCATCAAACACCTTAACTACTGGGAACGCCTGGAAGTACTTGCTTGTACTCACTGGAGCGCAGGCGAGAGAAATATATCATAATCTACACCTGGAAGATTCTGGAGGGACTGGTTCCTAATCTGCACACAGAAATCACTCCCTACGAAAGCAAAAGACTTTGCAGGCGATGCAACATACCCCCAGTGAAAAGTAGGGGCGTCGCTGGTACACTAAGAGAAAACACAATAAGTGTCCGGGGCCCAAGACTGTTCAACAGTCTCCCACCAGCAATAAGGGGCATTACCAATAGACCCCTGGTTGTCTGCAAGAGGGAGCTGGACAGATACCTAAAGTCGGCGCCGGATCAGCCAGGCTGTGATTCGTACGTTGGACTGAGTGCGGCCAGCAGTAACAGCCTCCTTTAATCAGGCCCTGATCCACCGGGAGGCCTAGTCGTGGACCGGGCCGCGGGGGCGTTGATCCCCGGAATGCCCTCCAGGTAGACTCCAGGTAGATACCATCTATGTCAGACCACACTACTGACACCATCTATGTCAGATCAATAATATATACATATATGTGTGATTTATTTTTTAATGACAGGGAGATGAACTTTTTTCCTACTGAACATTTCTGTGGCCCACTAGGTGAGTTTGTTCACACTGTTCTCTACGCTGGTAATGTTCATTATTGACGGCTTCTGTTCTTCTATCCTTTGTTATTCTCTCCTTCATCCTCTCGTCCATCCTCTCTTACTCTTACATTACCCACGATGCTGCAAGTGTTGCATGATCCTTAAGGATTTAACGCTTTCCCTCTAAGCTTACTATGGATAATCATCCTTCACTCAACAGCTGTCACCAGCGGCATCACGCTGCAACAAGCACACCTTGCAAGACATTAATTTGCAAAGTGAGCAGATGCACTCTAATACCTTCATAACTAGCTGAGGGACCGACCCACTTGTTGCGCATCATTAGCGTCTCCATACTGATGTCCTTGACACCAAAGGTCATTGATGTCAGCTCTTCTAGCCAGCTGAAGCCTCCACAAGCACTTCATTAACATCTGTTGAAAGCTTTCCCCAAGCAGCGTCTTGAAGCTTTAACGTCGTCTTCAAAGTGAAGCAGGAAGCCACCAGCACTTTCTTACAAGGTGATGACACACACACTGGATACACAAGACACCAACTGACACACACCGGCTACATAACACATCAGGTGACAAATAAACACTGTCTTCACCTGTAAACATCATCCTGTTTTCATTCCAAAAAATAAAGGAATAAAAAACGTTATATATTTGGCTCCGTGGTAAGTACTGTGTACTCTGATACAGAGTTTGCAAGTTCGAGTCCTGCTGTGGACGTAGAGACAATGTTTGTAAATAATTTTGCCTGTCTGTGAATTGTTAAGCATTGCAAATATAATATATATATATATATATATATATATATATATATATATATATATATATATATATATATATATTCCTGAAGCGGTAATGGGGTCATCCTCACAAGTGCCACTATCCAAGAGCCTATACTTGGCACTCAGATTCTGTCTTGAGTGATCATACACTGGCACACATGGAATCATACAGGTGCCAACAATGAACTGCAGGGTGTTAGCACTAACAGTCTAGTTGGTCAAGGTAACAAAATGGTGATTTAGACGGGAAAGCGACATGCATGAAGAGCAGAGCTGAAATGGATGAAGAGTGCCGTGGTGCCAGGCACTGGAGCAGTGAAACACTGGCTTTAAAGCAACGACATTTAACATTATTTAGCACAAACTCAAGTTAAGCAGTAATTAACTATTTATTTTGCCACAGCGGCCGACCGGCGATCTCCCACGTAGGAAGGGTGACTAAAAAAAAAGCGAAAACACATTCACCGTCATTCATTCAATCACTGTCTTGCCAGAAATATGTTGACATCCCCGTTTAGAGGATCCTTTGAACTGCAACATCCTCATCCCACCTTCCCACCTCCAGGACTCGAAGTCCTTCTAATCGGTTTCCCTGACTACTTTCATAAATATTACATTCCTCACACTCCAACAGTGCGTCGAATCATAAAAAAAAAACAATTGTCTTCACTCCGAAGCCAATGAGCTCACTAAAGCATGCTGGATGTACAAGCCCTTAGCACTCAAAACCTCTTTTACCCCCTCTCTCCAACCTTTCTTGGGACGACCCCTTATCCCTTTTCTCGCCATTTCCGATTTATATACCCTCCTAGTCACCCTATTTTGCTCCATTTTCTTTCTAAGTGCCCAAACAAACTCAACAACCCCTCCTCAACTCACTAAATTATACTTTTGGTAACCCCACGCCTTTTAATCTATGAACTCCTAATTCTCTGCATAACATTCACACCACACATCTCCACTACACCCAACCTCCTCCTCACTGTAACGTTCAAAACCCATGTCTCACACTCATTATACTCTAGTACATTCCCCTTTTTGCCTTCATAGATACAAGATAGCCTGCAAATAAACAGAAGAATGAACGGGGACTCGAACCATAGTCCTTACATGAAGACCCAACACTGTACCACTGAGTCACGTAGATTACAATAGCATGATTTTACAAACAGCACAGAGGCACCAACTGTGCCGCTGGTGTAATCTTCTGGTGACAGTGGAAGTGGAAAGGTAATACTAAGGTTTCCCTTGCATAAACAAAAGATGTTAGCTGCTCAGTGTTCCAGTAATAAGAACACTCAAGTGTTACGCACTGGTATTTTGATCATCATGAAACTTAAAGGAACTAAGAGGCACGTCAGTTCCCCTGTCTTATAATAATGTTATTCTCCCCTACCCTATAATCTACCTTGTCCATAATTACTATCACATAGGCTTTGTCTGTTTGTTAAGGTGAAGTCTACGATCTTTCCTTAACTCATGGAATAACTTAACAAATGTTTGAAGACAATTGTGTTGCACACACCTGTGGTCCTCAAACATTTGTTAAGTTATACCATGAGTTAAGGAAACATCCTGGACTTCACCTTACGAAAGTAAACAAAGAAAATGTGATAGTAATTATGGACAAGGTAGATTATAGGAGGAAAATAAATATGATATTAGGAGACAGGGAAACTCACGCGTTTCTTTGTAGGGTAAACTGGGATACCAAGTTCGAGCGACGAGGACAAAACTGAACGTTAAAAACACACGAGTGAGAAATGGTATGGTGATACTGACATGTGGAAAAAGATACTTATGTATAGTTGACGACATTTATTAAAGGAAACGTTTCTCCACGAGTGGCTTCTTCAGTCCTAAACAATCAGACACGTATGCAACATTTTGGAATCTTTATTGAGGAAACGTTTCGCCACACAGTGGTTTCATCAGTCCAATACAAAGAAGATATGTGAAAACAGATTGATGGACTGAACACACTGATTCCAAGCTGAGGAACTGATTACCTCAAACTCCTCTATTTCCACCGTTCTTCTCTGTGTTGAACTAATGAAGCCACTATATGGAGAAAACGTTTCATTTAGTAAATGTCCTGAAATGAATATAAGTGTCTTTTTCCACGTTAAAAACACAGTTGAATCACAAGAAGTATTTCTTCAGTCTCAAAGTGGTGAGGAAATAAAATAACCTGGGCAAGGACGTGAAAGAAGCAGGATTTATACACAGCTTTAAGAATAAGTATGATAAGGCTCACGAAGTCTCCTGGAAGGGAAATATCATCGGTAAATGTAAGAGGCAGGGACAGGAGCTGAGACTCGACCTGTGAGTGCACAAGTGTGGGGTGAGTGACCCCACAACGCAAGTGTGGGGTGAGTGACCCCACAACGCAAGTGTGGGGTGAGTGACCCCACAACACGGGGTCGTAAAGATACCAGCCACCACCACTACCACTACAGCCACCACCACCACCACTACCACCACAGCCACCACCACTACCACCACCACAGCCACCACCACCACTAACACCACCACCACCAACACCACTACCACCACAGCCACCACCACTACCACCACAGCCACCACCACTACCACCACAGCCACCACCACCACCACTACCACCACAGCCACCACCACTGCCACCACCACAGCCACCACCACTAACACCACCACCACCAACACCACTACCACCACAGCCACCACCACTACCACCACCACAGCCACCACCACCACTAACACCACCACCACCAACACCACCGCCACCACCACCAACACCCCTACCACCACAGCCACCACCACTACCACCACCACTATCACCACCACCACCAACACCACCACCACCAGAGCCGCCACCACCACCACCACAGCCACCATCACCACCACTATCACCACCACCATCAACACCACCACTAATACCATCACCACCACTAACACCACCACCACCAACGCCACCACTAACACCACCACCACCACCACTAACACCACCACCACCAACACCACTACCACCACAGCCACCGCCACCACTAACACCACTAACACCACCACCACCACCACCACAGCCGCCGCCACCACCACCACAGCCACCACCACCACTATCACCACCACAATCAACACCACCACTAATACCATCACCATCACCACCACTAACACCACCACCACTATCACCACCACCATCAACACCACCACTAACACCACCAACACCACCACAGCTGCCACCACCACCACTATCACCACCACCACCATCAACACCACCACTAATACCATCATCACCACCACCACCACCCCCACCACTAACACCACCACCACCACTATCAACACCACCATCAACACCACCACTAACACCACCACCACCACTATCAACACCACCATCAACACCACCACTAATACCATTACCACCACTAACACCACCACCACCGCCACCACCAACACCAACACAATCACCACCACCTCCACCAACACCACCGCCACAATCAACATCAACACCACCACCACAACACCACCACCATCAACACCACCACCACTAACACCACCACCACCACCACTAACACCACCACCACCACTAACACCATCACCATCACCACCACCAACACCACTCCCAACACCACCACCACCACACCACTAACACCAACACCACCACCAACACTACCACCACCACCGCCACCACTAACACCACCACCACCACCCCCAACACCACCACCACCAACACCACCACCAACACCACCGCCACCACTATCACCACCACCATCAACACCACCACCAACACTACCACCACCACCGCCACCACTAACACCACCACCACCACCCCCAACACCACCCCCACCAACACCACCACCAACACCACTGCCACCACCCCCAACACCACCATCACCACCACCACCACCACCAACACCACCACCAACACCACCGCCACCACCCCCAACACCACCACCACCAACACCACCACCAACACCACCACCACCAACACCACCACCACCACCCTAACACCACCACCACCACCCCCAACACCACCACCGCCAACACCACCCACACCACCACCACCACCACCCCCACCACCACCACCACCAACACCACCACCACCAACACCACCGCCACCACCCCCAACACCACCACCACCAACACCACCCCCAACACCACCACCACCAACACCACCACCAACACCACCACCACCAACACCACCGCCACCACTATCACCACCACCATCAACACCATCACTAATACCATCACCACCACCACTACCAATAACACCACCACCGCCACCTTCACCACCACCACCAACAACAACAACACCACCACCACCAACACCACCGCCACCACTATCACCACCACCATCAACACCACCACTAATACCATCACCACCACCACTACCAATAACACCAACACCACCACCGCCACCTTCACCACCACCAACAACAACAACACCAACACCACTAACACCACCACCACCACCACCCCCAACACCACCACCACCCCCAACACCACCACCACCACTATCACCACCACCATCAACACCACCACTAATACCATCACCACCACCACTACCAATAACACCAACACCACCACCGCCACCTTCACCACTATCACCACCACCATCACCACCACCAACAACAACAATAACACCAACACCACCACCGCCACCTTCACCACCACCACCACCACCACCACCATCAACAACACCACCACCACCACCACCACCACCAACAACAACACCAACACCAACACCACCACCTCCACGCTCACTACACAATAATATCATCACCAACTGTAAAGACTGTCAACTCTCTCATGGTCAAATATTGTCTTGACTTGAACTGGCTTGGCTGGACTTGAATTGACTTGGCTTGGCCTGGTTTGGCTGGATTTGGCTTGGCTTGGGTGGATTACTATTGTAAGGTTTACTTCGTTAAAATCGTGTGTACTCATATGCAGTTGCAGGGGTCGATTCACAGTTACTGGCCCCGTCTCTTCGCTAGTCGCTACTACGTAACTCATGTGTGTGTTTTACTGTTATCTAACCTCATCCGTCCGCATACTTACCAACTTGATGGACAAATCCCTCTAATAACTTGCAAACACTTAACTGAACACCAATGCATTGTACAAAATAGGTTTATTGTGTGTTCAAGAAACCTTCAAATTTACACAGAAAGAAATGTTTTTATAATATTGATTTACATATGAATTACTGTGAGTTATATTACCTAACATTCTCTTCGTTGCTTGTTGACGTCGAGTTTGTAGGGAGGATTGATGTGGCCAGACTAAGCTAAGGTGGATAACACTGCTGCTGCGTATGTTAATATGGATACACCTGTCACTTGTTAATGGTTATACTGATAGATTCTGTAATACATCTCTGGTCTGTTTCATCCTTTTAAATATTCTTTTCACCAGGTCAAAATCTACAGTACTCATTACACTAGCATTTATTTTATCTTCGTTGTCCCTACGTGTATGGAAGGTGAACTGCCTGGCATGAAGAGCACAGAGTCTATATAACACATGAACAAATAAAATTAACACTTTCTCGAATGGAAAAATAAATACAAATACAGTATAATGCGAGGCTTTATTGACTACGTTCCACCCACACAGTGAGCTTTATCAAGTCACAGTCTCCATCTGACTCTCCACTCTATATATACCCATGTACTCTTTACCCAGGTAGATCTGTTTGTGACTTGATAAAGTCCACTGTGTGGGCGAAACGTAGTAATGGATCGCATTATACTGAATTTGTGTTTATTTCTCCATCGTGTAGGTCTTTTATACCTTTCATCTCCACTTACTTGAATGCCGTTTTAGGTTCACGCTTATTGTTCTTCTTGGCACCAACAGAATCATTAATATTCCTCTTGGGTAACATGGTTAATACCCAGAGATGAGATGGGCTGATGAAAGGATACAAAATATTTTCATAAAGAGAGGGAATAAGGCAAATGAGGCTCCCAGAAAGCCACTGTAAGTGGCGTGGGTGGCAGTACCTCTCAACTCCTAGGCACCACCTTATTGGGAGAGGAAAATGCACAGCGCGGAGAACCTACCATGATTCAGAATAGATTCTGCACGTAAGAAGCGCACTATCAAGACTTCTTCGAACACAATGCAAGGAAAAAGATGACTATAATATATAAATATATATATTCTACTCCCCGTTTGGAGTACTAGCCTCACGAGCAGCTTAAATATATTATTGTAACCACGAACGAGTGGTATTAACCAATAACAACACTGCGACTAGCAGAGGATTCGAACCCATGTCGTTTTGACCCACCTCATGGTGAGCGAAAATCACACATGACGCTCTAACCCAGGGGACCACGCAATCCTACAAGAATGACGCACCCAGCAGAGCTAGGTGTTTTACCGTCATCCGAGAACATATATATATATATATATATATATATATATATATATATATATATATATAAGGAATTCGTGAGAGCAGGCGAAATATACACAAACACTGATCTCTGGCTGAAGGAGACTCGAACCTACGAACCTTAGGACAAGGTGCGCAGTGCTTTACCAATCTACCCACACACACACACACACACACACACACACACACACACACATATATATATATATATATATATATATATATATATATATATATATATATATATATATATATATATATATATATATATATATATATATATATATATATATATATATATATATATATATATATATATATATATATATATATATATATATATATATATATATATATATATATTAATAACAAAAAAGGCACAATACCGTGACTGGAACGATACACAAATAACCCGCACATAAAAGAGAGAAGATTACGACGACGTTTCGGTCCGACTTGGACCATTGACAAAGTCACAGTGTGACTTTGTCAATGGTCCAAGTCGGACCGAAACGTCGTCGTAATCTTCTCTCTTTTATGTGCGGGTTATTTGTGTATATATATATATACACACACACACACACACACACACACACACACACATATATATATATATATATATATATATATATATATATATATATATATATATATATATATATATATATATATATATATATATATATATATATATATATATATATATTTATTTAACAAGTCGGCCGTCTCCCACCGAGGCAGGGTGGCCCAAAAAGAAAATCCCCAAAAAGAATATACTTTCATCATCATTCAACACTTTCATCACACTCACACATTATCACTGCTTTTGCAGAGGTGCTCAGAATACAACAGTTTAGAAGCATATACGTATAAAGATACACAACATATCCCTCCAAACTGCCAATATCCCAAACCCCTCCTTTAAAGTGCAGGCATTGTACTTCCTATTTCCAGGACTCAAGTCCGGCTATATAAAAATAACCGGTTTCCCTGAATCCCTTCACTAAATATTACCCTCCTCACACTCCAACAGCTCGTCAGGTCCCAAATACCATTCGTCTCCATTCACTCCTACCTAACATGCTCACGCACGCTTGCTTGAAGTCCAAGCCCCTCGTCCACAAAACCTCCTTTACCTCCTCCCTCCAACCTTTTCGAGGAGGACCCCTACCCCGCCTTCCTTACCCTACAGATTTATACGCTCTCCATGTCATTCTACTTTGATCCATTCTCTCTAAATGACCAAACCACCTCAACAACCCCTCTTCAGCCCTCTGACTAATACTTTTAACTCCACACCTTCTCCTAATTTCCACACTCCGAATTTTCTGCATAATATTTACACCACACATTGCCCTTAGACAGGACATCTCCACTGCCTCCAATCGCCTCCTCGCTGCAGCATTTACAACCCAAGCTTCACACTCACATAAGAGTGTTGGTACTACTATACTTTCATATATTCCCTTCTTTGCCTCCATAGATAACGTTTTTTGTCTCCACATATACTTCAACGTACCACTCGCTTTTTTTCCTTCATCAATTCTATAATTAACCTCATCCTTCATAAATCCATCCGCCGACACGTCAACTCCCAAGTATTTTAGATGAATGGTTCAGAGAACCGACATGTTGATAAATTAGACACATGTGCAACTCTTGGGTATCTTTATTGAGGAAACGTTTCGCCACACAGTGGCTTCATCAGTCCATACAAAGGAGAATCTTGAAGAACAGGAGGAGAATGAGGTAATCAGTCCCTCAACCTTGAGTCGATGTGGTCAGTCCATCAATCTTGAATAGAATACGGCATACGTGCTGAGAAGGTTTATAAGCTCCTTCTCAGCACGTATGCCGTATTCTATTCAAGATTGATGGACTGACCACATCGACTCAAGGTTGAGGGACTGATTACCTCATTCTCCTCCTGTTCTTCAAGATTCTCCTTTGTATGGACTGATGAAGCCACTGTGTGGCGAAACGTTTCCTCAATAAAGATACCCAAGAGTTGCACATGTGTCTAATTTATCAACTCCCAAGTATCTGAAAACATTCACTTCTTCCATACTCCTCCTCCCCAATTTGATATCCAATTTTTCTTAATCTAAATCATTTGATACCCTCATCACCTTACTCTTTTCTATGTTCACTTTCAACTTTCTACCTTTACACACACTCCCAAACTCGTCCACTAACCTTTGCAAAAAGTAACCGTGTCAATTCCCATTTTGTATTTGATTCCCCAAAATTTAATCCCACCCCTCTCCCGAACACCCTAGCATTTACTTCTTTTACAACCCCATCTATAAATATATTAAACAACCATGGTGACATTACACATCCCTGTCTAAGACCTACTTTTACCGGGAAGTAGTCTCCCTCTCTTCTACACACCCTAACCTGAGCCTCACTATCCTCATAAAAACTCTTTACAACATTTAGTAACTTACCACCTATTCCATATACTTGCAACATCTGCCACATTGCTCCCTTATCCACTCTATCATATGCCTTTTCTAAATCCATAAATGCAATAAAAACTTCCCTACCTTTATCTAAATACTGTTCCCATATATGCTTCAATGTAAACACTTGATCTACACATCCCTACCAACTCTAAAACCTCCTTGCTCATCCGCAATCTTACATTCTGTCTTACCTCTAATTCTTTCCATAATAACCCTACCGTACACTTTTCCTGGTATACTCAGTAAACTTATTCCTCTATAATTTTTACAATCTCTTTTGTCCCCTTTCCCTTTATATAAAGGGATTATACATGCTCTTCGCTAATCCCTAGGTACCTTCCCCTCTTTCATACATTTATTAAACAAAAGTACCAACCACTCCAACACTATATCTCCCCCTGCTTTTAACATTTCTGTTATGATCCCATCAGTTCCAGCTGCTTTACCCCCTTTCATTCTACGTAATGCTTCATGTACCTCCCCCACACTTACATTCTGCTCTTCTTCTCTCCTAAAAGATGGTATACCTCCCTGGCCAGTGCATGAAATTACCGCCTCCCTTTCTTCCTCAACATTTAAAAGTTCCTCAAAATATTCTCGCCATCTACCCAAAACCTCCATCTCCCCATCTACTAACTCCCCTACTCTGTTTTTAACTAACTAATCCATTCATTCCCTAGGCTTCCTTAACTTGTTTAACTCCAAAATTTTTTCTTATTTTCATTAAAATTCCTTGACAGTACCTCTCCCACTCTATCATCCGCTCTCCTTTTGCACTCTCTCACCACTCTCTTTACCTTTCTTTTACTCTCCATATACTCTACTCTTCTTACAACACTTCTGCTTTGTAAATACCTCTCATAAGCTAACTTTTTCTCTTTTATCACACCCTTTACTTCATCATTCCACCAATCACTCCTCTTTCCTCCTGCCCCCACCCTCCTATAACCACATCTGCATCACATTCTAATACTGCATTTTTAAAACTATTCCAACCCTCTTCAACCCCCCCACTACTCATACTTGCACCAGCCCACCTTTCTGCCAATAGTTGCTTATATCTCACCCGAACTTCCTCCTCCCTTAGTTTATACACTTTCACCTCCCTCTTGCTTGTTGTTGCCATTTCCTCTTGTACCATCTTCCTCTTACTCTAACTGTAGCTACAACTAAATAATGATCCGATATATCAGTTGCCCCTCTATAAACGTGTACATCCTGGAGCCTACCCATCAACCTTTTATCCACCAATACATAATCTAACAAACTACTTTCATTACGTGCTATATCATACCTTGTACATTTATTTATTCTCTTTTTCATAAAATATGTATTACTTATTACCAAACCTCTTTCTACACATAGCTCAATTAAAGGCTCCCCATTTTCATTTACCCCTGGCACCCCAAATTTAACTACTACTCCCTCCACAACATTTTTACCCACTTTAGCATTAAAATCCCCAACCACCATTACTTTCACACTTGGTTCAAAACTCCCCACACATTCAACATTTCCCAAAATCTCTCTCCTCTACACTTCTCTCTTCTCCAGGTGCATAAACACTTACTATAACCAACTTTTCACATCCAAACTTTATTTTACTCCACATAATCCTTATATATAATATATATACATGTATATATATATATATATATATATATATATATATATATATATATATATATATATATATATATATATATATATATATATATATATATATATATATATATATATATATATATATATATATATATATATATATATATATATATATATATATATATATATATATATATATATATATATTCTAAGCCTGTGTGAGTCACGTCAGTGCAAGGACTTGCTGTATCCACATTTTTCTAATTGCTTTTTCCTCAAACTTTTCCATTATGCTTGTTAGTAAGACTTTTTATTATCAACATGCACGATGGTTGCCGTTTTCCATTAACTGGCAAGGGCCAGGGACCGAGACTCGACCCCTTGGAACACAAACTGGCGAGTACATTGTTACTAATGAAGTAGTACCTGCCATCTACCTACCATCCCTACAACTTACTGGCTACGCACACCCCCCAACCACCCACTAACCATCCCTCACTATCCACTAACCATCCCTCACTACCCACTTACCATCCCTACAACTTACTGGCTACGCACACCCCCCAACCACCCACTAACCATCCCTCACTATCCACTAACCATCCCTCACTACCCACTTACCATCCCTACAACTTACTGGCTACGCACACCCCCCAACCACCCACTAACCATCCCTCACTATCCACTAACCATCCCTCACTACCCACTTACCATCCCTACAACTTACTGGCTACGCACACCCCCCAACCACCCACTAACCATCCCTCACTATCCACTAACCATCCCTCACTACCCACTTACCATCCATCACCACTCACTAACCATTCCCACCACCCACTAACCACTTTCACCACCCACTAACCATCCCCACTAACCAACCCCACCAGCCACTACCCACCCCCACAACCCACTACCCACCCACTAACCACCACCACACACCTGCCCTCACCACTACCACCATGAACCACCTGCAGCCAACATAATGAAGCCATCGCCACCAGGCGTCAATAGAGAAACAGTACTTCCAACAGGGCAACAGAGAAACAGTACTTACAACAATTCAACAGAGAAACAGTACTTCCAACAGTGCAACAGAGAAACAAAACTTCCAACAGGGCAATAGAGAAACAGTACTTCCAACAGGGCAACCAAGAAACAGTACTTCCAACAGGGCAACAGAGAAACAGTACTTCCAACAGGGCAACAGAGAAACAGTGCTTTCAACAGGGGTAACAGATAAATAACACTTCCAACAGGGCAATGAAGAAACAGTACTTCCAACAGGGCAACAGAGAAACAGTGCTTCCATCAGGGCAACAGATAAACAGTGCTTCTAACAGGGCAACAGAGGGTGGAGAAACCCCTCAGCCTCGTCTCATAACTATATCAATAATACTAGCTATAAATGGCCCAATTACCTCATCTAAACGGCCAGGAGGAGCCGCTACCTGCGTGGCTCCATTACGGAGAGGTACTAATACCATGGCACCACCATGGAGGGTCATTAATACCATGGCACTATCATGAAGGGCCATTAATGATATGGAGCTATCATGGAGGGCCATTAATGATATGGAACTATCATGGAGGGCGAGTAAAAACATGGCACTATCATGGAGGGCCAATAATGATACAGTACTATCATGGAGGGCCATTAATGACATAGCACTATCATGGAGGGCCATTAATGACATAGCACTATCATGTAGGGCCATTAATGACATACCAATATCATGTAGGACCATTAATGACATAGCACTATCATGGAGGGCCATTAATGATAGAGCACTATCATAGAGGGCCATTACTGACATGGCACTATCATGGAGGGTCATTAATGACATAGCACTATCATGGAGGGCCATTAATAACATGGCACTATCAAGAAGGGCTACTTGTCGATCGATTTTCTGACTTCTGACATCCAAGGTACCATCATCCTTCTTTAAACTGCTGACAGTAATTGGACCCAACAGTCTGGTTGATCAGACCTTGATCCACCAAGAGGTCTGGTCTGGGGCCGGGCCTCGGGGGCGTTGACCCCCAAAACATCCTCCAAGTACATCATCATCAGTAAGCTACACTTGCTCGTTGATCTAAGGCTGAAAAAGTGTTTCCTAACGTCCCTGTAGTTCATCTTCGTCTTTATCTGCTACTCTCTCCTGGATTCTTCTTCCTGATATCAGACCAGGTCTCCTGGAGGATCAAGACTTGATCAACCAGGTTTTTACTGCTGGCCGCACAGTCCGGTGTACAAACCGGAGCCCGGCTGGTCAGAACCTGTTTGGAGAAATTTGTCAAATTTCCTCTTAAAGACAGCCAGAGGTTTACTGATTACCCTTAAGCAAGGGTGGAGGCCGCTGAAGAGTCGGGGACCTATGACACTTATCGAGTTCTCTCTTAGTGTATTTGCCGTGTCCCTGTATCAGCATTTAGCATGTCTTCCAGTGCACTCAAGACCGTGTTGCAATCCTCTAGCAGTTGTGAAAGGCAGGAGCAACCTCCTCTGAGCACACACTGACCTCGATTGTACAATTGTTGCAATTCCATATGATTGGAAATATTGCTTATCATAATAATAATAATAATAATAATAATAATAATAATAATAATAATAATAATAATAATAATAATAATAATAATAATAATAACAATAAATCATCTTTATTTCTACAAGTACATGTACAAGGTATACAGGTCTAGCTGACATCAATGATATACTACTATAGAAAGCCCCTTGTTATGTAGAGCATTTCGGGCAAATTAGATCAATTCTATCCCCAGGATTCGACCCACACCAGGTACCTATTTTACTGCTAGGTGAAGAGGGACAGCAGGTGTCTTAAGGAAACACGTCCTAAAAATTCCACCCGTACCGGGTATCTAACCACGGACCTCAGTGTGTGAACCGAGTGCGTTTAAAGATTCTAATGAGCTCCAGCTAAGGGTCACCATGTGACTAAGACCCGCGTCAGGAAACACTTGTCCTGTTTCTTGACAAACCTAACCTAACCTTACCTAGCTTGTGGTCTCTGAATAAATGGTTCACACAACTGACAAGTTGATAAATAAGACATTTGTGCAACATTTGGGTATCCTTATTCTGGAAACGTTTCGCCCACACAGTGGCTTCTTCAGTCTAATCCAAAAACAGGTGGGAGAAGAGCAGTTGTTTGAGGTAATCAGTTCCTCGGCCTAGATGTACCCATCACTGGGTGGATGTTACCTACAACATAAGAACATAAGAAAGGAGGAACACTGCAGCAGGCCTACTGGCCCATGCGAGGCAGGTCTAATTCTCCCACCAGCTTAAACCAATGCCTTGACCTAGTCAGGTCAGGTCACATTCACTTAAGGGAGGAGCACAGCATCCGACCTAGTAGCACAAGCTAGCCAGGTCCAACTCACACCCACCCACACCCACTCATTTATTTATCCAACCTATTTTTAAAACTACACAAGGTCTTAGCTTCTAGGACGGTACTCGGGAGTTTGTTCCACTCATCCACAACTCTATTACCAAACCAGTGCTTTCCTATATCCTTCCTGAATCTGAATTTTTCCAATTTAAAACAATTGCTGCGAGTCCTGTCTAGGCTAGATATTTTTAGCACGCTATTTATATCCTCGTCATTAATTCTTGTTTTTCATTTATACACCTCAATCATATCCCCCCTAATTCTACACCTTTCTAGAGAGTGCAGATTATCTATCCTCATAGGGAAGATTTCTGATACATGGGATCAACTTTGTCATCCTCCTTTGTACGTTTTCCAGTGCATTTATATCTGTTTCTTATGTTTCTTATATATATTATAAACAACAACGGGCCCAAGACTGATCCCTGTGGAACCCCACTTGTTACAGATCCCCACTCGGATTTAACCCCATTTATGGACACTCTCTGCTTCCTGTCTGTGAGCCATGACTCGATCCACGAGAGCACTTTTCCCCCAATGCCATGAGCTGCCACTTTCTTTAACAGTCTTTGTTCATAATTTACATTAATGACCTTGATGAAGGAATTACGAGTGACATAAGTAAGTTTGCTGATGATACAAAGTTAGGCCGTATAATTCACTCTGAGGAGGATAGCAATGAACTCCAGGAGGATTTGGACAAATTAATGTCTTGGTCTGAAAAATGGCAGATGAAGTTCAATGTCGATAAGTGTAAGGTACTAGTCCTTGGTAATGAAAATAACCCTCGAAGCTATAATCTAGGTGAAGTAGAGCTTGATCATACAGAATGTGAAAAGGACTTGGGAGTCATGGTGAGCAGAAATCTAAAGCCAAGACAGCAGTGCCTTAGTGTGCGCAACAAGGCCAACAGATTACTAGGATTTATCTCAAGAAGTATAAGTAACAGAAGTCCTAAAGTTATTTTACAGCTCTATACATCACTAGTGAGGCCTCATTTAGATTATTACTACAGGATGGATATAGACTCATTAGAGAACATACAGAGAAGAATGACTAAAATGATTTACTGTGTAAGGAACCTCCCGTATGAAGATAGACTTAAAGCCTTAAATCTCCACTCTCTGGAGAGGCGTAGAAAGAGGGGAGATATCATTGAAGTGTATAAGTGGATGACGGGCATAAACAAGGGAGATATTAATAAAGTACTGAGGGTGTCGAACCAGGTAAGAACCAGAAATAATGGATTTAAGTTGGATAAATTTAGATTTAGAAAGGACATAGGTAAGTACTGGTTTTCTAACAGAGTTGTAGACGCGTGGAACAGTCTTCCCAGTGGGGTGATAGAGGCTAGGACCTTGGGTAGCTTTAAGAAGAGACTGTAATTGAATGGTTCACAGAACCGACACGTTGATAAATTAGACACATGTGCAACTCTTAGGTATCTTTATTAAGGAAACGTTTCGTCACACAGTGGCTTCATCAGTCCATACACAGGAGAAACTTGAAGAACAGGAGGAGAATGAGGTAATCAAGTCCCTCAACCTTGAGTCGATGTGGTCAGTCCATCAATCTTGAATAGAATACGGCATATGAGCGGAGAAGCAGCTTATAAACCGTAGGCAGGAGAGGTGCAGCAGTTGTAGTTGGTGTTTTATTTGTCCAATGTGGAAGTAGGTCGTGCCCAAGGGTTAGGCAAGCGAAGAATTCCCAAGTATTAGGATCCCAAGAAGTTGCAGTGTCTGACAGGATTGTAGATGAATGGTTCAGAGAACCGACACGTTGATAAATTAGACACATGTCGGTTCTGTGAACCCAAGAGTTGCACATGTGTCTAATTTATCAACATGTCGGTTCTCTGAACCATTCATCTACAAACCTGTCAGACACTGCAACTTCTTGGGATCTTAATACTTGGGAATTCTTCGCTTGCCTAATTCTTGGGCACGACCTACTTCCACATTGAACAAATGTGACACCACATATGACTGCTGCACCTCTCCTGCCAACTGTTTATAAGCTCCTTCTCCGCACGTATGCCGTATTCTATTCAAGATTCATGGACTGACCACATCGACTCAAGGCTGAGGGACTGATTACCTCATTCTCCTCCTGTTCTTCAAGATTCTCCTTTGTATGGACTGATGAAGCCACTGTGTGGCGAAACGTTTCCTCAATAAAGATACCCAAGAGTTGCACATGTGTCTAATTTATCAACATGTCGGTTCTCTGAACCATTCATCTACAAACTCACTAGTAGAAGTTGACAAAGTTGATTTAAGGTCTGTTCCATAGTCTGTTGTTTCAGACTATGGAACAATACTCTTTTCCAGACTGAGGGATTGACCACCTCAAAACTTCAAGGGTGATGGACTGATTACATCGTCTTCAAGTATCTTCTGTTTCTATCAACTTTTCTGTACTCGACTGAAGAAGCCTATTGTGTAGGCAAAACGTTTCGAAATAAAGATACCTAACTGTTGCATATGTGTCTTACCTAACAACCTGTCGGTATTTTATACCATGTTAATGTTCACTCTGTCAGACACTGCAACACAAGGGTATCTTGGTACAGACCTTCCAACGACAACATTCTTACCTCTACTAGTGGCCTACATCTCACCTCCTGGCGGTATATAGGCTCCATCCTGTCACTTCAACTCCATATTGTTTCAGACTATGGAACAATACTCTTCTCCAGACTGAGGGACTGACCACCTCAAAACTTCAAGAGTGATGGACTGATTACATCGTCTTCAAGTATCTTCTGCTTCTATCAACTTTTCTGAACTCGACTGAAGAAGCCTACTGTGTAGGCGAAACGTTTCGAAATAAAGATACCTAACTGTTGCATATGTCTTACCTAACAACCTGCCGGTATTTTATACCATTTTAATGTTCAACTCTTGGGTATCTTTATTGGGGAAACGTTTCGCCACACAGTGGCTTCATCAGTCCATACAAAGGAGAAACTTGAAGAACAGGAGGAGAATGAGGTAATCAGTCCCTCAGCCTTGAGTCGATGTGGTCAGTCCAATTCAACAACATGTCGGTTCTCTGAACCATTCATCTACAATCCTGTCAAACACTGCAACTTCTTAGGATCTTAATACTTGGGAATTCTTCACTTGCCTAACCCTTGGGCACGACCTACTTCCACACTGGACAAATGTGACACCACCTACGACTGCTGCCCCTCACCTGTCTACGGTTTATAAGCTGCTTCTCCGCTCATATGCCGTATTCTATTCAAGATTGATGGACTGACCACATCGACTCAAGGCTGAGGGACTGATTACCTCATTTTCCTCCTGTTCTTCAAGTTTCTCCTTTGTATGGACTGATGAAGCCACTGTGTGGCGAAACGTTTCCTCAATAAAGATACCCAAGAGTTGCACATGTGTCTAATTCAACAACATGTCGGTTCTCTGAACCATTCATCTACAAAACTACACCTGTTTAAAGAGATAAATTAAAAATATTAGTTAATGGTTCACAGACTTTCATTTTGCATTCCTTAAGAACCCTTGAAAAAAGCTCATCAGGACCCGGCGACTTATTTTGCTTCAGTCTGTCTATCTGCTTCACAACCATTTCACTAGTGACTGTGATGTTGCATAATTTATTTTCTTCAGGCCCACTATAAAAATTAATTACTGGAATATTGTTAGTATCTTCCTGCGTAAAAACCGAGAGAAAATAATTGTTTAAAATCGAGCACATTTCATTCTCTTTGTCAGTAAGGTGCCCATAGTTATTTTTAAGGGGACCTATCTTTTCTCTAACTTTTGTTCTATAGACCTGGAAAAAACTTTTTGGGTTAATTTTCGAATCCTTAGCAACTTTAATTTCATAGTCCCTTTTAGCTTTTCTTATCCCCTTTTTAATATCCCTCTTAATGTCAATATACTGATTCAAAAGATGACCCTCACCTCTTTTGATACGCCTATAAATTCCCTTCTTATGCCCTAGTAGATATTTCAGCCTATTATTCATCCATTTTGGGTCATTTCTATTTGATCTAATTTCTTTATACGGGATAAACGTTCTTTGAGCAGCATGTATAGTGTTCAGAAAACTGTCATATTGATAGCTCTCTTCGTTACCCCAGTCAACAGACGATAAGTGTTCTCTAAGCCCATTATAATCTGCTAAGCGAAAATCTGGGACTGTTACTGAGTTATCCCTACTATCATACTTCCATTCAATTCTAAATGTAATTGATTTGTGGTCGCTAGCACCCAGTTCCTCTGAAATTTCTAAATTATTAACAAGGGATTCATTGTTTGCCAGAACTAAGTCAAGCAGGTTATTTCCCCTTATAGGTTCTGTCACAAACTGCTTCAAAAAACAATCCTGAACTACTTCTAAGAAGTCGTATGATTCTAAATTCCCAGTCAAGAAATTCCAATCAATATGACTAAAGTTAAAGTCTCCTAGAATTACTACATTATCGTGCCTTGTGGCCTTAACAATTTCCTCCCATAGTAGTCTCCCTTGGTCCCTATCTAAGTTTGGGGGACGGTATATCACACCTAAAATCAGTTTTTCATGCCCCTCTGAAAATTCTATCCAAACAGACTCTGTATGTGTTACTTCAGACTTAATACCCGTTTTTATGCAACAGTTCAAGCGATCTCGGACATACAATGCCACCCCACCCCCCTTCCCGATACTTCTATCTACTTGGAACAATTTAAAACCCTGAATGTGACATTCTGCAGGCATGTCCCGACTTTTTGAATTAAACCACGTCTCAGTTATGGCAAATACGTCAATGTTTCCTGCACTAGCAACTAATCCTCATCTATGTCGTATATGTAAATTGTGAACAACAAGGGGTCAAACACTGACCCGTCACCAGGTGGATGTTACCCGGATGTACCCGGGAGGATAAAGACCCAGATAACATTCTCTTAGAAAACAGAAACCTGTAATGAGGTGTGTGTTTCACCTAATTGTACTCACCTAATTATAGTTGCAGGGCTCGAGACTCAGCTCCTGGCCCCGCCTCTTCACTGAACGCTACTAGGTCCTCTCTCTCCCTGCTCCATGAGCTTTATCATACCTCGTCTTAAAGCTATGTATGGTACCTACCTCCACTACATCGTTCGCCAGACTGCTCCACTTTCTGACCACTCTATAGCTGAAGAACTGCTTCCTAACATCCCTGTGACTCATCTGAGTCTTCAGCTTCCAAGAGTGACCCCTTGTTTCTGTGTCCCCTCTCTGGAACATCTTGTCTCTGTCCAACTTGTCTATTCCACGCAGAATTTTGTATGTTGTTATCATGTCTCCCCTATCCCTCCTGTCCTCCACTGTCGTCAGGCCAACTTCCCTCAACCTTTCTTCATAGGATATTCCCCTTAGCTCTGGAACTAACCTTGTCGCAAACCTTTGCACTTTCTCTAATTTTTTAACGTGCTTGACCCGGTGTGGGTTGCAAACTGGTGCTGCATACTCCAGTATGGGCCTGACGTACACGGTGTACAGTGTCTTGAAAGATTCCTTACTTAGGTATTGGAATGCTAATCTCAGGTTTGCCAGGCGTCCATATGCTGCAGCTGTTATCTTGTTGATGTGTGCTTCTGGAGACATGCTCGGTGTTATAATCAAGCCAAGATCTTTCTTCTTGAGCGAGGTTTACAGTCGTTGGCCACCTAGCCTATACTCCGTCTGCGGTCTTCTTTGCCCTTCTCCAATCTTCATGACTTTGCATTTGGCAGGGTTGAATTCGAGAAGCCAGTTGCTGGACCAGGTGTCCAGGTCTCTTTGAAGGTCTGCCTGATTCTCATCTTATTTAATTTGCCTCATTACCTTCACGTCATCTGCGAACAGGGACACTTCTGAGTCTATCCCTTCCATCATGTCATTCACGTATACCAAAAATAGCACTGGTCCTAGGACCGACCCCTGTGGGACCCCTCTCGTCACAGGTGCCCACTGTGATACCTCATCCCGTACCATGACTCGTTGTTGCCTCCCTGTCAGGTATTCTCTGATCCATTGAAGTGCCCTTCCTATTATATGCGCCTGTGTGTGTGTGTGTGTGTGTGTGTGTGTGTGTGTGTGTGTGTGTGTGTGTGTGTGTGTGTGTGTGTGTGTGTGTGTGTGTGTGTGTGTGTGTGTTCAAAGGTCCTCTTCAGCAGATATCTTTTTACAGATGTCTGTCAACTGTGTTTCAGTTTTTCCTCAGTATCATCATTCATGTAAGTGCTTATGACACTTCAGTGAATGATTATTATACTTATAAGAGTTCTTATGACAAGTATATCAGTATTTGTGACACATATGTGTTTATGACACATATATGAGTGTTATAACACATATATGAGTGTTATAACACATATATGAGGTGCAGTCTGTCTCTCGCTGTGAGGAGGCTGTAGCTGGGGAGGTAGCAACGGCTACCAGCAGTGAGGTGCAGTCCAGCACCTGCTACAAGTGGCGAGTGGTTCACAGTAATGGAAGGCGCATCAGAGTAAGGAAAGTTAAGAGTGAAGATCTGAAGGTAGGAAATCGCTTCTCTGTTCTTCAGGATGAATGTACTTCAGTGGCCAGTGAAGGTAAGGGTACTACTGCCCCTGCTAATGGAGGTAAGCGCATTCTTGTGGTTGGTGACTCTCAGGTAAGATATATTGACCGTGCTTTTTGTAATAGGAATAAGAAGATGAGAGACAGAGTGTGCTTCCCTGGAGCTGGTGTTGGGGACATTGTCAACAGGCTGGATAATATCACGTCAGGTAATGGGAACAAGCCCATTATCTGTCTCAGTGCTGGTGGAAATGATATTGGGAAGGGTAGGAGAGAAGAGCTGCTAGATAAGTACAGGTCAGCTATAGATTTCATTAAGTCTAAGGGAGGGATCCCAATCATATGTAGCATCTTGCCTAGAAGGGGAGTAGGAAATGAATGGTTGTCTAGGGCAATTGGTGTAAATTGCTGGCTAGACAGATACTGCAAGGAACTTGCAATCCCATTCATTGACAACTGGAACAACTTTTATGGCAAACATGATATGTATGCAAGGGATGGGGTACATCTCTCTGGGGCTGGGGTGGTAGCACTTGCAGACTCGATTGAGAAGGCCATTGGTGAAATGCCTATGATTTTAAACTGATGGAAGATAGAGGTATGGGTGTGTGTGGGAAACAAGCAGGTTGCAACACTTGGGTTGGAAACAGTAAATGTATAAAAGGCATTCAGCATGAAGTTATAAATAAAGACAATAGATCAGGTCAGCAAACAAAGGGGGACAGCAGAGGGCAGCAAGGGACTAGCTCCCTTAAGGTTTACTATACTAATAGCAGGAGTGTAAGAAATAAGATAGATGAGCTAAGATTAATTGCAAGTGCAGGAAACATAGATATTATTGCTATAACAGAGACCTGGCTTAATCTGAAAGATAGAGAGATGCCCTCTGAATGTCACATACAAGGCTATAAATTATTCCACACTGACAGGGTCAACAGGAAAGGTGGTGGAGTAGCGATGTATGTCAGAGACAATTTAAATTGTTGTGTTAGACAAGATATTAAATTAGAAGCGTCAGCCACTGAATCTGTTTGGTTACAGCTTCTCGAGGGCCGAGAAAAACTAATTTTGGGTGTGATTTACAGGGCCCCAAATCTTGATAGGGAGTGCAGTAAACTTCTATGGGACGAAATTCGTAAGGCATCTACATACGAAAATGTTGTGCTAATGGGAGATTTCAACTATAGACAGATTGACTGGAGCAATTTGACAGGAAATTTAGAGTCAGGTGACTTTCTTGATACGATCCAGGATTGTTTTTTAAAACAGTTTGTGACAGAGCCAACTAGGGGAAATAACCTCCTTGACTTGGTTCTTGCCAGTAGGGAAACATTAATTAATAATCTTGAGGTTAATGATGAGCTTGGGGAAAGTGATCACAAATCACTCAGTTTTAATATATCATGGAATTCCCCTAATAATGGCAATCAAGTCTCCGTCCCTGACTTTCGCTTGGCTGATTTCATAGGACTGAAAAATTACTTAGGTGGGCTGAACTGGAATGACCTGACTAAGGGTCAGGTAGGTGGTGATGGTTGCCGATATGATGCTTTCCAGGGCATAGTTCTAGCTGCTCAGTCAAATTATGTTCCAAATAGGGAAATCAGATCAAACAAAAATGATCCTAAATGGATGAACAATAGATTAAAATATCTGATTGGTCAAAAGAGAGGCATATATAGGCAAATCAAAAGAGGAGAGGGGCAATTGAGAAATCGATATATTCAGTTAAAGAGAGAAATAAAAAAGGGAATTAGAAAAGCAAAAAGAGATTATGAGGTTAAAGTTGCAAGAGAATCGAAGACTAACCCAAAAGGATTCTTTCAGGTATACAGAAGTAAGATCAGGGACAAGATAGGCCCACTCAAAAGTTCCTCGGGTCAGCTCACTGACAGTGATAAGGAAATGTGTAGAATTTTTAACACATACTTCCTCTCAGTTTTTACACAGGAGGATACCAGCGATATTCCAGTAATGATAAATTATGTAGAACAGGACGATAATAAACTGTGCACTATTAGGGTCACAAGTGACATGGTCCTTAGGCAAATAGATAAATTAAAACCTAACAAATCCCCAGGCCCTGATGAACTGTATGCAAGGGTTCTAAAGGAATGTAAAGAGGAGCTTAGCACACCTTTGGCTAATCTTTTCAACATATCACTACAAACTGGCATGGTGCCAGATAAGTGGAAAATGGCAAATGTGATACCTATTTTCAAAACAGGTGACAGGTCCTTAGCTTCGAACTATAGACCAATAAGCCTAACCTCCATAGTGGGAAAATTTATGGAATCAATAATTGCCGAGGCAGTTCGTAGCCACCTAGAAAAGCATAAATTAATCAACGAATCTCAGCATGGTTTTACAAAGGGGCGTTCCTGCCTTACGAATTTATTAACTTTTTTCACTAAGGTATTTGAGGAGGTAGATCATGGTAATGAATATGATATTGTGTATATGGACTTCAGTAAGGCTTTTGACAGGGTCCCACATCAGAGACTATTGAGGAAAATTAAAGCACATGGAATAGGAGGAGAAATTTTTTCCTGGATAGAGGCATGGTTGACAAATAGGCAGCAGAGAGTTTGCATAAATGGGGAGAAATCAGAGTGGGGAAGCGTCACGAGCGGTGTTCCACAGGGGTCAGTGTTGGGCCCCCTGCTCTTCACAATCTACATAAACGACATAGATGAGGGCATAAAGAGCGACATCGGCAAGTTTGCCGATGACACCAAAATAGGCCGTCGAATTCATTCTGACGAGGACATTCGAGCACTCCAGGAAGATTTGAATAGACTGATGCAGTGGTCGGAGAAGTGGCAGATGCAGTTTAATATAGACAAATGCAAAGTTCTAAATGTTGGACAGGACAATAACCATGCCACATATAAACTAAATAATGTAGATCTTAATGTTACGGATTGCGAAAAAGATTTAGGAGTTCTGGTTAGCAGTAATCTGAAACCAAGACAACAGTGCATAAGTGTTCGCAATAAAGCTAATAGAATCCTTGGCTTCATATCAAGAAGCATAAATAATAGGAGTCCTCAGGTTGTTCTTCAACTCTATACATCCTTGGTTAGGCCTCATTTAGATTATGCTGCACAGTTTTGGTCACCGTATTACAGAATGGATATAAATTCTCTGGAAAATGTACAAAGGAGGATGACAAAGTTGATCCCATGTATCAGAAACCTTCCCTATGAGGATAGACTAAGGGCCCTGAAACTGCACTCTCTAGAAAGACGTAGAATTAGGGGGGATATGATTGAGGTGTATAAATGGAAGACAGGAATAAATAAAGGGGATGTAAATAGTGTGCTGAAAATATCTAGCCTAGACAGGACTCGCAGCAATGGTTTTAAGTTGGAAAAATTCAGATTCAGGAAGGATATAGGAAAGTACTGGTTTGGTAATAGAGTTGTGGATGAGTGGAACAAACTCCCAAATACCGTTATAGAGGCCAGAACGTTGTGTAGCTTTAAAAATAGGTTGGATAAATACATGAGTAGATGTGGGTGGGTGTGAGTTAGACCTGATAGCTTGTGCTACCAGGTCGGTTGCCGTGTTCCTCCCTTAAGTCAATGTGACCTGACCTGACTAGGTTGGGTGCATTGGCTTAAGCCGGTAGGAGACTTGGACCTGCCTTGCATGGGCCAGTAGGCCTTCTGCAGTGTTCCTTCGTTCTTATGTTCTTATGTTCTTATAACACATATATGAGTGTTATAACACATATATGAGTGTTATAACACATATATGAGTGGTTATAACACATATATGAGTGTTTATAAGAGTTATAAGGAAGCATCATCTGTGTCATCTCCGTCATGCCGTCAACACACTCCACAATGTTCAACAACACTATGTACAGTTCTCAAGACGCACAATAAACATAAAAACTAACGCAAATATATTAGGATGAGTTAGTCGTATGACACTGTATCTGGCGCCAAGAGTGCTCATGTACTCCAGCACTCCCCTCCCTCCCTCCCTCCCTCCCTCACTACCACACCCCCACACAAGAGGCGCCACTACTCTCATAGAGTTGAACAACCCCCCCGGGGCGGTACAGGAAGCCACCGCTGGTACTGGTTGTGGTGGTAGTCATGGTGGTGGTGGCTTGTTGCTGCTCCTAGTGCTACTCCTGCTGCTACGTCAGTGGCTGTTGCTGCTCCTAGTGCTACTCCTGCTGCTACGTCAGTGGCTGTTGTTGCTCCTACTGCTACTCCTGCTGCTACGTCAGTGGCTGTTGTTGCTCCTACTGCTACTCCTGCTGCTACGTCAGTGGTTGT
>NC_091336.1:12947209-13139709 GCF_038502225.1 Cherax quadricarinatus
AAAGCCAGACTAGCTAGCAGTGGTGGTCCAGGGCCAGACTAGCGAGCAGTGGTGGTCCAGGGACAGACTAGCGAGCAGCAGTGGTCCAGGGCCAAGCTAGCGACCAGTAGTTGTCCAGGGCCAGACTAGCGAGCAGTGGTGGTCCCGGGCCAGACTAGCGAGCAGTGGTGGTCCAGGGCCAGACTAGCGAGCAGTGGTGGTCCAGGGCCAGACTAGCGAGCAGTGGTGGTCCAGGGCCAGACTAGCGAGCAGTGGTGGTCCAGGGCCAGACTAGCGAGCAGTGGTGGTCCAGGGCCAGACTAGCGAGCAGTAGTGGTCCAGGGCCAGACTAGCGAGCAGTGGTGGTCCAGGGCCAGACTAGCGAGCAGTGGTGGTCCAGGGCCAGACTAGCGAGCAGTGGTGGTCCAGGGCCAGACTAGCGAGCAGTGGTGGTCCAGGGCCAGACTAGCGAGCAGTAGTGGTCCAGAGCCAGACTAGCGAGCAGTAGTGGTCTAGGGCCAGACTAGCGAGCAGTGGTGGTCCAGGGCCAGACTAGCGAGCAGTAGTGGTCCAGAGCCAGACTAGCGAGCAGTGGTGGTCCGGGGCCAGACTAGCGAGCAGTAGTGGTCCAGGGCCAAGCTAGCGACCAGTAGTTCTCCAGGGCCAGACTAGCGAGCAGTGGTGGTCCAGGGCCAGACTAGCGAGCAGTAGTGGTCCAGGGCCAAGCTAGCGACCAGTAGTTCTCCATGGCCAGACTAGCGAGCAGTAGTGGTCCAGAGCCAGACTAGCGAGCAGTGGTGGTCCAGGGCCAGACTAGCGAGCAGTAGTGGTCCAGGGCCAAGCTAGCGACCAGTAGTTCTCCAGGGCCAGACTAGCGAGCAGTGGTGGTCCAGGGCCAGAGTACTGAGCAGTAGTGGTCCAGGGCCAAGCTAGCGACCAGTAGTTGTCCAGGGCCACACTAGCGAGCAGTGGTGGTCCAGGGCCAGACTAGCGAGCAGTAGTGGTCCAGGGCCAGACTAGCGAGCAGTAGTGGTCCAGGGCCAGACTACTGAGCAGTAGTGGTCCAGGGCCAGGCTAGCGAGCAGTAGTGGTCCAGAGCCAGACTAGCGAGCAGTAGTGGTCCAGGGCCAGACTAGCGATCAGTAGTGGTCCAGAGCCAGACTAGCGAGCAGTGGTGGTCCAGGGCCAGACAAGCGAGCAGTAGTGGTCCAGGGCCAAGCTAGCGACCAGTAGTTGTCCAGGGCCAGACTAGCGAGCAGTGGTGGTCCAGGGCCAGACAAGCGAACAGTAGTGGTCCAGGGCCAAGCTAGCGACCAGTAGTTGTCCAGGGCCAGACTAGCGAGCAGTGGTGGTCCAGGGCCAGACAAGCGAGCAGTAGTGGTCCAGGGCCAAGCTAGCGACCAGTAGTTGTCCAGGGCCAGACTAGCGACCTCTGGACCGGTGCCAAACAACAGGAATGCTTGCTCTCTCACCTCCCTTTTATTTATACCAGACACACTCACCTCCGCTACACTCCTCTATTATATCTCCACCAACCTATCTCCATCAACCTATCTCCACCAACCTATCTCCATCAACCTATCTACACCACTATCTCCACCATTGCATCTTCATGTAGATAAATGGCTCAGAGAACCGACAAGTTGATAAATTAGACACATGTGCAACTCTTGGGTAACTTTGTTGATGGACTGATTACATCGACTCCAGGCTGAGGGACTGATTACCTCAAACTCCTTTTGATCTTCATCATTCTCCTTCGTATTGGACTGATGAAGCCACTGTGTGGCGAAACGTTTCCTAATTGAAGATACCAAAGTTTCTGCACATGTGTCTTATTTATCAATTATATCTTCAGCACTGTATCTCCACCACTATCTCCAACACTGTATCTCCACCACTATCTCCATCACTGTATCTCCACCACTATCTCCAACGCTGTATCTCCACCACTGTATCTCCACCAGTGACGTACACAGAAGACGGATGACGCAGAAGCAGAATGATTTCCCCTTTTGAGGAACACAAGCTATACCACGAAAAGAGAGAGAGCGAGAGAGCGAGAGAGCGAGAGCGAGAGCGAGGGAGAGAGAGAGAGAGAGAGAGAGAGAGAGAGAGAGAGAGAGAGAGAGAGAGAGAGAGAGAGAGAGAGAGAGAGAGAGAGAGAGAGAGAGAGAGAGAGAGAAGTTGATATCCTTGGGGTGAAATTTGACTCCAAACTAACCATGAAGAACCATGTTGTAAATCTTGCAAACAAGGCAGCCAGGAAGCTTACAGCACTTCGCCGTATCTCGCATCTGCTTGACAGTAGGGGTTGCAGGATCCTGTACGAGGCACAAGTACGCTCGCACCTTGAGTATGCTCCACTTTCTTGGTTTGCCTGCCCCCCCCCTCATCTGCGACTGCTTGACAGAATAGAGAACAGAGCAAGACGTCTCATCTCTCGCCTGGACCCATCCTGGATAGATCTGTCATTTCAGCAGAGCCTTCAACACAGGAGGGATGTGGGTGGCCTTACTGTTATGTACCAGGCCAATATTGTCAAAATACCACACTTGGATCCACTTCGAGGACAGCGTGAAACAAGCTTTTATGCCACAAGATGGGCAGAAAGCAGCAACTTCACTCTGGCTGTACCCTTCTCCAGAACATCACTCCATCTGAGATCATACATACCCAGGATGACTCGAGTATGGAACACATTCGTACAGCATAATGATGTCAACGAGATAAAGTCAGTTGATCAAATGAAAATGCTGGCCCACAGATGGCTCCAACTTCATCCTGTTTCCTACTTGTATGTCTCATAACAATAAAAATGCTTTCAAATGAGCTGATGTAGGTAACAGCTCTTAGCTTGCCAATAAAGTTAGGAATCCTTAACCTGTAAATAGCTGTCAATAAAGCTAGGGATCCTTAACCTGTCAAACCCTGTGTAAAAAAAAAAAAAAAAAAAAATCGAGAGAGAGAGAGAGAGAGAGAGAGAGAGAGAGAGAGAGAGAGAGAGACAGACAGACAGACAGACAGACAGACAGAGACAGAATGACAGAGAGATAGAATGGGAGGGTGCTGGTACCTGGGGAAGAAGTTGATATCCTTGGGGTGAAATTTAGCTCCAAACTGACCATGAAGAACCATGTTGTAAATCTTGCAAACAAGACAGCCAGGAAGCTTATGGCACTTTGCCGTATCTCGCATCTGCTTGACAGTAGGGGTTGCAAGATTCTGTATGAGGCAAAAGTACGCTCATACCTTAAGTATGCTCCACTTTCTTGTTTTGCCTCCCCCCCCCCCTCATCTGCGACTGCTTGACAGAGTAGAGAACAGAGAAAGACGTCTCATCTCTCGCTTGGACCTATCATGGATAGATCTGTTATTTCAGCAGAGCCTTCAACACAGGAGAGATGTGGGCTGCCTTACTGTTATGTACAAGGCCAACATTGTCAAAGTACCACACTTGGCTCCACTTCGAGGACAGCGAGAAGCAAGCTTCTATATCACAAGATGGCTAGAAAGCAGCAACTTCACTCTGGCTGTACCCTTCTCCAGAATATCACTGCATGTGAGATCATTTATCCCCAGGATGACTTGAGTATGAAACACATTCGTACAGCATTATGATGTCAACGAGATAAAAGTCAGTTGATCAAATGAAAATGCTGGCCCACAGATGGCTCCAACTTCATCCTGTTCCTTACTTGTATGTTTCATAACAACTAAATGCTTTCAAATGAGGTGATGTAGGTAACAGCTCTTAGCTTGTCAATAAAGTTAGGAATCCTTAACTTGTAAACATCTTGTCAATAAAGCTAGGGATCCTTAACCTAACATTGTCAAACCCTGTGTAAAAGAGAGAGAGAGAGAGAGAGAGAGAGAGAGAGAGAGAGAGAGAGAGAGAGAGAGAGAGAGAGAGAGAGAGAGAGAGAGAGAGAAAGGATGGGACCACCACTACTACTAGTCAAGAGAAAGCGGACCTCTTTGCCGAGCACTTTGCTACCAAAATGCAAGTTCCTGATCCAACAAGCGACCCTCCTTGGCTAGCTGCAAGAACTGTGTCAAAACTGCTAGTGGTGACAATAAGGCACTAGGAGGTGCTTTTCCTTCTTAAATCGCTTGACCAAGGAAAGGCTGTGGGCCCAGACAAGTAGAGCCCAAGATTGCTGAGATGTGCAGACCAGCTAGTACCACCTCTAACTCGCATCTTTCAGCACTGCCTAGAACAGTGTAAATGGCCTTCTCTGTGGAAAGAGGCAAATGTAGTCCCTGTTCACAAAAAAAGAGCAGAGCAGAAATCAGCAACTACAGACCAGTGTCACTCCTGTCAATCACAGGCAAGATCCTTGAGACAATAATCTCAAGACAAATCACAGTTTTTTGACTACCGCTCACTACTTTGTGACTGTCAATATGGCTTCAGGAAAGGTTACACTGCTGCTGATCTGTTGTTAAACCTCTCCACTAAATGGCAACAGTTACTGGATGAATCCAAAGTCAGCTGTGTGGTAGCACTGGACATTGCTGGCGCATTCGACCGAGTGTGGCACCAGGACCTCTTAGCAAAACTGCAAGTACTGGGAATTGCAGGCTCTACGCTATGTCTCCTCAGTGATTACCTTCATGGTAGATCTCTAAGGGTCGTTCTCAATGGAAGAGAATCTGTAAGACATCCTATTGGGGCAAGTGTTCCACAAGGAAGTGTGCTGTTACCATTGTTATGGAATGTGTACTTCAATGATCTTCATCTCATCCCAGAATCCCAGGCATATGCAGACGACTGTACTCTCACATTCTGGTGACTGATGTAGCTCTAAGCTACATCAATCACCAGCTAAGAGCTACATCAGCTTGGGGAAATCGATGTGAAGTAACATTTGCACATGAGAAAACACAAATGATGATGGTCTCTAGGCACCATGATGGCATGATGGCAATGCAGGTGTAGTAGGAAGTATGAATGGGAGGGTGTTGGTACCTGGGGAAGAAGTTGATATCCTTGGGGTGAAATTTGATGCCAAACTGACCAAGAAGAACCACGTTGTAAATCTTCCAAACAAGGCAGCCAGGAAGCTTACAGCACTTCGCCGTATCTCGCATCTGCTTGACAGTAGGTTTGCAAGATTCTGTATGAGACACAAGTACGCTCACACCTTGTGTTTGCTCCACTTTCTTTGTTTGCCTGCCCCCCCCCCCCTCATCTGCGACTGCTTGACAGAGTAGAGAACCGAGGATGACGTCTCGTCGCTCGCCTGGACCCATCCTGGATAGATCTGTCATTTCAGCAGAGCCTTCAACACAGGAGGGATGTGAGTGGCCTTACTGTTAAGTACAAGGCCATTATTGTCAAAGTACCACAATTGGGTCCACTTCGAGGACAGCGTGAAGCAAGCTTCTATACCACAAGACGGGCAAAAAGCAGCAACTTCACTCTGGCTGTACCCTTCTCCAGAACATCACTTCATCTGAGATCATTTATCCCCAGGATGACTCGAGTATGGAACTCATTCGTACAGCATTATTATGTCAACGAGATAAAGTCAGTTGATCAAATGAAAATGCTGGCCTACAGATGGCTCCAACTTAATCCATACTTGCATGTTTCATAACAATAAAAATATTTGTATGTTTTATAACAATATAAATGCTTTCAAATGAGCTGATGTAGGTAAAAGCTCTTAGCTTGTCAGTAAAGTTAGGAATCCTTAACCTGTAAATAGTTTGTCAATATGGCTAGGGATCCTTAACCTTATCTTGTCAAACCCTGTGTTAAAAAAAAAAGGGGGGGGGAAGAGAGAGAGAAAGGGAAAGGAAGAGAAAAAGGGAAAGGGGAGAGAGAGAGAGAGAGAGAGAGAGAGAGAGAGAGAGAGAGAGAGAGAGAGAGAGAGAGAGAGAGAGAGAGAGAGAGAGAGAGAGAGAGAACAATTCCCAAAAGTTTAAACCATATTTCAAAGTGAAAAAAAGGGGATAACACTAAATATATACATTATAATATACACATCAAATACAATGTATATGATCCATACATTAATGTATATGCATTATAAGGTATACATTATAATGTATACACTATACATTATAATGTATGATGTACACTGTGTTTGGTTACTGCCATCTGAGGACGTACCTGGCTTATTACATCATGTATATTGTAAGTCAGGGGACGCGGTAAACCCATAAGGGCCATACAACGCTTGAGAAATGGGGAAGCAATCAGTATGTGACTACCACTCATACACCACGAAAGAAGTTTCAACACTCTCTACTGAAACATTATGCTGCTATAATACCAGAAAACAATATTTCTGACATTGTTAATAATGAGTGAGAACGTCAGAAGTATATTACGTCTGTTTAGCCAATTTAAAAAATGTTATTTACAGATAAATAATATAAATAAAGTGGCAGCAAAGACATTTTTCTGATAAAATATTTTTATTATTGATGTTTGGATGAAATAATTACCATCATCAGCACCTGTGAAGAATTATAATTCTGGTAATAAAACACAACACACATTATTATCATTTATAATAACTTCAGATAAAGGATAGTAAAAGAATAGTGACGCAACACACGAATGTGTTACCTTAATTAACAAGTGTTGAGCTACAAGTGACCCAACAATACACTGTGGCAACACACCCCGTATACCAGGTATTTTCAACTTGAGCATAAGACTTATGTCGTGCCGAATAGGTAAAATTAGTCAATTAGCAAGAACTCATTTAAAATTAAGTCCTTTCTAAAAAAATTCTCTTATACATTTAAAGATACATTTTTTTTCATTTATGTTAATGTAAAAGTAATAATTTTGTACCAAAAGAACCTTAGAAAACTTACCTAACCTTATTATAACAAGCGCAACTTAATTTAGCCTAAATCAACTAAATATATTTTAGATAAATTTAAAGTAATTTAATAATAAACAAACACAATTAAATATATTTTTTCGTTAGATTCAGAATGATTTTTGCGAAATTATTGCATACACCAATTGTCGCTTGCCTTATTCGGCAAGAAGAGCGCTGCTATTCGGCACGACAGCTACATTTCGGTAGTTCCACTGTGTATATTAAAATGGTCATGTCATCCAGGTATAAATTTTGCCTTATGTGGGGCAGCGGGCCTCCAGCAGCAACAGCCTGGTTGATCAGGCAAGCACCAGACGAGCCTGGCCCATGGCCGGGGTCCGGGAGTATTAAAACTCTCGAGACTCTTCAAAGGTATAAAAGTAGTCAAGGTGGCTGTGTGTGCGTGTAGCTGGTTATAATTATAACCATAATTTTTAAAGAAGTGGAGGGGCAAGCCAGTGGAAGGCCTCGGTCAGATGACCAAAAGCTCCAGCTGTGGGTCATTATATGACTAAGACCCGCGTTAGGAAACACTTGTCCTGTTTCCTGACGAACGTTACCTGACCTAACCTGGATCACTATTGACTCAACATTACTGTTCAAGGTAACACACTCGTGTGTTACATCGCTGTAGATAAATGCTTCAGAGAACTGACAAGTTGATAAATTAGACACATGTGCAACACTTGCGATCTTTGTTGAGGAAACGTTTCGTCACACAGTGGCTTCATCAGTCCAATACAAAGGAATCGATGTAATCGACTCCAGGCTAAGGGACTGATTACCTCAAACCCCTGATCTTCACCATTCTCCTTTGTATTGGACTGATGAAGCCACTGTGTGGTAAAACGTTTCCTTAATTAAGATAACCAGGTGTTGCACATGTGTCTTAATTTATCAACTTGTCGGTTCTCTGAACCATTTATCTACATTACTGTCAGACACAGCAACATCTTGGGATCTTGATACACGAAATTCTACGCATGCCTAACCTACAGACATGACCAATTTCCAACCTGTGATTTGTCCAAGATGACGCCGCCTATAAGTGCTTCACCTCACCTGTCTGCAGTATATAAGCCTCTTCTTCGCTATCTTGCTACTCTCTTAGTCTCTTAGATTTTAACTTATAAGTAATTACAATGTTTGTCTTTCTGCATTTCTACAAGAACTGTGGCTCTTTTTTCACAGATCCTGATGATAGATGACGGTAAGTGTGGAGAAGTATGAAACTACGAAGGTAACTATGAGATTTCCTTCGTATAATACAAAGTTAACTCGTTCTGCCATACAGTACTGAGCTCCTCGTCATATACACTGTGAGGTGTATGACTCTCACTGTATATACGCTGAGAATTTAATTCTTATTTTAGATATTAAAGTATTCTTGACTGGTGGTGAACAGGTTGCACAGACTTAATAACCCTCGTGTAGTTAATAGAGTTTAAACCCCATTACTCAACAAAGACTTACGTGGGTAAATTAACTGCTGCGATGGAATTTGGTGTGACATACGAGGTAAGAGCGTCTCGACCCCCACCAACACAACTAAGCTAGTACACAAGGTGTCCTCGACCCCCACCAACACAACTGAGCTAGTACACAAGGTGTCCTCGACCCCCACCAACACAACTAAGCTAGTACACACGGAGTCCTCGACCCCCACCAACACAACTAAGCTAGTACACAAGGTTTCCTAGACTCCCACCAACACACCTAAGCTAGTACACAAGGTGTTCTCGACCCCCACCAACACAACTAAGCTAGTACACAAGGAGTCCTCGACCCCCACCAACACAACTAAGCTAGTACACAAGGTGTCCTAGACTCCCACCAACACACCTAAGCTAGTACACAAGGTGTCCTCGACCCCCACCAACACAACTAAGCTAGTACACAAGGTGTCCTAGACTCCTACCAACACACCTAAGCTAGTACACAAGGTGTCTTCGACCCCCACCAACACACCTAAGCTAGTACACAAGGTGTCCTCGACCCCCACCAACACACCTAAGCTAGATAAGTGAACCCCATCCCTAGCATACATGTCATTTCTGCCATAGAAGAGGTCCCAGTTGTCAATGAATGTTACCGCATTTTCCAAATACTGTAAGGAAAATGCGGTAACATTCATTGACAACTGGGACCTCTTCTATGGCAGAAATGACATGTATGCTAGGGATGGGGTTCACTTATCTAGGTGTGGGGTGGGAGCACTGGCAACTGCAGTGGAGGGAGCAGTTAGGACTTTAAACTAGGAATAGTTAGTGGTATGGGTTTTGGCAGGAAAACAGTGAAGTCCCAGTGTAGTAATATTACGAGTTCTAGGGGAACTAGTAATAATAAGAACGAGATAGATATTGAAAAGCCAGGGACCTTGGGTGATAAAGACGGTAATAGGTTTAGTAGAAAAATAGAAATGAGCAGGAAGGGTAAAGAGAAAGGAGAGTCTTTCAATGTTTATTATGCTAATTGCCGTAGTGCTAGGAATAAGATGGACGAGTTGAGATTAGTTGCTAGTGTAGGTAACATTGATGTATTTGCCTTAACTGAGACGTGGTTTAATTCAAAAAGTCGGGACATGCCTGCGGAATGTCATATTCAGGGTTTTAAATTGTTCCAAGAAGATAGAAGTATTGGGAGGGGGGGTGGGGTGGCATTGTACGTCCGAGATCGCTTGAACTGTTGCATAAAAACGGGTATTAAGTCTGAAGTAACACATACAGAGTCTGTTTGGATAGAATTTTCAGAGGGGCATGAAAAACTGATTTTAGGAGTGATATACCGTCCCCCTAACTTAGATAGGGACCAAGGGAAACTACTATGGGAGGAAATTGTTAAGGCCACAAGGCACGATAATGTAGTAATTCTAGGAGACTTTAACTTTAGTCATGTTGATTGGAATTTCTTGACTGGGAATTTAGAATCGTACGACTTCTTAGAAGTATTTCAGGATTGTTTTTTGAAGCAGTTTGTGACAGAACCTACAAGGGGAAATAACCTGCTTGACTTAGTTATGGCAAACAATGAATCCCTTGTTAATAATTTAGAAATTTCAGAGGAACTGGGTGCTAGCGACCACAAATCAATTACATTTAGCATTGAATGGAAGTACGATAGTAGCGATAACTCAGTAACAGTCCCAGATTTTCGCTTAGCAGATTACGATGGGCTTAAAGAACACTTATCATCTGTTGACTGGGGTAACGAAGAGAGCTATCAATATGACAGTTTTCTGAACACTATACATGCTGCTCAAAGAGCGTTTATCCCATATAAAGAAATTAGATCAAATAGAAATGACCCAAAATGGATGAATAATAGGCTCAAATATCTACTAGGGCATAAGAAAGGAATTTATAGGCGTATCAAAAGAGGTGAGGGTCATCTTATGAATCAGTATATTGACATTAAGAGGGACATTAAAAAGGGGATAAGAAAAGCTAAAAGGGACTATGAAATTAAAGTTGCTAGGGATTCTAAAACTAACCCAAAAAGTTTTTTCCAGGTCTATAGAACAAAAGTTAGAGATAAGATAGGTCCCCTTAAAAATAACTATGGGCACCTTACTGACAATGAGAATGAAATGTGCTTGATTTTAAATAATTATTTTCTCTCAGTTTTTACACAGGAAGACACTAACAATATTCCAGTAATTAATTTTTACAGTGGGCTAGAAGAAGATAAATTATGTAACATCACAGTCACTAGTGAGATGGTTGTGAGGCAGATAGACAGACTGAAGCAAAATAAGTCGCCGGGTCCTGATGAGGTTTTTTCAAGGGTTCTTAAGGAATGCAAAATGGAACTCTGTGAACCATTAACTAATATTTTTAATTTATCTCTTCAAACAGGTGTAGTGTCTGATATGTGGAAGATGGCTAATGTAACTCCTATTTTTAAAACAGGGGACAAGTCGTTACCGTCAAATTACCGCCCAATAAGCCTGACCTCAATTGTAGGCAAATTACTAGAGTCAATTATAGCTGAGATTATAAGAAGCCATCTCGATAAGCATAGCTTGATTAATGATACTCAGCATGGATTCACAAGAGGCCGGTCTTGTCTAACTAATTTATTAACTTTCTTCAGTAAAGCTTTTGAGGCTGTTGACCACAATAAAGAATTTGATATTATTTACTTAGATTTTAGTAAGGCTTTTGATAGAGTTCCGCACCATAGACTGTTAAAGAAAGTGGCAGCCCATGGCATTGGGGGAAAAGTGCTCTCGTGGATCGAGTCATGGCTCACTGACAGGAAGCAGAGAGTGTCCATAAATGGGGTTAAATCCGAGTGGGGATCTGTAACAAGTGGCGTTCCACAGGGATCAGTCTTGGGCCCGTTGTTGTTTATAATATATATCAATGATCTTGATGAGGGAATTACTAGTGATATGAGCAAATTCGCCGATGACACAAAGATAGGTAGGATAATTGATTCAAACGTAGATGTTAGGGAACTTCAGGAGGACTTAAACAAACTCTATTCTTGGTCAGAAAAGTGGCAGATGCAGTTCAATGTAGATAAGTGCAAGGTTCTGAAGCTTGGGAGTGCCCATAACCCTAGTACTTATAAATTAAATGATGTAGAACTTAGCCATACAGATTGCGAAAAGGACTTGGGGGTTATGGTGAGCAGCAACCTTAAACCAAGACAGCAATGCCTAAGCGTACGTAATAAGGCAAATAGATTACTGGGATTTATATCAAGAAGTGTAAGCAACAGAAGTCCAGAGGTCATACTGCAGCTTTATACATCATTAGTAAGGCCTCACCTTGATTATGCAGCTCAGTTCTGGTCTCCGTATTACAAAATGGACATAAATTCGTTAGAAAACATTCAGCGTAGGATGACTAAATTAATACATAGCATCAGAAATCTTCCTTATGAAGAAAGATTGAAGACTCTTAAGTTACATTCACTTGTTAGACGAAGAATGAGGGGAGACCTGATCGAAGTGTATAAGTGGAAGATAGGTATTAATAAAGGGGATATTAATAAGGTCTTGAGGATGTCTCTCCAAGAGAGAACCCGCAGTAATGGATTTAAATTAGATAAGTTTAGATTTAGAAAGGACATAGGAAAGTATTGGTTTGGAAATAGGGTAGTTGATGAGTGGAACAGTCTACCTAGTTGGGTTATTGAGGCTAGGACTTTGGGTAGTTTCAAATCTAGGTTGGATAAGTACATGAGTGGGAAGGGTTGGATTTGAGTGGGACTTTCACATCAGAGCTTATTTCTTGGGTAGCATTGAAAATTGGGTTGGGTAAATGTTTTGTTAGTGGGATGAATTGTAAAGGACCTGCCTAGTATGGGCCAGCAGGCCTCCTGCAGTGTTCCTCCTTTCTTATGTTCTTATGTACACAAGGTGTCCTCGACTCCCACCAACACACCTAAGCTAGTACACAAGGTGTCCTCGACTCCCACCAACACACCTAAGCTAGTACACAAGGTGTCCTCGACCCCCACCAACACACCTAAGCTAGTACACAAGGTGTCCTCGACTCCCACCAACACACCTAAGCTAGTACACAAGGTGTCCTCGACCCCCACCAACACACCTAAGCTAGTACACAAGGTGTCCTCGACTCCCACCAACATAACTAAGCTAGTACACAAGGTGTCCTCGACTCCCATCAACACAACTAAGCTAGTACACAAGGTGTCCTCGACCCCCACCAACACACCTAAGCTAGTATACAAGGTGTCCTCGACCCCCATCAACACAACTAAGTTAGAACACAAGGTGTCCTCGACATGGCCTTGGATGCACTGGAAGAAAATCAGAATGCAGATGTAATATACACAGACTTTGCAAAAGCATTTGACAAATGCGATCATGGCGTAATAGCCCATAAAATACGTGCTAAAGGAATAACTGGGAAAGTGGGGAGATGGATCTTCAACTTCCTAACAAATCGAACACAAAGAGTAGTGGTCAACAGAGTTAAATCGGAGGCTGCCATAGTGAAGAGCTCTGTTCCACAAGGCACAGTACTCGCCCCCATCTTATTCCTTATCCTCATATCAGACATAAACAGAGATATACACCACAGCACCGTATCATCCTTTGCGGATGATACTAGGATCTGCATGAGGCTGTCATCTGCTGAGGACGCGGTTAACCTCCAAGAAGATATAAACAAAGTTTTCCAGTGGGCCACGGTAAACAATATGATGTTCAATGAGGACAAATTCCAACTACTCCGTTATGGAAAACTGGAGGAGATAATAACTAGAACAGAGTATACTACTGACTCCGGCCATACAATAGAGCGGAAAAATAATGTAAGGGACCTGGGAGTAGTAATGTCTGAGGATCTCACTTTCAAGGATCACAACAGTGCCACGATCGCACGTGCAAAGAAAATGATAGGATGGATAATGAGAACTTTCAAAACGAGAGATGCCAAGCCCATGATGATCCTTTTCAAATCACTTGTTCTCTCTAGGCTGGAATACTGCTGTACATTAACATCTCCATACAAAGCAGGTGAAATCGCAGATCTAGAGAGTGTACAGAGATCCTTTACTGCAGGTATAAGTTCTGTCAAGCACCTTAACTACTGGGAACGCTTGAAAGCACTTGACTTGTACTCGTTGGAACGCAGGAGGGAGAGATATATCATAATCTACACTTGGAAAATCTTGGAAGGAATGGTCCCAAATCTGCACACAGAAATCACTCCCTACGAAAGTAAAAGACTGGGCAGGCGATGCAAAATGCCGCCAATAAAAAGTAGGGGCGCCATTGGTACACTAAGAGAAAACACCATAAGTGTCCGGGGCCCAAAACTGTTCAACAGCCTCCCATCAAGCATTAGGGGAATTACCAATAAACCCCTGGCTGCCTTCAAGAGAGAGCTGGACAGATACCTAAAGTCAGTGCCGGATCAGCCGGGCTGTGGCTCGTACGTCGGACTGCGTGCGGCCAGCAGTAACAGCCTAGTTGATCAGGCCCTGATCCATCGGGAGGCCTGGTCGTGGACCGGGCCGCGGGGGCGTTGATCCCCGGAATAACCTCCAGGTAACCTCCAGGTGACCCCCACCAACACAACTAAGCTAGTACACAAGGTGTCCTTGACCCCCACCAACACACCTAAGCTAGTATACAAGGTGTCCTCGACCCCCCACCAACACAACTAAGCTAGTACACAAGGTGTCCTCGACCTCTACCAACACAACTAAGCTAGTACACAAGGTGTCCTCGACCCTCACCAACACACCTAAGCTAGTGCACAAGGTGTCCTCGACCCCCACCAACACACCTAAGCTAGTACACAAGGTGTCCTCGGCCCGCACCAACACACCTAAGCTAGTATACAAGGTGTCCTCGACCCCCACCAACACACCTAAGCTAGTACACAAGGTGTCCTCGACTCCCACCAACACAACTAAGCTAGTACACAAGGTGTCCTCGACTCCCACCAACACAAATAAGCTAGTACACAAGGTGTCCTCGACCCCCCACCAACACACCTAAGCTAGTATACAAGGTGTCATCGACCCCCACCAACACACCTAAGCTAGTATACAAGGTGTCATCGACCCCCACCAACACACCCAAGCTAGTATACAAGGTGTCCTCGACCCCCACCAACACACCTAAGCTAGTATACAAGGTGTCCTCGACTCCCATCAACACAACTAAGCTAGTACACAAGGTGTCCTCGACCCCCACCAACACAACTAAGCTAGTACACAAGGTGTCCTAGACTCCTACCAACACACCTAAGCTAGTACACAAGGTGTCCTCGACCCCCACCAACACAACTAAGCTAGTACACAAGGTGTCCTCGACCCCCACCAACACACCTAAGCTAGTACACAAGGTGTTCTCGACCCCCACCAAGACACCTAAGCTAGTATACAAGGTGTCCTCGACTCCCACCAACACAACTAAGCTAGTACACAAGGTGTCCTCGACCCCCACCAACACAACTAAGCTAGTACACAAGGTGTCCTCGACCCTCACCAACACAACTAAGCTAGTACACAAGGTGTCCTCGACCCCCACCAACACAACTAAGCTAGTACACAAGGTGTCCTCGACCCCCACCAACACACCTAAGCTAGTACACAAGGTGTCCTCGACCCCCACCAACACACCTAAGGTAGTATACAAGGTGTCCTCGACCCCCACCAACACAACTAAGCTAGTACACAAGGTGTCCTCGACCCCCACCAACACAACTAAGCTAGTACACAAGGTGTCCTCGACCTCTACCAACACAACTAAGCTAGTACACAAGGTGTCCTCGACCCTCACCAACACACCTAAGCTAGTGCACAAGGTGTCCTCGACCCCCACCAACACACCTAAGCTAGTATACAAGGTGTCCTCGACCCCCATCAACACACCTAAGCTAGTACACAAGGTTTCCTCGATCCCCACCAACACAACTAAGCTAGTACACAAGGTGTCCTCGACCCCCACCAACACACCTAAGCTAGTACACAAGGTGTCCTCGGCCCGCACCAACACACCTAAGCTAGTATACAAGGTCTCGACCCCCACCAACACACCTAAGCTAGTACACAAGGTGTCCTCGACCCCCACCAACACAACTAAGCTAGTATACAAGGTGTCCTCGACCCCCACCAACACAACTAAGCTAGTATACAAGGTGTCCTCGACCCCCACCAACACAACTAAGCTAGTATACAAGGTGTCCTCGACCCCCACCAACACAACTAAGCTAGTATACAAGGTGTCCTCGACCCCCACCAACACAACTAAGCTAGTATACAAGGTGTCCTTGACCCCCACCAACACAACTAAGCTAGTACACAAGGTGTCCTCGACCCCCACCAACACAACTAAGCTAGTACACAAGGTGTCCTCGACCCCCACCAACACACCTAAGCTAGTACACAAGGTGTCCTCGGCCCGCACCAACACACCTAAGCTAGTATACAAGGTGTCCTCGACTCCCACCAACACACCTAAGCTGGTACACAAGGTGTCCTCGACCCCCACCAACACACCTAAGCTAGTACACAAGGTGTCCTCGACCCCCACCAACACAACTAAGCTAGTACACAAGGTGTCCTCGATCCCCACCAACACAACTAAGCTAGTATACAAGGTGTCCTCGATCCCCACCAACACAACTAAGCTAGTATACAAGGTGTCCTCGACCCCCACCAACACAACTAAGCTACTATACAAGGTGTACTCGACCCCCACCAACACAACTAAGCTAGTACACAAGGTGTCCTCGACCCCCACCAACACACCTAAGCTAGTATACAAGGTGTCCTCGACCCCCACCAACACAACTAAGATAGTACACAAGGTGTCCTCGACCCCCACCAACACACCTAAGCTAGTACACAAGGTGTCCTCGACCCCCACCAACACAACTAAGTAGTACACATGGTGTCCTCGATCCCCACCAACACAACTAAACTAGTATACAAGGTGTCCTCGACCCCCACCAACACAACTAAGCTAGTATACAAGGTGTCCTTGACCCCCACCAACACAACTAAGCTAGTACACAAGGTGTCCTCGACCCCCACCAACACACCTAAGCTAGTATACAAGGTGTCCTCGACCCCCACCAACACAACTAAGATAGTACACAAAGTGTCCTCGATCCCCACCAACACACCTAAGCTAGTACACAAGGTGTCCTCGACCCCCACCAACACACCTAAGCTAGTACACAAGGTGTCCTCGACCCCCACCAACACAACTAAGCTAGTACACAAGGTGTCCTCGACCCCCACCAACACAACTAAGCTAGTAAACATGGTGTCCTCGACCCCCACCAACACAACTAAGCTAGTATACAAGGTGTCCTCGACCTCAACCAACACACCTAAGCTAGTATACAAGGTGTCCTCGACTCCCACCAACACACCTAAGCTAGTATACAAGGTGTCCTCGACTCCCACCAACACACCTAAGCTAGTATACAAGGTGTCCTCGACTCCCACCAACACACCTAAGATAGTATACAAGGTGTCCTCGACTCCCACCAACACACCTAAGCTAGTATACAAGGTGTCCTCGACCCCCACCAACACACCTAAGCTAGTATACAAGGTGTCCTCGACTCCCACCAACACACCTAAGCTAGTATACAAGGTGTCCTCGACCCCCACCAACACACCTAAGCTAGTATACAAGGTGTCCTCGACTCCTACCAACACACCTAAGCTAGTATACAAGGTGTCCTCGACTCCCACCAACACACCTAAGCTAGTATACAAGGTGTCCTCGACCCCCACCAACACACCTAAGCTAGTATACAAGGTGTCCTCGACCCCCACCAACACACCTAAGCTAGTATACAAGGTGTCCTCGACTCCCACCAACACACCTAAGCTAGTATACAAGGTGTCCTCGACCCCCACCAACACACCTAAGCTAGTATACAAGGTGTCCTCGACCCCCACCAACACACCTAAGCTAGTATACAAGGTGTCCTCGACTCCCACCAACACACCTAAGCTAGTATACAAGGTGTCCTCGACCCCCACCAACACACCTAAGCTAGTATACAAGGTCTCCTGGTATCCACTAACTTATCTTATTTTCTAATTCAAGCTTCAGTAGAGCAGTTTACTCTCAACAAGCACATAACACTTTCATATATTTCAAGAAAACCTTGAAGCTCCCAAGGTACTGATGCGGCACACGTTTAAAGTTCTTTGTCCCTTCAAGGAGGCACCTCTCAGTGCCAATCAAAGGCTCTTCATGTGATGAATTGGAACTACCCTTCTCTTCTGATCCTAACTTTCAGTTTTCATGTGACACACGCTTAATATATTGTTAGGCGAATATGTTGTTAGGCGTGTGTCACAGGACCACAATCCTGCATACTATCAATAACCAGCTTCAACCACGGCAGTTTATCCCCTGTGTGGGTGAGTTCACCATTCCCATGTGGGGTGACTACTTGTGCTGGAGGTCTACCGGTCAGAGTGAGGAAGGGGGCCCAGAGTAGGCTACTATAAATCAAGCGGGGTCGTCCTGGTGCGTCAGATCCTCACAAGCCTCCAGACGGTTAACAACAAATTAATCTGTCCTCTGTATGGTATCTAGAGCTTTAGCTCGTGAGAGTTCTCACACTTATACTCTTTCTCTCTCTCTCTCTCTCTCTCTGGTTTAGAAAAACACGTAAAGAAACACTAAGACATATTTATTGGAAAACGTTTCGGTCCTGGGACCTTGATAACTTCAGAAGTGATCAAGATCCTAGGACAAAACATTTCTAATATACATGTCCTAGTGTTTGCTTACGTGTCTTTCTAAACTAATTTGTCGATATCTATTACCAAGGTTTATACCACTCTCTCTCTCTCTCTCCCGTCAAACCCACTCATGTTATATTTGTTAAACCCATTGTACATATTGTAAATAAGTTTGGTGATGGGAATATATGGTTACTTAGACGTTAACATCTGTTGTATACTTTATTTTTCATCCTCTGGACTGCTCTACTAACTACTCTTACGCTGGTATCTTATACCACCAGGTACAATAGACGTTTTAAAAGTACCTGTGTTAGAAATATCACCCCTGCGGCTTTAGCTCCCTCTACTTCTCCACTTCCTTCTTTCTTCTTCTCCCTGTCCTGTCCTTGTCTCCCTCTCCCATATATACTGGCTCCCTCACCTTTGTGTAACGGTGTGACTTGTAAATGGTCCAAGTCAGTCCGAAACGTCGTCATAAGCTTCTCTCTCTCTCCCATGTTCGGGTTATCTGTGTATCATCCTGTGAATAATAATAATAATAATAATAATAATAATAATAATAATAATAATAATAATATAGTAGCGCGTTGTGATGAGTCAGAGTGACGTGAAGGCACTATTTGCCAGTGTCACGTGGCACTCACTGAGGGCCTGCTGAGTGGTACTCAGCAGGGACTCGTTAGGTGACACCTGGACATAACCTTGAGTGGTGGTGATTGACACTACAAGATGACCTTGACTGACCTCCCTTGTGTCTTCAGGGTCACAGATGGCCTGCCATGCCGTCACTCAGTGTGCCACCCTGCTTTTCAGTTCCACTGTCACTCAGTGCCACTGTCAGTACCAATAACACACCCTAACAGCAGTGACACCCACACAGCCTGGCACTACGACCATCACTCACTGTAAAGTGCCATATAATCACGCTCCACCGAGGGCATTTTTAACAGTGTTGGCTGGCCTCCCCATATCACTAGTGCCACAGGCTTGCCTGGCACCCCTACCATTACTCATTGTGTAGTGAGTGTCATGAGGCGGCCCCAAGCAAACAATACTTAATAATGAGCACAATATCACTGTTCTTAGTGATGGAAGTGGTGAATTTGTGTACACACACCTGTACGCACACCACTATACATGTGTGTACACACCTGCACACACCTGTACACATGAGTGTGCACACACCTGTACACATAAGTGTGCAGACACCTGTACATACGCTTCTACACATGAATGTGCACACACCTATACACACGCTTGTACATAAACATGTATACATGAGTTAGCAAACACCTGTTAACACACTATACACACCTGTACAAACGACTATACATACGAGACCTGGTCTCAGACCGGGCCGCGGAGGCGTTGACCCCGAAACCATCTTCAGGTATACTCCAGGTATACATATGCATACACGCCTGTAGACCTATGTAAACACACCTGTACACACGTCTGTGAACACACCTGTGCACAAACCTGTATACACACCTATGTATGCATATGACTGTACAAATGCCTATACACACACTTTTACACACACACACCTGTGCACACGACTGTACATACCTGTTCACACACCTGTACACACACATATACACACCTATACACACACACACACACACACACACACACACACAAACACACACACACACACACACACACCTATACACACATACACACCTATACACACCCACACACACACACCCACACCCACACACCCACACCCACACACACACACACACACACACACACACACACAGTCTAGGGGGTCAGAGACTACAAACCTCACTCAAGGAAAAAGATCTTGGGGTGAGTATAACACCAGGCACATCTCCTGAAGCGCACATCAACCAAATAACTGCTGCAGCATATGGGCGCCTAGCAAACCTCAGAACAGCATTCCGACATCTTAATAAGGAATCGTTCAGGACCCTGTACACCGTATACGTTAGGCCCATATTGGAGTATGCGGCACCAGTTTGGAACCCACACCTAGCCAAGCACGTAAAGAAACTAGAGAAAGTGCAAAGGTTTGCAACAAGACTAGTCCCAGAGCTAAGAGGTATGTCCTACGAGGAGAGGTTAAGGGAAATCAACCTGACGACACTGGAGGACAGGAGAGATAGGGGGGACATGATAACGACATACAAAATACTGAGAGGAATTGACAAGGTGGACAAAAACAGGATGTTCCAGAGATTGGACACAGTAACAAGGGGACACAGTTGGAAGCTAAAGACACAGATGAATCACAGGGATGTTAGGAAGTATTTCTTCAGCCACAGAGTAGTCAGTAAGTGGAATAGTTTGGGAAGCGATGTAGTGGAGGCAGGATCCATACATAGCTTTAAGCAGAGGTACGATAAAGCTCACGGCTCAGGGAGAGTGACCTAGTAGCGATCAGTGAAGAGGCGGGGCCAGGAGCTCGGACTCGACCCCCGCAACCTCAACTAGGTGAGTACAACTAGGTGAGTACACACACATGATGAGAAGAATTCACTCGATCGACGACCAGGCAGAACTACAAAGGGATCTGGACAGGCTGCAGACCTGGTCCAGCAATTGGCTCCTGGAGTTCAATCCCACCAAGTGCAAAGTCATGAAGATTGGGGAAGGGCAAAGAAGACCGCAGACGGAGTACAGTCTAGGGGGCCAGAGACTACAAACGTCACTCAAGGAAAAAGATCTTGGGGTGAGTATAACACCAGGCACATCTCCTGAAGCGAACATCAACCAAATAACTGCTGCAGCATATGGGCGCCTAGCAAACCTCAGAACAGCATTCCGACATCTTAATAAGGAATCATTCAGGACCCTGTACACCGTGTATGTTAGGCCCATATTGGAGTATGCGGCACCAGTTTGGAACCCACACCTAGCCAAGCACGTGAAGAAACTAGAGAAAGTGCAAAGGTTTGCAACAAGACTAGTCCCAGAGCTAAGAGGTATGTCCTACGAGGAGAGGTTAAGGGAAATCAACCTGACGACACTGGAGGACAGGAGAGAAAGGGGGGACATGATAACGACATACAAAATACTGAGAGGAATTGACAAGGTGGACAAAGACAGGATGTTCCAGAGATTGGACACAGTAACAAGGGGACACAGTTGGAAGCTGAAGACACAGATGAATCACAGGGATGTTAGGAAGTATTTCTTCAGCCACAGAGTAGTCAGTAAGTGGAATAGTTTGGGAAGCGATGTAGTGGAGGCAGGATCCATACATAGCTTTAAGCAGAGGTATGATAAAGCTCACGGCTCAGGGAGAGTGACCTAGTAGCGATCAGTGAAGAGGCGGGGCCAGGAGCTCGGACTCGACCCCTGCAACCTCAACTAGGTGAGTACAACTAGGTGAGTACACCTACACACACACATACACACACACACACACACATACACACACACACACACATATACATACACGCACACACACACCTATACACATACACACACACGCACACACACACACACACACACACACACACACACACACACACACACACACACACACACACACACACACACACAGGCCTAGTGTCTAATCGACATGTGCCTAGGAGAAAATGGTAACTAACATACACACACACACATACACACACACACATACACACACATACACACACACACACACACACACACACACACACACACACACACACACACACACACACACACACACACACACACACAATGACCCGAAACTGTTGTATAGCCACATCAGGAGGAAGACAACAGTCAAAGACCAGGTGATCAGACTGAGGACAGAAGGTGGAGAACTCACAAGAAATGATCAGGAGGTATGTGAGGAGCTAAACAGGAGATTTAAGGAAGTTTTTACAGTAGAGACAGGAAGGGCTCTGGGAAGACAGCACAGAAGGGAACATCAAGAGGGAATATACCAACAAGTGTTGGATGACATACGAACAACTGAGGAGGAGGTGCAGAAGCTGCTAAGTGACCTTGATACCTCAAAGGCGATGGGACCGGACAAAATCTCCCCGTGGGTCCTTAGAGAAGGAGCAGAGATGCTGTGCGTGCCCCTAACCACAATCTTCAACACATCCCTTGAAACAGGGGAACTACCTGAGAAATGGAAGACAGTAAATGTAGTCCCCATATTTAAGAAAGGAAACAGAAACGATTCACTAAACTACAGACCTGTGTCTCTGACATGTATAGTATGCAAAGTCATGGAGAAAATTATCAGGAAGAGAGTGGTGGAACACCTGGAACGGAACAAGATTATAAATGAAAACCAGCATGGGTTCATGGAAGGCGAATCTTGTGTCACAAACCTTCTGGAGTTTTATAACAAGGTAACAGAAGTAAGACACGAGAGAGAGGGGTGGGTTGATTGCATTTTCCGAGACTGCAGGAAGGCCTCTGACACAGTTCCTCACAAGAGATTAGTGCAGAAGCTGGAGGATCAGGTGCATATAACAGGGAGGGCACTGCAATGGATCAGGGAATACCTGACAGGGAGGCAACAACGAGTCATGGTACGTGAAGAGGTATCATAGTGGGCGCCTATGACGAGCGGGGTCCCACAGGGGTCAGTTCTAGGACCAGTGCTATTTTTGATATATGCGAACGACATGATGGGAGGAATAGACTCTGAAGTGTCCCTATTCGCAGATGATGTGAAGCTGATGAGAAGAATTAAATCGGATGAGGATGAGGCAGGACTGCAAAGAGACCTGGACAGGCTGGACATGTGGTCCAGAAACTGGCTTCTCGAATTCAACCCTGCCAAATGCAAAGTCATGAAGATTGGGGAGGGGCAAAGAAGACCGCACACAGAGTATAGGCTAGGTGGACAAAGACTACAGACCTCACTCAGGGAGAAAGACCTTGGGGTGACCATAACACCGAGCACGCCAAGGGAGGCACACATCAACCAAATAACTGCTGCAGCATACGGGCGCCTGGCAAACCTGAGAATAGCGTTCCGATACCTTAATAAGGAATCGTTCAAGACACTGTACACTGTGTATGTTAGGCCCATACTGGAGTATGCAGCACCAGTCTGGAACCCACACCTGGTCAAGCACGTCAAGAAGTTAGAGAAAGTACAAAGGTTTGCAACAAGGCTAGTCCCAGAGCTCAGGGGAATGTCGTATGAGGAAAGGTTGAGGGAAATCGGACTGACGACACTGGAGGACAGAAGGGTCAGGGGAGACATGATAACGACATACAAGATACTGCGGGGAATAGATAAGGTGGACAGAGATAGGATGTTCCAGAGAGGGGACACAGGAACAAGGGGTCACAACTGGAAGCTGAAGACTCAGACGAGTCACAGGGACGTTAGGAAGTATTTCTTCAGTCATAGAGGCGTCAGGAAGTGGAATAGCCTAGCAAGTGAAGTAGTGGAGGCAAGAACCATACACAGTTTTAAGAAGAGGTACGACAAAGCTCAGGAAGCAGAGAGGGAGAGGACCTAGTAGCGATCAGTGAAGAGGCGGGGCCAGGAGCTGATTCTCGACCCCTGCAACCACAATTAGGTGAGTACAATTAGGTGAGTACACACACACACACACACACACACACACACACACACACACACACACACACACACACACACACACACACACACACACACACACACACACACACACACACACACCAAGACTAGTCCCAGAGTTAAGAGGTATGTCCTATGAGGAGAGGTTGAGGGAAATCAACCTGACGACACTGGAGGACAGGAGAGATATGGGGGACATGATGACGACTTACAAAATACTGAGAGGAATTGACAAGGTGGACAAAGACAGGATGTTCCAGAGACTGGACACAGCAACACGGGGACACAGTTGGAAGCTGAAGACACAGATGAATTAAAGGGATGTTAGGAAGTATTTCTTCAGCCACAGAGTAGTCAGGAAGTGGAATAGTTTGGGAAGCGATGTAGTGGAGGCAGGATCCATACATAGCTTTAAGCAGAGGTACGATAAAGCTCATGGTTCAGGGAGAGTGACCTAGTAGCGACCAGTGAAGAGGCGGGGCCAGGAGCTTAGACTCGACCCCTGCAACCTCAACTAGGTGAGTACAACTAGGTGAGTACACACACACACGTATAGACCCGTGCGCACCGCTGCAAACATACCTCAAGCTGTGATTGCTTTCTAGAATTTGTGTCCTTTATAGTGTTCAAAACTTCGTTCACTGAGACCAGTGATACCAGATAATGTGATAACGATCACGTTACAAGCTACTGTAACTACGAACATGTTACAAGCTACTGTAACAACAACATATTACAAGTTACTGTAACAAAGCAAAATGGCCACAGAGGCTCACTCTTATCTGATAAATACTCTACAAGGTGGGGGTCAGAATGTACGGTCAACAAACTCATTTACACTAAGCTCTTTAACACTCAGGAGGATACCACTGAACATTTAGTAAGATGCTCAATAACAATCCACATGAAGACAGAAACTCAGGAGATTAAATGATCTGTATATTTCGACTCCTCTTCTGGGATCCTATTCAGCAGATGAAGAGGGTCCCAAATTAATGTTGTGGTAAGAAAAGAGGCAGATGCCGTTCAGTATGGATATATATAGATATATATATATATATATATATATATATATATATATATATATATATATATATATATATATGTGGTGCCGAATAGGCAGAATTTGCGATCTTGGCTTAAATAGCAACGCTCATCTTGCCATATAGGACAAGTGAAAATTTGTGTATGCAATAATTTCGCCGTATTTAAAATATATTTAGTTGGGTTAGGCTAAAATAAATTGTTCTTGTTATAATAAGGTTAGGTAAGTTTTCTAAGATTCTTTTGGTGCAAAATTAAAAATTTTTACATTAACATAATGAAAAAAATATATCTTTAAACATATAAGAGAAAATTTCAGAAAGGACTTAATTTTAAATGAGTTCTTGCTAATTGACCAGTTTTACATATTCTGCACGACATATATATATATATATATATATATATATATATATATATATATATATATATATATATATATCAATAACAACACTGCACTAGCCAAGGATTCGAACCCATGTTGTACTGGTCCGCCTCATGGTGAGCCAGAACCACATGACGCCTTAGACCACAGGACCACTCAATCCTACAATGATGGCGCAGCCAGCAGAGCTAGCTGTTTGACCGCCACCCGAGGACATTTGGTGTTGTGAGAGCTTCTAGGCTAATTTCATTCTCATCCATGTTTGGTTTACTAGTCCACGAGCAGCATATATATATATTATTGTAACCACGGACGAGTGGTATTGATAAATAACAAAATGAAAATTCAGGCCTTCACTGTCACCAGACCTCAGTATACCAAGACAAATCATAGTGAGGTTCCTTAATAAATTTGAACAATAATTGTTAATTTGGAAGAAGATATCAAGAGCTTACTGAAATATGCTGAGAGGAGAGTGAGCGAAGTGAAGGTAAGTCATTAAGAGGATGAGAACACTGGCACTAGAAACATGCTTCACGCTCGTATCATTAAGAGAAAAGAAAATGCACGTTAGTAAGGGAGCGATGCTACCTCTTCAGAGATAAAGAACTACAAAACTTCTCGAAGGTCACACACTCTCAAGAAAAAAAAGGAGAGAAATGTAAAAAAACAAGGTTTAGATGTATGCACTTCAGGTGTAGGAAGATAAGTCTCAGTTACGTCGCTCGCTTAGTTGTGTTTATAATGTGCCACCTCACAGCTCAAACCTCGGCTCTGGCAAGTGACCTACACCCAACTACCATCGTTAGTTGCAGCTCTTGGACCACCATTGTTAGTTACTAGTGTTTTGGATTCTATCATATATATACTTTAAACAGCAGATGGTCTTCCTTCTTGATATAGTTCATTCCACTTGTCAGTCCTATCTCGTGGTGGGGACTCATGTGATCCTCCTTAGGTCTTCTTGGCGTCAACTTCGTGTAACCAATCATTTGCGCTCACCGAATACTTACTGTGCTGTATTCGCCAAGCGGCGGAAGGAGGTTGAGACTCAGCTCCTGGCCCCACTTCCATGATTACTTTGATCCTGGTGTGATCGTAAGTTTACTCTGGGAGTGTTGATGGTGTCTGACCGCATATTGATGAAATTAAGATACACATACAACATCTGGGTAACTTTATTGTAGTCGTTTCGCCATCCAGTGGCTTTATCAATACAAATTCTAGGACATAATTTGAAGACAGTAGAACTATATACAAATGATGAGGTACTCAGTCCCTCAGCCTTGGAGTTGGTGTGAAGATCACCGTAGCCGTGAATGTCCTGGAGCAGAGGTAAGGAGGCTGGCGCTTATATACTAACGTCAGGTGGAAAAGGGACGTGCAGCAGACAAGGGCATAGTCACTGGTAGGCGGGATTCCCCAGTGGAAGTAGGTTATACCCAAAGAGATGGGTTAGCAGTAGTAGTAGCTGTCGTAGCCGTGAAGGTTATACCTGGAGGTTATTCCGGGGATCAACGCCCCCGCGGCCCGGTCCATGACCAGGCCTCCCGATGGATCAGGGCCTGATCAACTAGGCTGTTACTGCTGGCCGCACGCAGTCCAACGTATGAGCCACAGCCCGGCTGATCCGGCATTGACTTTAGGTATCTGTCCAGCTCTCTCTTGAAGGCAGCCAGGGGCTTATTGGCAATTTCCCTGATGCTTGATGGGAGGCTGTTGAACAGTTTTGGGCCCGGGACACTTAAGGTGTTTTCCCTTAGTGTACCAATGGCGCCCCTACTTTTTATTGGGGGCATTTTGCATCGCCTGCCCAGTCTTTTACTTTCGTAGGGAGTGATTTCTGTGTGCAGATTTGGGACCATTCCTTCCAAGATTTTCCAAGTGTAGATTATGATATATCTCTCCCTCCTGCGTTCCAACGAGTACAAGTCAAGTGCTTCCAAGCGTTCCCAGTAGTTAAGGTGCTTGACAGAACTTACACGTACAGTAAAGGATCTCTGTACACTCTCTAGATCAGCGATTTCACCTGCTTTGAATGGAGATGTTAATGTACAGCAGTATTCCAGCCTAGAGAGAACAAGTGATTTGAAAAGGATCATCATTGGCTTGGCATCTCTCGTTTTGAAAGTTCTCATTATCCATCCTATCATTTTCTTTGCACGTGCGATCGTGGCATTGTTGTGATCCTTGAAAGTGAGATCCTCAGACATTACTACTCCCAGGTCCCTTACATTATTTTTCCGCTCTATTGTATGGCCGGAGTCAGTAGTATACTCTGTTCTAGTTATTTTCTCCTCCAGTTTTCCATAACGGAGTAGTTGGAATTTGTCCTCATTGAACATCATATTGTTTACCGTTGCCCACTGGAAAACTTTGTTTATATCTTCTTGGAGGTTAACAGCGTCCTCAGCAGATGACAGCCTCATGCAGATCCTAGTATCATCAGCAAAGGATGATACTAGGTTATGGCCATGTCCTCAGAATCAAGAGTCCATTATGTTGCAGTACTCACCTAATTGTGGTTGCAGGGGTCGAAACTCAGTTCCTGGCCCCACCTCTTCACTGATCGCTACTAGGTCCTCTCTCTCTCTCTCTGCTTCCTGAGCTTTGTCATACCTCGTCTTAAAGCTATGTATGGTTCCTGCCTCCACTACATCACTTCCTAGGCTATTCCACTTCCTGACGACTCTGTGACTGAAGAAGTACTTCCTAAAATCTCTATGACTCGTCTGAGTCTTCAGCTTCCAATTGTGACCCCTTGTTTCTGCGTCCCCTCTCTGGAACATCCTGCCTCTGTCCACTTTGTCTATTCCACGCATTATTTTGTATGTTGTTATCATGTCTTCCCTGACCCTCCTGTCCTCCAGTGTCGTCAGGCCGATTTCCCCCAATCTTTCTTCGAAGGACATACCCCTGAGCTCCGGAACCAGCCTTGTTGCAAACCTTTGTACTTTCTCTAATTTCTTGACGTGCTTGGCCACGTTTAGGTTCCAAACTGGTGCTGCATACTCCGGTATGGGTCTGACGTACACAGTGTACAGTGTCTTGAATGATTCCTTACTAAGGTATCGGAATGCTATTTTCAGGTTTGTCTGGCGCCCATATGCTGCAGCAGTTATCTGGTTGATGTGTGCCTCCGGAGATGTGCTCGGTGTTATGGTCACCCCAAGATCTTTCTCCTTGAGTGAGGTTTGCAGCCTTTGTCCACCTAGCCTATACTCTGTCTGCGGTCTTCTTTGCCCTTCCCCAATTTTTATGACTTTGCATTTGGCAGGATTGAATTCGAGAAGCCAGTTGCTTGACCACGTGTCCAGCCTGTCCAGTGTCTAACAAGTTGTACAAGAATGGTATACAATACTGACAAGACGAATTTAAGACACATATTATAATTATTATTATAATCATGGGGGAGCGCTAAACCCGTAGGACTATACAGCGCATGTGGGGGGGGATGGAAGGTATTCAGACTAAATTCAGAGAATCGGAGCACAGATCCAATTCCCTAGATCAAGAGCCCCTCACCAGCGTCAGGGGAACCTCCTTTGAGGGGTCTGACCGCATAAATGTTGTAGGGAAGATGGACGCCCGAGGGTGTAGAGGCCAGGCTGGGTTCATGCGTGGGTCCGTTCGTGTCACCGTCCTTGTAGTCGTAGCTACCACCTTATCACAAACACGCCAGCCAGCCAACCAACCAGTCAGCCAGTCACACGCCAGTCAAGCTCTCTGCCAACTTGCTAACCCACAAGAGGGAAGTGAATAGAAGATGTAGGCGTGGAGAGTGTGGCAATAAAGGGTGTGGGGGGTGGAGAGTGTGACAATAGAGGATGTGGGTGTGGAGTGTGGCAAAACAGTGTCTAGATTCGCCTCAAACTCGCTGATTTCTCTTTCCGTTGGGTGGGGGGAAGGGGAGGCCGAGTCTTAGTTCCTTGCTCCGCCTCTCACCTAAAATAAACTAGTTACTTAGTTCGTAGTTTTTGGGCCGTGTCGTATGCATTCTTGAAACTGTGTATAGTTTTTCTTCCTCGTCCAGCTCTGTCCTCCCGATGACTGCACGCTACCTCGCTACACGTTTTTACCACCTTGAGATCTCTGATATACCTTTCATGAGTTCCGAGAGTTTTTCTACTCCCGGAGCCCGGCCATGGGCCAGGCTCGTCTGGTACTTGCCTAGTCAACCTGGCAAGTTCTATTTATATCCCTGTGCCTATCTTCCTGTGATTCCCCTTATCCTCGAAAATCAATCTGTCCATATCTGCTTGTCATTCCCTTGGTGTATTTTGCATGTCGTTATCTTCCCTCTTCACATAATGCTCCCCTCAGTTCAAACTCAACTTGTTAGAATTTTTTCCAGTTTGCATAATCAGATGCTGGTATTGTTGTATCTGCACTAAAATATTGCACGGTATACTCAAATATATTTTTTTCTTTAACTGTCCTATGCTTAAGACACACGTGCAACAATTGGGTATCTTTATTGATGATTTTTTCGCATACACAGTAGACTTCTTCAGTCAAATACAGAGGCAGCAGTAGTAGTGAAATAATGATGATGTAATCAGTCCACCAACCTCGGAGAAAAACGTATTTGAGGTGGTCAGTCCCTCAGCCTGGAGAAGACAGCTCGATGGTCTGGAACCACATGAAGCTGAAGAATGAAATCGAGTCTTAAATACTGTCGAAGGTGAGATGGAAGATCTGCGGTAAAAATGTGCGAGAGACACGCTGCAGTGCAAGCTTTTATTGCAAAAAAGTTTCGCTCTTTGTGTAATTTTATCATGTTTCGCCCTGTCTAAATCTTTACAAAGTCCTAACTTGATAAAGCTCTGCACAGACCGAAAAGTGACTTTATAAATCTCCACACTGAGGGAAAAACGTGATTTCATAAAACTCTACACAGGGCGAAACGCTGTCTCAATAAAAGCTTGCTCAACAAACTATGTTGGAGCACAACATTTCGATCCAAAAATACACGATAGTCACTACCTGAAACCCGGTTAATATCTACTATCTTAAAAATGATTAATAGTCTACCTTAATACTGCTTAATAGCCTACCTTTATACGGTTAATACTTTATCTTAATATTGCTTAATAATGTCTACTTCAATACAAGTTAATAATACCACTATGCAGATTATTCCACTTTATTGTTTAATAAAGTCAATACAACAAAACTTTTCCAGTTATTCAGGTCAATGTTTTTCTCTCCGTTACGTTCAATATAAACTTAACGTCACAAATAATATTAATTAGATATTTTAATTAAGCGATTATGTCTGCCGTAATTATACCCTCGGGGAATAATGTAAATGAATGTTGTTGTAGGCGCTGTTTACACTCGCCAGTTTTACTGTCATTACCATTACTATAATGACGTCAGTTTTAAAGTAATGACGTCAGTTTTAAAGTAATGACGTCAGTTTTAAAGTAATGACGTCAGTTTTAAAGTAATGATGTCAGTTTCGCGGAACATGCACAGACACGATTACGACTGTAAATAAGGGTTACAACTTGTATTGAGCACTTAATATGACCTCTTTGATGATAGGTAATGTAGAAGCCACTCCCCCCCCCACACACACACGCACACACACACACACACACACACACACACACACACACACACACACACACACACACACACACACACACACACACACACACACACATATCGTAGGGGTTCTTAAATGGAGATATCGAGGGTTGAAGGTAGACACACTTGTTGGATGGTAACGATATATTGTCAGACTGTGATGACGGGAATTGGAGCCCAGCCTCTGCCTGTCCTAGCCTGGATGTCTAACGCCGACTGAGAGGGAGGCAGAGGTACGAACGTTCAACGGTGGCGCGAAACACACTCTAGCTCTTGACCCCCTATGTGGTCCTTAAAATATGGTGCTACAACCCTTAGTAGTGCGCCAAAACACTGGTAGAGGTTGGGTGCGTACCACAACACAGTGATAGTGGTTGGGTTTGTGGGTAAACAGGGCTAAGACCGGGCAATGGTGAGACACACGTGGTGTGTGGGTGGTTGGGCCTATGGGTTGAACGGCGTAAGCCTCACTGAGGACAGCCACACTGCCGCGAAGATATTCTAAGCTGGCTAGCTTAAAATACACCCACGAAATACCACAACACCACAAGGATGAAAAAGAGCACTCAGAATTGCTTGGAGCTTGAATCACAAGCGATGAAGACTACTTACGTGGCTTGCTTGAGTACTGGGGTAAGACACCTGGGTTAGTTGCTAGCTGGCTTATCTTAACCCTTCACACAGAATAGCTTGATAACTTCTCACGATGAGCACAGCAGGGGGGGAAGCTGGCTTGGCAGGCAAAGGAACTGGATGGAGTAGACTAGGCTCGACTGGGCTCCCTCATCACAGACTGGAAGCTGGCTTATTTTGCAAACTCGGGTCAACCCCTCGGGAGTGATGCAAATAAACAGTTAAACACTAATACAAAGAGACTGACCAGTGAATGGTGTAGAAGCTGGTAGGAGCTTGAGAGAGTAGCTGGCTTGAGGTAGCTGGCTGGGGTAGGTCGAGCGTACCCTGCTCGGCAGGCCTACTCACAAGATGGCAGGCTCGGTCAAAATTTATCTCCAGAAATCGCTGTAATCGTCAAAATTACAGGCCTTCCATTGCCACCATTTATCATAGGGGTTCTTAAATGGAGATATCGAGGGTTGAAGGTAGACACACTTGTTGGATGGTAACGATATGTCAGACTGTGATGATGGGAATTGGAGCCCAGCCTCTGCCTGTCCTAGCCTGAATGTCTAACGCCGACTGAGAGGGAGGCAGAGGTACGAACGTACACATGCGCATCCCGTGATGTCACACAAAGTCACAGGCCTAGGGATCTCCTATCTAAAGCACATGGATGATACTGATATGCTATACAACACAGGGATCAGCAACTATGCCGACACACACACACACACACCGGTAGGACTCCAGGAAATCAGAACAGGGAGGTACACTAACAAGTGCTGGATATAGTACACATAACCAAGGAGGAGGTGAAGCTGCTATGTGAACTTGACACCTCAAAGGCGGTGAGACCAGGCAACATATCTCCGTGGGTCCTTAGAGAGGGAGCAGAGATGCTATGTGTGCCATTAACAAAGATCTTCAACACATCCACTGAAACTGGGCAACTCACTGAGATATGGATGGCAAATGTAGTCCCAGTTTTTAAAAAAGGTGACAGACATGAGGCATTAAACTACAGACCTGTGTCACTAACGTGTATAGTATGCAAAGTCATGGAGAAGATCATCAGGAGGAGAGTGGTGGGGCACCTGGAAAAAAACAAGCATATAATCGACAACCAGCACGGTTTCAGGGGAGGAAAATCCTGTGTCACAAACCTACTGGAGTTTTATGACAAAGTGACAGAAGTAAGACAAGAGAGAGAGGGGGGTGGATAGACTGCATTTTCTTGGACTGCAAGTAGGGCTTCGACACAGTTCCTCACAAGAGATTTCTGCAAAAGCTAGAGGATCAGGCACACATAACAGGAAAGGCACTGTAATGGATCAGATAATACCTGACAGGGAGGCAACAACGAGTCATGGTACGTGAAGAGGTGTCAAAGTGGGCCCCTGTGACAAGCGGGGTTCCACAGTGGTCAGTCCTAGGACCTATGCTGTTTTTGGTGTATGTGAATGACATAACAGAAGGGATAGACTCAGAAGTGTCCTTGTTTGCAGATTATGTGAAGTTAATGAGGAGAATCAAATCGGTCGAGGATCAGGCAGGACTACAAAGAGACCTGGACAGGGTACAAGCCTAGTCCAGCAACTGGCTCCTAGAGTTTAACCCTGCCAAATGCAAAGTCATGAAGATTGGGGAAGGGCAAAGAAGACCGCAGACACAGTATAGTCTAGGCGGCCAAAGACTGCAAACCTCACTCAAGGAAAAAGATCTGGGGGTGAGTATAACACCGAGCACATTTCCTGATGCGCACATCAATCAGATAACTGCTGAAGCGTACTGGCGTCTGGCAAACCTAAGAATAGCGTTCCGATACTTCAGTAAGGAATCGTTCAAGACTCTTTACACCATTTACGTCAGGCCCATACTGGAGTATGCAGCACCAGTTTGGACTCCACACCTGGTCAAGCACGTCAGGAAATTAGAGAAAGTGCAAAGGTTTGCAACAAGACTAGTCCTAGAGCTAAGGGGATTGTCCTACGAAGAATCGTTGAGCGAAATCGGCCTGACGACACTGGAGGACACGAGGGTCAGGGGAGACATGATAACGACATATAAAATACTGCGCAGAATACACAAGGTGGACAAAGACGGGATGTTCCAGAGATGGGACACAGAAACGAGAGGTCACAATTGGAAGTTGAAGACTCAGATGAATCAAAGGGATGCTAGGAAGTATTTCTTCAGTCACAGAGTAGTCAGGCAGTGGAATAGCCTAGAAAGTGACGTAGTGGAGGCGGGAACCATACATAGTTTTAAGACGAGGTTTGATAAAGCTCATGAAGCAGGGAGAGAGAAGACCTAGTAGCAATCAGTGAGGAGGCGGGGCCAGGAGCTATGAATCGACCCCTGCAACCACAAATAGGTGAGTACAAATAGGTGAGTACACACACACACACATATCAGGCGCGTATAACAGGAAGGGAACTGCAATGGATCAGAGAATACCTGACAGGGAGGCAACAACGAGTCATGGTACGTGATGAGGTATCACAGTGGGCACCTGTGACGAGCGGGGTCCCACAGGGGTCGGTCCTAGGACCAGTGCTATTTTTGGTATATGTGAATGACATGATAGAAGGGATAGACTCTGAAGTATCCCTGTTCACAGATGATGTGAAGTTAATGAGGAGAATTAAATCGGATGAGGATCAGGCAGGACTACAAAGAGACCTGGACAGGCTGGACACATGGTCCAGCAACTGGCTTCTCGAATTCAACCCTGCCAAATGCAAAGTCATGAAGATCGGAGAAGGGCAAAAAAGACCGCAGGCAGAGTATAGGCTAGGTGGACAAAGACTGCAAACCTCACTCAAGGAGAAAGATCTTGGGGTGACCAAAACACCGAGCACGTCTCCGGAGGCACACATCAACCAGATAATTGCTGTAGCATATGGGCACCTGGCAAACCTAAAAATAGCGCTCCGATACCATAGTAAGGAATCGTTCAAGACACTGTACACTGTGTACGTCAGGCCCATACTGGAGTATGCAGCACCAGTTTCGAACCCACACTTGGTCAAGCACGTCAAGAAATTAGAGAAAATACAAAGGTTTGCAACAAGGATAGTTCCGGAGCTCAGGGGAATGTCCTACGAAGAAAGGTTGAGGGAAATCGGCCTGACGACACTGGAGGACAGGAGGGTCAGGGCAGACATGATAACGACATACAAAATACTGTGAGGAATAGATAAGGTGGACAGAGACAGGATGTTCCAGAGAGGGGACAGAGCAACAAGGGGTCACAATTGGAGTCTGAAGACTCAGACGAGTCACAGGGATGTTAGGAAGTATTTCCTCAGTCGTAGAGTCGTCAGGAAGTGGAATAGCCTAGGAAGTGATGTAGTGGAGGCAGGAACCATACATAACTTTAAGACGAGGTATGACAAAGTTCAGGGAGCAGAGAGAGAAAGGTCCTAGTAGCGATCAGTGAAGAGGCGAGGCCAGGAGCTGAGTCTCGACCCCTGCAACCACAATTAGGTGAGTACACACACACACACACCAACCACACACACCAACCACACACACACCAACCACACGCACCCACACAACCAACCACATACACAAGCACGCACATAGCTTCAAGAGTAGATATGACAAGGCCCAAGAGGCCAGAAATCAGTGTTGTCGATCAAGGTGGTCTAGGAGGCGGGGCCGGGAGCTGAGGCTTCAATCCAGCAAGCACAAATCGGTGAGTACAAGCTGGCGAGTAAATATACATATACAATGGCCATTGGCACTTAAGAAATATCTTTCAAGGAAACTCAGAGTAGTAAACAGTGGAAGACACTAAACGAAGATACAGCAGATAGGCTAACCTATTTGTTCCAATCCCTTCATAAACATTACATTTTTCACATATAAGATCCCTAATATATATATATATATATATATATATATATATATATATATATATATATATATATATATATATATATATATATATATATGTATATAGCTGTGTGGGTATTTTTAAACCCTTTATTTCAATAATAAAATGAAATCTGTAGTTACACAGTGATGGCGACAATGATTTAGGAGCTTACATATACAATCGCAAGGAATGTGGAAACTCTAACTTTAAGTTAAGAAGCTTTTCAAACTCTGGTTGGGAGCCCAAAATGTAACAGGCATTCCCTTTCTGGATCACCACAATGAGGCGCTGGAGGAGACACGATCACTGGTGGTTTCGATGACTTTGCAACCCAGCTCTTTGAGGAAACCCATGGCATGCTTCTCTCAGGAGCCGAGGGTCTTCCATCCTATAAGGACGTCGTGGTACTGGTGATTCAAACAATGTCTTTGTGTAGTATACAAAATGTAGTTTACATGTAATTAAAATATTGATAAGAAGAAAAGAAAGGCACTAGCATGCACGTGATCTTCCTGTGCTCAGCAGCACCATCCTGCTGATCAACACTAAATAATAATAATCTTTATTTCTACATTTACAAGGTATATAGGCCTAGTTGATATCAATGACATGCTACTATACAGAAAGCCCTTTGTTATGCAGAGCATTTCGGGCAAATTAGGTCATTTTTTATCCCGGGGATGCGACCCACACCAGTCTACTAACACCCAGGTACCTATTTTACTGACAGGTGAACAGGGACAGCAGGTGTCTTAAGGAAACACGTCTTAATGTTTCATCCGATTGCCGGCGCACTCAGATGTGTGTGCCGGCACGAGGTGGTTCACCACCCAGCATCACCATGGTTCACCACCCAGCATCACCATGGTTCACCACCCAGCATCACCATGGTTCACCACCCAGCATCACCATGGTTCACCACCCAGCATCACCATGGTTCACCACCCAGCATCACCATGGTTCACCACCCAGCATCACCATGGTTCACCACCCAGCATCACCATGGTTCACCACCCAGCATCACCATGGTTCACCACCCAGCATCACCATGGTTCACCACCCAGCATCACCATGGTTCACCACCCAGCATCACCATGGTTCACCACCCAGCATCACCATGGTTCACCACCCAGCATCACCATGGTTCACCACCCAGCATCACCATGGTTCACCACCCAGCATCACCATGGTTCACCACCCAGCATCACCATGGTTCACCACCCAGCATCACCATGGTTCACCACCCAGCATCACCATGGTTCACCACCCAGCATCACCATGGTTCACCACCCAGCATCACCATGGTTCACCACCCAGCATCACCATGGTTCACCACCCAGCATCACCATGGTTCACCACCCAGCATCACCATGGTTCACCACCCAGCATCACCATGGTTCACCACCCAGCATCACCATGGTTCACCACCCAGCATCACCATGGTTCACCACCCAGCATCACCATGGTTCACCACCCAGCATCACCATGGTTCACCACCCAGCATCACCATGGTTCACCACCCAGCATCACCATGGTTCACCACCCAGCATCACCATGGTTCACCACCCAGCATCACCATGGTTCACCACCCAGCATCACCATGGTTCACCACCCAGCATCACCATGGTTCACCACCCAGCATCACCATGGTTCACCACCCAGCATCACCATGGTTCACCACCCAGCATCACCATGGTTCACCACCCAGCATCACCATGGTTCACCACCCAGCATCACCATGGTTCACCACCCAGCATCACCATGGTTCACCACCCAGCATCACCATGGTTCACCACCCAGCATCACCACACAAGTACATCACTACACTAACACAATGAGTGTACACAAACTTGAGCCATGTGATAAAGGTCAAGGTTCCTTACAAACAAACACTGTTCTCGCCTCAGCCTTCAACCTCGTGGACATCTTTACTACAACAAGCACCAGCAATTCTCAATCTTAGATTGATACCTTCCCTGCGCACCCAAAATCTATCGCGCACGTGAAATTTCCCCTATATGCATCCAAAATCTATCACATGGGTAATGTTTCATTATGTAGTCAAAGTCTACCTATTGTGAGGGTGGTGTTCTACAGCCAGTGACTGGAAGCCAAAGAAGCACTCAGTACAGTGATGTATTGTGCTCCAGGTGAGTGCACACACACACACACACACACACACACACACACACACACACACACACACACACACACACACACACACACACACACACACACACACACACACAACAATGTGCAAGGAGGCTGAGGAGAGGTTTGTACCCACGGGTAACAGGACTAATGAAAAAGCCAGGATGAGCCCATGGTTCACCAAAAGGTGCAGGGAGGCAAAACCAAGTGTGCTAGGGAATGGAAGAAATATACAAGGCAAAGGACCCAGGAGAATAAGGAGAGCAGTCGTAGAGCCAGAAATGAATATGCACAGATAAGAAGGGAGGCCCAACGACAATATGAAAACGACATAGCAGCGAAAGCTGCTATGTCGTAATGCATCGCAACTACTCAAACGCACACTATTCGCAGATGACACTACATACGTCTTCTCTCACCCGAGCCCAGTCACGCTAGCCAATACTGTAAATACCGAATTACAGAAAATATCTACCTGGATGAGTACTAACAAACTTACTCTAAACATTGACAAAACCTAGTTCATTCAGTTTGGTAACAGAGCTACAGACGTCCCTCTTAACATAATGATAAACGAATCACCTATCACAAAATCCAGAGGGAAAATTCTCAGGAATCCACCTTGATAATAGACTCAAATTTCAAACACATATACAACAAATTTCCAAAAAAAAATTCCAAGACCGTAGGCATATTATCGAAGATACGGTACTATGTTCCACAGTCAGCCCTCCTGGCCCTATATCACTCACTTATTTACCCCTATCTCACCTATGGAATTTGTGCATGGGGCTCAACAACAATAAACCATCTCAGACCATTAATTACCCAACAAAAGGCTGCAGTTAGAATGATAACAAATTCCCACTACAGGCAGCACACTCCACCAATATTCAAAACTCTAAACCTACTCACCATACAAAACATCCATATTTATTACTGCACCTATTACATTCATAGAACACTTAACTCTGATATAAACCCTCCCCTCAAACGTCTCCTTACCAACCTCAACAGAACACATGACCATAACACAAGGCACAGATCACTCTTTGATGTTCCTCATGTCCATCTCACGTTATGCAAAAACTCAGTGCACATAAAAGGCCCTAAAATCTGGAATTCATTACCTGTGAATATAAAAGAAACACTGTCTGTTTATAAATTCAAGTCTCTTCTCAAAAATCACTTACTCACCCACAACTAAATAAATACTGAATAATTGTATCTCATAAATTGTATCTCGTAAATGTTTCTCATTATTGTATCTCATAAATGTCTAACCTGTTACCCAATCAAACTTTATTTTTTAATTACATTACCTAACAGAATACTCCATTCTACTGAATGTTCAGCAACACAGTAAATGACCATATGACCTGTCTTTGTAATACTCATTTGTGCTAAATTGTTACGTTTACAATAATGTTTTTACCACTTAAAAATCATTGCTTAGTTAATCTTAAGTTAATTTTAAGCCTGCTCATAATGCTCCGCATACAAGGGGCTTTGGCATGTTGCACTGTAATAACTGTATTCCTTTGTACTTCACTGTATCATGTTTAAATTAATAAATAAATAAATAAATAAATAAATAAAAAAGCCAAATCTGACCCGAAGCTGTTATACAGCCACATCAGGAGGAAAACAACAAAGGACCAGGTAATCAGGCTAAGGAAGGAAGGAGGAGAGACAACAAGAAATGACCGTGAAGTATGTGAGGAACTCAACAAGAGATTCAAAGAAGTGTTCACAGAGGAGACAGAAGGGGCTCCAGAAAGACGGAGAGGTGGGGCACACCACCAAGTGCTGGACACAGTACACACAACCAAGGAAGAAGTGAAGAGGCTTCTGAGTGAGCTAGATACCTCAAAGGCAATGGGGCCGGATAACATCTCTCCATGGGTGCTGAGAGAGGGAGCAGAGGCGCTATGTGTACCCCTAACAACAATATTCAATACATCTATCGAAACAGGGAGATTGCCTGAGGCATGGAAGACAGCAAATGTAGTCCCAATATTTAAAAAAGGAGACAGACATGAAGCACTAAACTACAGACCAGTGTCACTAACATGTATAGTATGCAAAGTCATGGAGAAGATTATCAGGAGAAGAGTGGTGGAACACCTAGAAAGGAATGATCTCATCAACAGCAGCCAACATGGTTTCAGGGACGGGAAATCCTGTGTCACAAACCTACTGGAGTTCTATGACATGGTGACAGCAGTAAGACAAGAGAGAGAGAGGGATGGGTGGATTGAATTTTCTTGGACTGCAAGAAGGCGTTTGACACACTTTCACACAAAAGATTAGTGCAAAAACTTGAGGACTAAGCAGGGATAACAGGGAAGGAACTACAATGGATCAGAGAATACTTGTCAGGAAGACAGCAGCGAGTCATGGTACGTGGCGAGGTGTCAGAGTGGGCACCTGTGACCAGCGGGGTCCCACAGGGGTCAGTCCTAGGACCAGTGCTGTTTCTGGTATTTGTGAACGACATGACGGAAGGAATAGACTCCGAAGTGTCCCTGTTTGCAGATGACGTGAAGTTGATGAGAAGAATTCATTCGGTTGAAGACCAGGCAGAATTACAGGGAGATCTAGACAGGCTGCAGACCTGGTCCAGCAATTGGCTCCTGGAGTTCAACCCCACCAAGTGCAAAGTCATGAAGATTGGGGAAAGGCAAAGAAGACCGCACACGGAGTACAGTCTAGGGGGCCAGAGACTACAAACCTCACTTAAGGAAAAAGATCTTGGGGTGAGTATAACACCAGGCACATCTCCTGAAGCGCACATCAACCAAATAACTGCTGCAGCATATGGGCGCCTAGCAAACCTCAGAACAGCATTCTGACATCTTAATAAGGAATCGTTCAGGACCCTGTACACCGTGTACGTTAGGCCCATATTGGAGTATGCGGCACCAGTTTGGAACCCACACCTAGCCAAGCACGTAAAGAAACTAGAGAAAGTGCAAAAGGTTTGCAACAAGACTAGTCCCAGAGCTAAGAGGTATGTCCTACGAGGAGAGGTTAAGGGAAATCAACCTGACGACACTGGAGGACAGGAGAGATAGGGGGGACATGATAACGACATACAAAATACTGAGAGGAATTGACAAGGTGGACAAAGACAGGATGTTCCAGAGATTGGACACAGTAACAAGGGGACACAGTTGGAAGTTGAAGACACAGATGAATCACAGGGATGTTAGGAAGTATTTCTTCAGCCACAGAGTAGTCAGTAAGTGGAATAGTTTGGGAAGCGATGTAGTGGAGGCAGGATCCATACATAGCTTTAAGCAGAGGTATGATAAAGCTCACGGTTCAGGGAGAGTAACCTAGTAGCGATCAGTGAAGAGGCGGGGCCAGGAGCTCGAACTCGACCCCCGCAACCTCAAATAGGTGGGTACAACTAGGTGAGAACACACACACACACACACACACAGGTGTTCAACAATTGGGCAGTGAACCCACCCCCTGGCAGCTACCTGTATATTTGATGTGTTCCAGATCTCTATAGTATACCTGCTTGAGTTGTAAGTTACACTGGCGTGTGATCACAGGGTGCACCACAGAGTGTACTACAGGGTGTACTCACAGCGCACCACTGTTGTAGAGAGCCGTGGTAGCCACATGTACCTGTAAGGGATATATGCATCAAGAGGTGTGCATCTATCATTATATATGTACCAAAAATCATGCATTTCTCAATATATATACATCGAAAGGTACTATGCCACCTTATTAATGTGATTTCGAATCAAAGCTGACCATACACACACAGATACAGACACAGACACACACAGACACAGACACAGACACAAACATAGACAGACACAGACACAGACATAGACAGACAGACAGACAGACAGACACACACACACACACACACACACACACACACACACACACACACATATGTCGTGCCGAATAGGCAAAACTGGTCAGTTAGCAAGAACTCATTTAAAATTAAGTACTTTCTATAATTTTCTCTTATACATTTAAAGATATATTGTTTTTCATTATGTTAATATAAAAATTAATGGTTTTGTACCAAAAGAACCTTAGGAAACTTACCTAACCTTATTATAGCAAGTGCAATTTAATTTAGCCTAATCCAACTAAATTTATTTTATATAAGTTTACAATAATTTAATAATAACTCACGAAATCGTAATGACACGATTGCAAACAGATCACACTACGCGCAGGGACATTTTTATGACTTTCTGATCGCGAGTTCTATCCCTGCCCGTTGTATGGTTTCATTTAATAATAAACAAACACAATGAAATATAGTTTTTTCCTTAATTTCACAATGATTTTTGCGAAATTATTGCATAGACAAATTTTCGCTTGCCTTATTCGACAAGAATAGCGCTGCTATTTAAACCAAAATCGCAAGTTTCACATATTAGGCATGACATATATGTATGTATATAATATGATCACAGTAAACAAATATCACACACTATATATATATATATATATATATATATATATATATATATATATATATATATATATATATATATATATATATATATATATATATATATATATATATATATATATATATATATATATATATATATATATATATATATATATATATATATATATATATATTATGCAAATATCGCAAACCAAGCGATACAGGATGCTACTCTCCCCCTCCGGTAGTTGTTTTGCTTAAAGAACAGGGTTCCAGACTCATCAACATCACTAGGGACCCAAGAGCAGCCACTTTCACGTTCCAGCGCCTCAGTGTGGCCATCCAGAGGGGAAATGCATGCTGTATACTGGGCTCGTGTCCGGCTTCGAAGGAGGTGGAGGAGATTCATAACCTTTGATATATTGTACCAATGTATTCACATTTATGTTTTATATCAATGTATTCTGTCTATTAATAAAGTTAGCATGTAGCATAAAAATATAGGGGATGGTAGGAGAAGAAAATATTGTCTTCTCTGAGGATGAGGGGCCACCAGTAAAGTTCTAGAGGTGGTACCTCCTCCCTATATATATATATATATATATATATGTGTGTGTGTGTGTGTGTGTGTGTGTGTGTGTGTGTGTGTGTGTTTTGTGCCGAATATGTAAAACTGGTCAATTAGCAAGAACTCATTTAAAATTAATTCCTTTCTAAAATTTTCTCTTATACGTTTAAATATATATTTTTTTCATTAATGTTAATGTAAAAATTTTTAATTTTGCACCAAAAGAATCTTAGAGAACTTACCTAACCTTATTATAACAAGAGCAATTTATTTTAGCCTAACCCAACTAAATATATTTTAGATTTGTTTACAATAATTTGATACTAAACAAACACAGTGAAATATAACTTTTTCGTTAGGTTCAGAATGATTTTGGCGAAATTATTGCATACACAAATTTTCACTTGTCCTATATGGCAAGATGAGCGTTGCTATCTAAGCCAAGATCGCAAGTTCTGACTATTCGGCACGACCTATGTATATATATATATATATATATATATATATATATATATATATATATATATATATATATATATATATATATATATATATTTCTCAGCGTATATATACGAAGAGGAATGTGTCTCCTACAATAGTATATATATTACAGAGCGTATACATCAAGAAAAGTATTTCTAAGTGTATTTATTGAACAGTGTCGCTTCTAGGTGTATAGTTTAAGTACGTGTATGAGAACACGACTGTGGTAGATGTGAGCCTCGTGGTTAGGAAATGTTCTAAGCAGACCAGGTCAGAGGATACACTAGTCAAAGACAGTGGTCTCATTAAGATAGTCAGAGATAAGAGAAGGAGACTGGCTATCACAGAATACTACAGATATGATGTTCACTCACACAGGAAAGACATAATAATCAACGAGATTTTATTGTGTAGTACCACTTAATCCTGTAAGTGAACACACCACCATAAAAACATTACATTTACACCATAAATACTTCGTAAACACAAACTATCACGCCACAACAATAACAGAAAATGTGATAAACGAGAAACGACGGCGGCGGCGGCAGCAGCGGCGGCGGCGACGGCAGCGGCGGCGGCAGCAGCAGCAGCAGCAGCAGCAGCAGCAGCAGCAGCAGCAGCAGCAGCAGCAGCAGCAGCAGCAGCAGCAGCAGCAGCAGCAGCAGCAGCAGCAGCAGCAGCAGCAGCAGCAGCAGCAGCAGCAGCAGCAGCAGCAGCAGCAGCAGCAGCAGCAGCAGCAGCAGCAGCAGCAGCAGCAGCAGCAGCAGCAGCAGCAGCAGCAGCAGCAGCAGCAGCAGCAGCAGCAGCAGCAGCAGCAGCAGCAGCAGCAGCAGCAGCAGCAGCAGCAGCAGCAGCAGCAGCAGCAGCAGCAGCAGCAGCAGCAGCAGCAGCAGCAGCAGCAGCAGCAGCAGCAGCAGCAGCAGCAGCAGCAGCAGCAGCAGCAGCAGCAGGAGGAGGAGGTGTAGGCGAAGAAGCCTCCTTCAGGTGTTTACCTGCAGGAGAAGCCTCCACACCGTCGTCATAATTACCAAACAGGCAGGGAAGCCTGTCCCTCTCCCTCGTCTCACAACTGCCAAGACGATACACAATCATTCTTGTCGCCACAATTACCAACTCAGGGTGGAAACCTTGCCTCTGTCACAACAATTGCAGTGTCCACACACTTTCCTTCTTGTATTAATAATAATAATAATAATAATAATAATAATAATAATAATAATATTATTATTATTATTATTATTATTATTATTATTATTATTATTATAATAATAATAATAATATTATTATTATTATTATTATTATTATTATTATTATTATTATTATTATTATCATTATCATCACTGGTAGGAGTGCTTGATAAATGTTTATCACAATTACTAGGGACCATCTGTCAATCCCACTTTCGTCATTCCGGTGATGTCATCTCTAGACTAATGCATCAACATCAGGAACAAGAAACTAGACGTGACCTCCTTTTTTAACAAGTGTCCCCATAGACCATACCATTGGTTTCTTATATAGCCACGACACAACTTTATTTTCCCCAGTCTGTCTTTACCACTGAGGGTGTGCAGAGCACAGACATTATGTGGGTAAATGGAGTTTTATTTTAACTTTAACGAAAGACCGCTTCAGCAAGATCACTGGGAGGAGGTACATTGAAGAGCACTTATATAAAGACCACTTCGGTTACTGGGAGGAGATACACTGAAGAATATTTAGAGAAAGACCGCTTCAACAACACCACTAGGATTAGAGATATGCAAATTAGATCTCATTTATTATATTCAGGCGCTTCAACTTACAATACTTCCAAGAACAGGTATGCCAGGCAGAGTTTTCTGTGTATCTCACCTTCGAGGAGGAAGATGACACACTGCCTTCCTTGGACGTAGCACTCACTACACAAGGGAATCAACCGAAGAGTACCGTACAGTATATAGAAAAAACTACAAATAAGGTATATCAATCGCACTTCTACTCTCATCAGCAGAAAACTAAGAAAGAAGCGTTAATTGACGTTTTGTATAGTGAGGTCTTCAAGACGGGCGTGGAATACATGTTTGATTTTTAGACTTAACGTGTTCATTTTTTTAACTTTTCTATGCTTTAATATATCACATTTTCTATCATATTTCTGGAATATTTACTTGAGAAGTGATCGCGAGGCGCCTCTGACCACTCGTAAGGTTATAACTATTCAACTAGGTGAATATAAACAGGAAAATCGTTTGTCTTGCGTTCAGGAGACGAAGGATCAAACTTGCACTCGTCTTGCACTGAATGACCCCCCATGATTTAGCGCTTAACATAAATTAAACAATCTTAAAGAGAAGCAATCTCAGGTAAAAAACACTTTTATCCATCACACTCCTTCAGTGCAGAGGTGAGGCAGACACGATACACATCAAGGCAGAGTACTGCAATAACAACGAACGAAGATATTATGCTAGTTACCAGCATCACACGTTGAGGACTGACATGAAGGAAGCTCGCAGCGGTAAAGAATGTGAGATCAAGCAGAGCACAAGTGACCCTGGACGGCCCTGGCTGGTCCTAACTGGCCCTCACTGTTCAAAAAACTGAAAAGGTTACATATACAGCTGCTCATAAATCTCTGCACTATTTTAACATCAATATAGTGCACTCATGCAGCGAGTTGTAAACAACATGTTAAGTGACCTCACCCTGTTTACACCTTGTTTACATTTGCTAGTCTAGAATACTTGGCATAAACGTCACGTCAAAATATTTATATATTCAGCAAAAAGTTGTCAAGAGAAATTCTGAATATAAATTAATTTGTATTTTTTCTCCTGAAATTCCGGGGAAAAAGAGTTCACGTCCTTGGTAACGAGACTCTCGACCTTGGTAACGTAACGTCCTTGATAATGAAACTGACGTCCTTGGAACAGGCGGAAGAGGAGGAGGAGGAGGAGGAGATAGAGGATAATCCACGAGGAAGATTGCGGCAGGAAGAAGAGACCACCATCTTTCATAAAGTAGCAACACGGCACCTCTCCTTGTTTACAACACTGTCGTGTTTGTTTACAGAACTATCGTGTTTGTGTACAGAACTGTCCTGTTTGTTTACGGAACCATCGTGTTTGTGTATAGATCTATCCTGTTTGTAGAACTATCGTGTTTGTTTACAGAACTATCATGCTCTTCATAGAACTATCGTAGATACTATTATCAAGCGTATCCCCCCAACCGGACGTCTCCCACCGAGGTAAGGTGACCCAAAATATGTAAACACATATTTCATCATTATTCGTTCAATAACTGTCTTGCTGGAACAATGGTGACGTCACAGTTCACATGACTCTCTGAACTGCAATATCCTCACCGGTCTTTTAGAATGCAGGCACTGTAATTCCCATCTTCAGGACTCAAGACCGGTTAACTGGTCTCCCTGAATCCCTTCACAAATATTACCGTGCTAATACCCCAACAGCACGTCCAATCCTAAAAATCATTTCTTTTCACTCCCATCCAATACACACACACACACGCCTGCTAGATGCCCAAGCCCCTGCCACTTAAAACCTCCAACCCTCAACACTTTACCAAAGTTTCTCTTTGTTTATTATTGATTTGGTCCTTCATGAAATCATATCCTGACTCATGCACTCCCACATACGGAGTGTTAACAACAGTAATTATGTTACTCGTTTTCCCAGTGTTATCAGTGAACCTGTGGGGAAACGGGCCGCGCGGCGATCCATCACCCCTCAGAATCAACAACAATAACAGGTAGAGGCAACTGTCTCACTAACCACCCACCTAGACTCCCGTGTCCACCAGCAGAGGCGCCTTCAGGCTTCTTTCATGCCTGCCGGGTAAACATCATTCTAACACACACACACACACACACACACACACACCTTCAAAGGCGTCTCTTGTCTATGCATCACCATGGTTATGAATGGTGGTGATTACAAGTGCAGCTAGTTACCTTTGTGGTCTGGAGCTCTACAAACTGGTAAAGGGCTCTTTATTCAAGGAAATTGAGCTATTCTCTCACTCCTTCGATAAAACTTGATTAGAATTTGTACGAGAAATGCATCCATTGAGGACACAGCAAATCTGTAAGCTGATACAAACCAAGTCTTCCTGTGGGTCACTGACAACAGCATGATATTTGTAATAATGTTGGTAGAATTACCGACAATATGTTAGCTGAAACGGCTTGACAAAGCTCCTGAAGAGCGAAACGTTGCCACAATAAAGAGTCACATTAGTTGTACTTGTGTCCTTTTACCGAACATGATATTTAATGAACACAAGTTTCAGTTGCTCAGTTATGGAAAGACTGGGTAAATACAAACTGGAACGGAGTATAAAACACTCAAACCACTCCACAGAGCTAAAGTTTAATGTGAAGCATTTAGGAGGAATAATTTCAGATCTCATTTTCAATAATGACAACAATGCCATTATCAGAACCGCAAGGAAAAGTACAGGATGGGTAAGAGGAACCTTCAAAACAAGACATGCCAAGCCAATGATCCTGCTGTTTAATTTACTTATTCTCTAAACTGGAACATTATTTCACATCAACAGTCTCTTGTAAGGCAGCCAAAATAGCAGACCTGGAGAATGTACAGAGAACTTTCACCGCACATCTGCAACACACAGTCATCACACAACAACTGCAGCACACAGTTATCACACAACATCTGCAGCGCAGTCATCACACAACATCTGCAGCGCAGTCATCACACAACATCTGCAGCGCAGTCATCACACAACATCTGCAGCGCAGTCATCACACAACATCTGCAGCGCAGTCATCACACACCAGAAACAGTCATCACTCAACACTTGTTTACGTTTTCCTTGTCTTAAATATTCCTTATGTGGTTGTCCCGACACCTGTCAACTGGTATACCAGGCTAGCCAGCAACAACCTGCCTTGATGGATACATGTTAGTCATGGACAGAGATGAAGGGAAGGGAGATCCTGGGACAGATGTAGACAGATGATAGATCCTGGGATAAATATGGATAGATGATAGATCCTGGGATAAATATGGATATATGACAGATCCTGGGGTAATGGAGATAGATGATAGATCCTGGGATAAATGTGGATAGATGGTAAATCCTGGGATAATGTGGATAGATGGTAGATCCTGGGATAAATGTGGATATATGATAGATCCTGGGATAAATGGGAATAGATGATAGATCCTGAGGATAAATATGTATAGATTGTTAGATAAGTCATACAGCATCTGGGGAAATAAGAGTCATTTAGGTTTGATCCGAGTAAGGGGACGGCAGCTTCAATCCCATGAATCATTATTCTCATACTAATTTTAGGAGCGCTAACCCCGTAGGGGTCATAGAGAGAATAGGGAGAAGAGCAATGAGAGGCACAGGTCCAATTTCTCGGATCAAAAGCCTCTCACTAGTATCAAGGAACCTCTCTTAAAGGAGGGAAATATTTTTTTTCATTAAGAACACTTAGGCTTGATCCTCCATAAGAGAAGTGACGCACATCCCGGAAGCGTAGACTCGACCCCCCGCCATTGTAGGTGGGCGAGTACAGAGATATATCATGGTAAGTGAAGCATTACCACACCTGCCACTTAGCGGGGTCACCATGCTATAATTTATCAAGAAGAACATGATGACAGTGCTACAGGGTAGTACTTTGTTGATCTCTGCTCAACACTTCCCACCTCCTGCTGCTGCTGCTGCTGCAGTAGTTGACTGCTGAACACTTCTCACCTCCTGCTGCTGCTGCAGTAGTTGACTGCTGAACACTTCCCACCTCCTGCTGCTGCTGCAGTAGTTGACTGCTGAACACTTCTCACCTCCTGCTGCTGCTGCAGTAGTTGACTGCTGAACACTTCCCACCTCCTGCTGCTGCTGCAGTAGTTGACTGCTGAACACTTCTCACCTCCTGCTGCTGCTGCAGTAGTTGACTGCTGAACACTTCTCACCTCCTGCTGCTGCTGCTGCTGCTGCAGTAGTTGACTGCTGAACACTTCCCACCTCCTGCTTCTGCTGCTGCAGTAGTTGACTGCTGAACACTTCTCACCTCCTGCTGCTGCTGCAGTAGTTGACTGCTGAACACTTCTCACCTCCTGCTGCTGCTGCTGCTGCTGCTGCTGCTGCTGCTGCTGCTGCTGCTGCTGCTGCTGCAGTAGTTGACTGCTGAACACTTCCCACCTCCTGCTTCTGCTGCTGCAGTAGTTGACTGCTGAACACTTCTCACCTCCTGCTGCTGCTGCAGTAGTTGACTGCTGAACACTTCCCACCTCCTCCTGCTGCTGCTGCTGCTGCTGCAGTAGTTGACTGCTGAACACTTCCCACCTCCTCCTCCTGCTGCTCCAGTAGTTGACTGCTGAACACTTCTCACCTCCTGCTGCTGCTGCAGTAGTTGACTGCTGAACACTTCTCACCTCCTGCTGCTACTGCAGTAGTTGACTGCTGAACACTTCCCACCTCCTCCTGCTGCTGCTGCTGCTGCTGCAGTAGTTGACTGCTGAACACTTCTCACCTCCTGCTGCTGCTGCTGCTGCTGCTGCTGCTGCTGCAGTAGTTGACTGCTGAACACTTCCCACCTCCTGCTTCTGCTGCTGCAGTAGTTGACTGCTGAACACTTCTCACCTCCTGCTGCTGCTGCTGCAGTAGTTGACTGCTGAACACTTCTCACCTCCTGCTGCTACTGCAGTAGTTGACTGCTGAACACTTCCCACCTCCTGCTGCTGCTGCTGCAGTAGTTGACTGCTGAACACTTCCCACCTCCTGCTGCTGCTGCTGCAGTAGTTGACTGCTGAACACTTCCCACCTCCTGCTTCTGCTGCTGCAGTAGTTGACTGCTGAACACTTCTCACCTCCTGCTGCTGCTGCAGTAGTTGACTGCTGAACACTTCCCACCTCCTCCTCCTGCTGCTCCAGTAGTTGACTGCTGAACACTTCCCACCTCCTCCTGCTGCTGCTGCTGCAGTAGTTGACTGCTGAACACTTCTCACCTCCTGCTGCTACTGCAGTAGTTGACTGCTGAACACTTCCCACCTCCTCCTGCTGCTGCTGCTGCAGTAGTTGACTGCTGAACACTTCCCACCTCCTCCTGCTGCTGCTGCTGCAGTAGTTGACTGCTGAACACTTCTCACCTCCTGCTGCTACTGCAGTAGTTGACTGCTGAACACTTCCCACCTCCTCCTGCTGCTGCTGCTGCTGCTGCAGTAGTTGACTGCTGAACACTTCCCACCTCCTCTTATGAAATGTATATTTAAATACAAATAAGAAAAAAAAAAACAGCGAAATATATAACAAACGAGAGTAACCAGACAACATTCACTCTGGATGAGTGTACACTCATGCATGTACACTTGGTGAACGTACCTTGATGCGTGTACACATGGTAAGTGTACACTTTGTGAGTGTACACTGATGGGAACGCTACCTAGTTCATATTCATCAAGATCACTCTCAGATTTTTCGAAGATTATATTTTCCCAACGAAGCTGCTAGTTTATTGCACAACTCATATCCACCCCGTGGATGGTAGCGCAACAAGTATATACATACACAATATCCACCCCGTGGATGGTAGCGCAACAAGTATATACATACACAATATCCACCCCGTGGATGGTAGCGCAACAAGTATATACATACACAATATCCACCCCGTGGATGGTAGCGCAACAAGTATATACATACACAATATCCACCCCGTGGATGGTAGCGCAACAAGTATATACATACACAATATCCACCCCGTGGATGGTAACGCAACAAGTATATACATACACAATATCCACCCCGTGGATGGTAGCGCAACAAGTATATACATACACAATATCCATCCCGTGGATGGTAGCGCAACAAGTATATACATACACAATATCCACCCCGTGGATGGTAACGCAACAACTATATACATACACAATATCCACCCCGTGGATGGTAGCGCAACAAGTATATACATACACAATATCCACCCCGTGGATGGTAGCGCAACAAGTATATACATACACAATATCCACCTCGTGGATGGTAACGCAACAACTATATACATACACAATATCCACAGAGATATACACCACAGCACCGTATCATCCTTTGCGGATGATACTAGGATCTGCATGAGGCTGTCATCTGCTGAGGACGCGGTTAACCTCCAAGAAGATATAAACAAAGTTTTCCAGTGGGCAACGGTAAACAATATGATGTTCAATGAGGACAAATTCCAACTACTTCGTTATGGAAAACTGGAGGAGATAATAACTAGAACAGAGTATACTACTGAGTCCGGCCATACAATAGAGCGGAAAAATAATGTAAGGGACCTGGGAGTAGTAATGTCTGAGGATCTCACTTTCAAGGATCACAACAGTGCCACGATCGCACGTGCAAAGAAAATGATAGGAAGGATAATGAGAACTTTCAAAACGAGAGATGCCAAGCCCATGATGATCCTTTTCAAATCACTTGTTCTCTCTAGGCTGGAATACTGCTGTACATTAACATCTCCATTCAAAGCAGGTGAAATCGCAGATCTAGAGAGTGTACAGAGATCCTTTACTGCACGTATAAGTTCTGTCAAGCACCTTAACTACTGGGAACGCTTGGAAGCACTTGACTTGTACTCGTTGGAACGCAGGAGGGAGAGATATATCATAATCTACACTTGGAAAATCTTGGAAGGAATGGTCCCAAATCTGCACACAGAAATCACTCCCTACGAAAGTAAAAGACTGGGCAGGCGATGCAAAATGCCCCCAATAAAAAGTAGGGGCGCCATTGGTACACTAAGGGAAAACACCATAAGTGTCCGGGGCCCAAAACTGTTCAACAGCCTCCCATCAAGCATTAGGGGAATTGCCAATAAACCCCTGGCTGCCTTCAAGAGAGAGCTGGACAGATACCTAAAGTCAGTGCCGGATCAGCCGGGCTGTGGCTCGTACGTTGGACTGCGTGCGGCCAGCAGTAACAGCCTAGTTGATCAGGCCCTGATCCATCGGGAGGCCTGGTCATGGACCGGGCCGCGGGGGCGTTGATCCCCGGAATAACCTCCAGGTAACCAGGTAACCTCCAGGTAACCCCGTGGATGGTAACGCAACAAGTATATACATACACAATATCCACCCCGTGGATGGCAGCGCAACAAGTATATATATACACAATATCCACCCCGTGGATGGTAGCGCAACAAGTATATACATACACAATATCCACCCCGTGGATGGTAGCGCAACAAGTATATACATACACAATATCCACCCCGTGGATGGTAGCGCAACAAGTATATACATACACAATATCCACCCCGTGGATGGTAGCGCAACAAGTATATACATACACAATATCCACCCCGTGGATGGTAGCGCAACAAGTATATACATACACAATATCCACCCCGTGGATGGTAGCGCAACAAGTATATACATACACAATATCCACCCCGTGGATGGTAGCGCAACAAGTATATACATACACAATATCCACCCCGTGGATGGTAACGCAACAAGTATATACATACACAATATCCACCCCGTGGATGGTAACGCAACAAGTATATACATACACAATATCCACCCCGTGGATGGTAACGCAACAACTATATACATACACAATATCCACCCCGTGGATGGTAGCGCAACAAGTATATACATACACAATAAACCTAGGAACTAGGACCCAAAAAAGTGTTAGCTGGAGCACATCTACCGTTTTATCTACCGCTGTCTTACCTGCTGCAAACAAATTTTCAATATTTTCCCATTTTCTCATTCCTCTCATGTTTTTATCCGAGTATTTGACGTTTCTTATCAGTATTCTTTCTCTCTTGTCTAGTGACTCATATCCCATGTGAAGAAAATATTCAAATTAATCCATGGATTGGTTTTGTCACTCAGAAAAAAAAGAATGTGGTTCAATTCTGGCTTCACACACTGGGTGTCCATGGTTCGATTCCTGGCAAGGGTGGAAACATTGACCGTGTTTCCTTACACCTGTAAAGTAAAAGTACAAGTGCAACTAATGTGACATTTTTATTGTGGTAACGTTTCGCTCTCCACAATAAAAAAGTCACATTAGTTGCACTTGTCTCCTTTTACTTTACATATTGTCGGTAATTCTACCAACTTTATTACATTTCTTACACCTGTTGTCCTGTTCATCTAGTAAGCAATAGGTACCTGGGTGTTAGTCGACTGGTGTGGGTCGCATCCTGGGAGACAAGAATGAAGGACCACAATGGAAATAAGAAAAACTATTCTTAATAACTTCCCTGGGTTATCCTGGGTGTCTAACTCTCCCGGGTTAAAAATTTGAACAAAATCTTATCGTAATATATATCTAGATTTTTGTTTCGTGTATATGTGCGCGAAAATGTTATACTAACAGATGACTCGTTATAAGGTAGCCAGTTCTGATACTTCCTGTATCTGGCTACTACTTACACGCCCTCTGCTGTATCTTTCACAAGCCCACTATTGTGTCCGTCACGCCCTCTGCTGTATCTTTCACAAGCCCACTATTGTGTCCGTCACGCCCTCTGCTGTATCTTTCACAAGCCCACTATTGTGTCCGGCCTGCAATCCACCTGTATCTGTGTCCTACCCCAAGCTCACTCCTCGCCGGTGTTATGATAGTGGGATACTCTACCCTCCCTCAACACACTCCTGCAATACCAACCATCCTGTTACCTCATTATTTCCAGTTTTAGTCAGTGGATCCAGGTAGAATATCTCTATCTGAATATGATAATGGTATACAATACCGACAAGCTGATGAGATATGTGTGCAACAGTTAGGCATCTTTATTCCCAAACGTTTCGCCTACACAGGTGGCTTCTTCAGTCGAGTACAGAGGAGGTAGCAGAAACAGTAGAGATGTAAAGACGATGTAATCAGTCCATCACCCTCGAAGACGAAGTCTTCCCAGCATCCTAGAATGGGTGGGATAACTCACAGCATCCTGGAATGATTTAGATAACTACCAGCATCCTGGAATGACTGGGATAACTTCCAGCATTCTGGAATCCCTGGGGTTACTCCCAGCATCCTGAAATGGTTGGGATAACTCCCATCATCCTGGAATGGCTGGGATAACTCCCATCATCCTGGAATGGCTGGGATAACTCCCATCATCCTGGAATGGCTGGGATAACTCCCATCATCCTGGAATGGCTGGGATAACTCCCAGCATCCTGAAATGGTTGGGATAACTCCCATCATCCTGGAATGGCTGGGATAACTCCCATCATCCTGGAATGGCTGGGATAACTCCCAGCATCCTGGAATGACTGGGATAACTCCCAGCATCCTGAAATGGTTGGGATAACTCCCATCATCCTGGAATGGCTGGGATAACTCCCATCATCCTGGAATGGCTGGGATAACTCCCAGCATCCTGGAATGACTGGGATAACTTCCAAAAACCCTCAGTGGCGGAGCTTCAAAGGTTAAAAAAATATGAAGAGTCAAATTCAAGTGTGGAGATGCAGATTTAACTTTACTAGGTCACTTTAGTAATAAAGTAAAATAATGAAAAAAATAAAATTTACCACTTTATAAGGTGTGTGGTTTTCAGCAGTGTGTCAGTGTTCGTGTTAGTCTGACTGAGATGCCGCGACATGTTAGTGCATTTCTCTGTACTTCACAATACTTAATAAAATGTAAATTCCACTGTAACCTTTGCAAAGAAATAAAATAAGTATTTGTAATTGCATCTGTATAATGTAGTATTCATGTACCCGTGACACCTGGTACTCTCAAAGTCACTGTAACATTTGTACCTTATGTATCCAAAGCCTAAATAAAAAGTTAATATACCTTAATCGCTGGTCAGTCTTACTGGATTGATTTTTGGGTTGTGTAGGTCCCAGTCTGACATTTTTATTGACGAAATTAGGAAAACTTAATTATTATTATTATTATTATAAAAAAGAAGCGTTAAACCCACTAGGGTTATACAGCGTTGTAGGAAAACTGAGATACTGGGTTTTATATAATTTGTGAGTTCCTCAGCCGATTGGTTTCAAACCTTCAACCCAATAACTTGATAACGCAACTTCTGACTGTCCTCAAACTTACTATTACCGAATTACGGGATACCGATCCGTGAGAGATACCTATAGAACTCCTCTTCAGTTTGGCTTGAAACTTTGTAAGCTGGTCTCTCTTGGTGGAAAGTTTGAATGTGTGTTGGCGTGTGTACGTCCTAATTTCTCAATTTTTATTAAAAAAAGCGGGATAATACTTTGCATGTGATAACTTGTGTACGCCTCTTGCCTTTCCCTCTAAATGTTCAACGTTAATAATATTTAACTGCATCAGAAACTTATGCTGCACTCTGCACTAAGCCTTTCACGTGCATTTACAAGTCACAATGTGACTTATAAATAGTCCAAGTCGGACCGAAACATCGTCATAAGTTTCTCTCTATGTGCGGGTTATTTATGTATTGCTCCAGTCACGGTATTGTGCCTTTTTGTTGTTCCTAGTCTCAAAGCTATGTATATAGTTTACCTCCATCACTCCCACAATCAGTTCATTCCACTTCCCTCCTATCCTGAAACAGAAAAAGCAGTACCTAACATGTCTCTCACATCTGTGTTTTTAGCTTTCATTTGTCCTTCTGTTCTTGCTGTCCGCGTTTCAAATTGTCTCTTTCCGCCTTATCAATTCTTGATTATCTTGCATGCTGTGATCATGTCGAACCTGGCTGTCTATGTGTGGGAGTGAAGGTCGATGTGGGCGTGTGTACGTGCCTGCCTGTGCGTGGATGTGGGCGTTTGCATGCAGCTGCCTGTGTGTGCGGGCATGTACAATAAGTGTCTGCGTGTGGACGAACCTTCATGCGTGAGGGCATGGACGCGAATATGGGTGTGTGTACATGCGTAGCTGTGTGCTGGCCTGCACATGCGTAGCAGTGTGCTGGCCTGTAGGTGGAGAGATTGTTTTTTATAAATCCTTGTCACTGAATACAGAGAGAGAGAGAGAGAGAGAGAGAGAGAGAGAGAGAGAGAGAGAGAGAGAGAGAGAGAGAGAGAGAGAGAGAGAGAGAGAGAGAGAGACAGAGAGAGAGAGAGAGAGAGAGAGAGAGAGAGAGAGAGAGAGATGGCAAGTAACATTTGTACCTGAGAAAACACAAATGATGATGGTTTCTAGGCACCATGATGGTAATGCCGGTGCACTAGTAAGTATGAATGGGAGGGTGTTGGTACCTGGGGAAGAAGTTGATATCCTTGGGGTGAAATTTGACTCCAGACTGACCATGAAGAACCACGTTGTAAATCTTGCAAATAAGGCAGCCAGGACGCTTACACCATTTCCACCTATCTCGCATCTGCTTGACAGTAGGGGTTGCAAGATTCTGTACGAGGCACAAGTACGCTCACACCTTGAGTATGCTCCACTTTCTTGGTTTGCCTGCCCCCCCCCCTCTCATCTGTGACTGCTTGAGAGAGTAGAGAACAAAGCAAGACGTCTCATCTCTCGCCTGGACCCATCCTGGATAGATCTGTCATTTCAGCAGAGCCTCCAACATAGGAGGGATATGGGTGGCCTTACTGTTATGTACAAGGCCAATATTGTCAAAGTACCACTCTTGGCTCCACTTCGAGGAAAGCGAGAATCAAGCTTCTATACCACAAGACGGGCAGAAAGCAGCAACTTCACTATGGTTGTACCCTTCTCCAGAACATCACTTCATCTGAGATCATTTATCCCCAGGATGACTCGAGTATGGAACACATTCGTACAGCAAGTCTTGAACAATGTACTCATTGGAGTGGAGGAGAGAGAGGTACATAATATATACCTGGAAGGTACTCGAGGGCTTGGTCCCAAATCTGCACACTGCCATAACAGCATACTGGAGTGAGAGATATGGAAGGAAGTGTAAAATAAACCCAGTGAGGAGCAGGGGTGCAGTGGGGATAATAAGGGAACACTGTATCAACATCCGGAGTCCCAGACTTTTCAACATCTTACCAGAAGATATCAGAAACACGGCTGGAACAAGTGTTGAAGCCTTCAAGAGGAAACTAGACAAGTATCTTCACCAGGTGCCAGATCAACCAGGTTGTGATGGATATGTGGGGCAGCGGGCCTTCAGCAGCAACAGCCTGGTTGACCAGGCGAGCACCAGACGAGTCTGGCCCATGGCCGGGCTCAGAGAGTAGATATACTCTCGAAATTCTTCGAAGGTATATCAAAGGTAGCATTATAATGTTAACGAGATAAAGTCAGTTGATTAAATGAAAATGCTGGTCCACAGATGGCTCTAACTTCATCCTGTTCCCTACTTGTATGTTTCATAACAATAAAAATGCTTTCAAATGAGGTGATGTAGGTAACAGCTCTTAACTTGTCAATAAAGTTAGGAATCCTTAACTTGTAAATAGCTTGTCAATAAAGCTAGGGATCCTTAACCTAACCTTGTCAAACCCTGTGTCAAAGAGAGAGAGAGAGAGAGAGAGAGAGAGAGAGAGAGAGTACAGTAGGGGTTGCAAGATTCTGTACGAGGCACAAGTACGCTCACACCTTGAGTATGCTCCACTTTCTTGGTTTGTCTCCCCCTCTCATCTGCGACTGCTTGACAGAGTAGAGAACAGAGCAAGACGTCTCGTCTCTCGCCTGGACCCATCCTGGATAGATCTGTCATTTCAGCAGAGCCTTCAACACAGGAGGGATGTGGGTGGCCTTACTGTTATGTACAAGGCCAATATTGTCAAAGTACCACACTTGGATCCACTTCGAGGACAGCGAGAAGCAAGCTTCTGTACCACAAGACGGGGAGAACGCAGCAACTTCACTCTGGCTGTACCCTTCTCCAGAACATCACTTCATCTGATATCATTTATCCCCAGGATGACTCGAAAATGCTGGCCCACAGATGGCTCCAACTTCATCCTGTTCCTTACTTGTATGTTTCATAACAATAAAAATGCTTTCAAATGAGCTGATGTAGGTAACAGCTCTTAACTTGTCAATAAAGTTAGGAATCCTTAACCTGTAAATAGCTTGTCAATAAAGCTAGGGATCCTTAACCTTGTCAAACCCTGTGTAAAAGAGAGAGAGAGAGAGAGAGAGAGAGAGAGAGAGAGAGAGAGAGAGAGAGAGAGAGAGAGAGAGAGAGAGAGAGAGAGAGAGAGAGAGAGAGTCACCCAACACCAGAGAGGTAACATTCCACCACTACACCAGTTTTCTTAAAACATTTTTCTCTTCGATGTAACCCATAGGTCAACTAACACATGCACACGGCTAGGTAAACTAACACGCACCTAACTATTTACACTGCTATAGGGGCAACAGTGGTGTTAGGAAACGTGACGGGGAATCAAACCCGGGATTCTCACCCGGAGGTGGACTTGTGTATATGAGTGGGTGGACGTGTGTACGTGAGTGGATGGGTGGGTGTGTTCATGAGTGGGTGAGTGGGTGAGGGCTGAGAGCCGCTGTAACAAGTGGCTGATATGAGCACGAAGAAGAGTGCATCTTAGCTGATACTCTCCCACCACAAGTACCACCCACACACCCACACTCACACCCACTCAACCCTTCCCACACGCACTCAACCATTCCCCACCCACCCCTTTCTCAGCCGTGACACCTGTAGGTTGCCTGTAGGTGTGTCAGGAGGTCAGCACCTCCTCGGCCCAGTCCCAGACCAAGCTTGCTGGTTGCTGGCCTGATCGATCAGGCTGTTGGTGCCCGCCGCCCACAGCCAAACAAAAAAATCCATTTCTCCTCTGTATGGGATAAGCCCTCTTAGTTGATAGTTACTCCCAAGTACTAGTAACTCATGCCTGTTACTGGACATAGCTAACTTTTGTTCCCGCTAAGTAACTATCATATAGAACGAGGAAGCAGTAAACTGCTGATATATCTAATTTTGTTATATAAAACAAAACACCAACGTAACACGATAAATAGCGGTATAAATAACAACAGCGAAAAGACTAGAGTATAGAGTAGTAGAGGCGAATAATAACCATAGAAGAAGAAAGACAGTACTGGTACTAGAAAGACCAGAGTGTCAACAAGGACGGGTACTGCAGTAGAGCCAGGCAGCTGCACTTAATGTTGTGGTGGCCACAATATAAGTTGATCCAGAGTAACTGGGATATTTCGCTCTATTTGATGACTTGACAAGAAGATAACCTAACCTAATCTAACCTAACCTAACCTAACCTAACCTAACCTAACCTAACCTAACCTAACTGGGGTCATTCCTGATTAAGGCTACGTAATATACCTTGTTATATGTCCATAGTACCCGTGTGCCCTCAAGACTTGTAACAATAATTTATGGAACCAAAGCCTAAATAAACTCAATTAGTTTAATGCTAGGTAAGAGAGGCAGCAGCAGGTGTGAAGATGTTTACACATATCTGTCTCCTAGTCAAGGCCTGGTCACAGGCTGGGCCGCGGGGGCGTTGACCCCCGAAACCCTCTCCAGGCATAGTTTAGGGTTCCACTCTGGGTACTTTCAGTTACACAAATAACCCGCACATAGGAGAGAGGACTTACCACGACGTTTCGGTCCGACTTGGACCATTTACAAAGTCACACTAACAAAAATGAGAGAAGAAAGGAGTATATATAGGCCAGCAGACAGGGACGGGACAAGAGAGGCAGTAGGAAAGGAAGAAGAGAGGTGGTAGTAGAGGTAGTAAAAGTGGTAGAGGTAGTAAAAGGCGATAAATAACATGCCCATGCACTCTGCCCCAGCCCCAGACTCGTGGAACTCCCCTATCATGTGCTTTTAACATCCTATGGAGAGGGAGCATGGACACAGGGGTCGCCCCACAGCTGCTAAAAAAAACAAACACAGCCCCACTCCACGTCCCATATTATAAAAATCTTTGAAAAGGTTCTAAGAAGCAAGATTGCCACCCATCTAGATACCCATCAGTTACACAACCCAGGGCAACATGGGTTTAGAGCAGGTCGCTCCTGCCTGTCCCAACTACTGGACCACTATGACAAGGTCCTGGACACTCTAGAAGACAAACAAAATGCAGAAGTAATATACACAGACTTTGCAAAAGCCTTTGACATGAATGACCATGGCGTAATAGCGCACAAAATGCGTGCTAAAGGAATAACAGGAAAAGTTGGTAGATGGATCTATAATTTCCTCACAAACAGAACACAAAGAGAAGTAGTCAACAGAGCAAAGTCTGAGGCGGCTACGGTGAAAAGCTCTGTTCAACAAGGCACAGTACTCGCTCCCATCCTGTTCCTCATCCTCATATCTAACATAGACAGGGATGTAAGCCACAGCACTGTGTATTCATTTGCAGATGACACCCGAATCTGCATGACAGTGTCCTCCATTGAAGACACCGCAAAACTTCAGGCGGACATCAACCAAATCTTTAAATGGGCTGCAGAATACAATATGAAGTCCAATGATGAGAAATTTCAACTACTCCGATATGGAAAACGTGAGAAAATTTAAAACTATATCAGAGTATAAAACAAATTCCAACCACACAATAGAACGAAAAACGAATATAAAAGGCCTGGGAGTGATCATGTCAGAAGATCTCACCTTCAAAGACCATACCATTGTATCAATCGCATCTGCTAGAAAAATGACAGGATGGATAATGAGAACCTTCAAAACTAGGGATGCCAAGCCCATGATGACACTCTTCAGGTCGCTTGTTCTATCTAGGCTGGAATATTGCTGCACACTAACAGCACCTTTCAAGGCAGGTGAAATTGCTGACCTAGAAAATGTACAGAGAACCTTCACGGCACACATAACTGCGATAAAACACCTCAATTACTGGGAACGCTTGAAGTTCCTCAGTCTGTACTCCCTAGAACGCAGGAGGGAGAGATACATGATTATGTACACTTGGAAAATCTTAGAGGGATTAGTACCAATCTTGCACACGAAAATCACTCCCAATGAAAGCAAAAGACTCGGCAGACGATGCAACATCCCCGCAATGAAAAGTAGGGGCGTCACTAGCACGATAAGAGACAACACAATAAATGTCAGGGGGCCAAGACTGTTCAACTGCCTCCCATCATACATAAGGGGGATTACCAATAGACCCCTGGTTGTCTTCAAGAAGACGCTGGACAGGCACCTAAAGTCAGTACCTGACAAGGCGCGCTGTAGTTCGTATCTCGGGTTGCGTGCGGCCAACAGTAACAGCTTTTTTAATAAGGCCCTGATCCACCATGAGGCCTGGTCACAGACCAGGCCGCGAGGGCGTTGACTCCTGAAACCCTCTCCATGTATACCTCTGTCCCTCTGACTTTGACCTTGTTCAACGTTTTGTGTCATCTGTCCCTCCTTGCCTTATTTCTATGGTCTTCCCAAGATTCATAAACTTCTACGTCCCATCATATTCTACAGAGGTTGTCTCTTATTCTCTTGCTTCTTGGCTGGCCAAACCCTCACTCCCTTTCTTGGTACTTCTCCTGCCCACCTCCGTCACTCTCAGGACTTCATTGAATGGGTTCGCTCTCTCCCGACCTTTAAGATGCTTAGTCTTGACGTTGAGTCCCTCTTCACCAATGTCCCTCTTGATGATGTCCTTGATTTTCTTAGAAGGCCAATGAAAGGTTTCTTCATCTCCCTATACCTACTGATGTCTTTCTTGATCTTATCCGCCTCTGTGTGGACTCTAATTCCTTTTCCTTCCAAGGTAAATATTATTCTCAAACCTTTGGTGTCACTATGGGCTCTCCTCTCTCTCCTGTCCTTGCTAATCTTTACATGGAATACTTCGAGACTGTTCTTCTTCCTACTGTTGATGTGCGTCCTTCACTCTGGCTCCGCTATGTTGATGACATCTTTGCTCTGTGGCCTCATGACTCTAGTCTCTTTCAACCATTTCTTGATGCCCTTCATAATCTTGCCCCTTCCATTAAGTTTAAGCTAAATTGAAATCTATTTCCTTGCTTCCTTTCCTTGATGTTCATGTCCACCGCTCAGATACAGGTTTCGTTTACCGCAAACCTATGTACAGTGGCATGTACATTCACTACTTTTTTATCATGCTTCCTCTGTCAAGAAAAGTGTTCTTATTTCTCTCTTTCTCCGAGCTCTCCGCATTTGTGATCCTCAGTTCCTTGAATCAGAAATTTCCACTCTTCGTAATTCATTTTTCCGTCTTGGCTATCTTTCCCATTTCACAGACTGCCTTCTCACGTGCTAAACGGACTTTCTTCTCTCCCAAACTCCGTACTCCTGGGAACTCTCCTGTCCTCTGCCTTCCCTATATTTTCAGTCTTTCTAATCTCAACAACTCTCTACGTTCCTTAGACATCAAACTTACTCTTCGCACCAATCTAATTCATACCTCTTCCCCTCTATAGATGCTCCTGGTGTCTGCTCTATTTCTTGTTCCTCTTTTCCTCTTCAGTACTTTGGAGAAGCTGGCCGTTCTCTTTCTGGCAGACTCAGGGAGCACAAAAGTAGTGTTAGGCTTGCTGACACCAACAATGCTCTTTTCTGTCATGTCAGAGATCACAGTCATCCTAATGACTGGTCTTCTACTAAAACTGTCTACCCTACTTCTAACTTTCACAGTCGCCGTTTGGTTGAATCCTAGCTTATACACAACTTTCCTTGTTTGAATCTTAGTCCTGGGTGTGTCTCTGTAGACGCCTTCCTTTCCCATTACATTGTAAAATGCTCCAAACTTCAGAACACCCGTGACTTAACCTGATTCTTTTTTCCCCTTCTCCCATTTCCCCTTTCCTCTTTCTCCTTTGGGTTTTCTTTCTTCTACCTTGGGTGTTTGGTCCATTATTATTATTCCCCCCCCCTGTGTTCTTGTTCCTACCCTTCTGTGGGCTCCTGGCTCCCTTGTGGGCCCCTGGCTCCCTTGTGGGCCCCTGGCTCCCTTGTGGGCCCCTGGCTCCCTTGTGGGCCCCTGGCTCCCTTGTGGGCCCCTGGCTCCCTTGTGGGCCCCTGGCTCCCTTGTGGGCCCCTGGCTCCCTTGCAATGCTTCATCTTTCTTAGTCTTTGACTGACTCCACTACTACTACTACCTCTCTTCTTCCTTTCCTACTACCTCTCTTGTCCCGTCCCTGTCTGCTGGCCTATATATACTCCCTCCTTCTCTCCTTTTTGTTAGTGTGACTTTGTAAATGGTCCAAGTCGGACCGAAACGTCGTGGTAAGCTCCTCTCTCTATGTGCGGGTTATTTGTGTATTGCTCCAGTCACGGTATTGTGCCTTTTTGTTATTTACTTTCAGTTACCAGCTCAATGTGCAAAACAACTACAGGGGAAGTTGAATGATAGCTCTAGGCCTTCCGTGATGCAATCAATACATCTTCAAGAGTTTGCAATGTTCCAGAAATGAGTAAGAAGTCCAGTTAGATTCGCTCAAGGGGAGCGTCTCTAGCCCCTGAACGAATCTACCTGGACTTCCTACTCATTTCTGCAACATTGCAAGCTCCTGGAGATGTGCTGATTGCAACACGAAAGGCCTAGAGCTATCATTCTACTCCCCCTGTAGTTATTTTGCATCTTGTAACGCTTGTTTGGGATTACTGCAAGCTCAACGTGCTACCGCTGCGTGGTGAACGGAACGGAATAGAAAGGTACCGAACGGAATGAACGTAAGGCCTAATCGAAGAGGGGGAGAGAACAAGAAAACATGAGTGAGGAGAATACTAAATGCTGGAGAGAAGCATGGCATTATAATGAGGAGAGGGCAGAGACATTATACACATATCAATGAAGAGAATATTAGAGAGAAGAGAAGAATATTATATAGCAAGGAATAACAGGGAAATTGTACATAGATCAAAGAAGAGAAGAAATGAACATTACACAAGAAGGAAGCACAGGAAAAATGGGAGAGAGAAGTGAAGATTGGGAAAGTGCGAAGATGAGGAGTAACTGAACTGATGGAGAGAAGATAATTAAGATGACAGAGGAAGGGAAGGGGAGAAAAATATAGCATTTCTACAGATAGAAGGAGGTGGGAGAGAAATAGAGTGGAAGACAGAGGGGAGACAAAAGGGAGAGTCCAGGGAAAGATAGAGGGATAGACGGGAAGAGGCGAGGAGGAAGGAATGAGGTGAAACAGAGGGAAGAGAGGGAGAGAGTCCCAGAATCCCATGCATATGCAGACGACTGTACACTGACATTCACTTATCCAAGAGAAGAAATGCCAGCTGCTCTAAGCTACATCAATCACCAGCTAAGAGCTATATCAGCTTGGGGAAAGCGATGGCAAGTAACATTTGCATCTAAGAAAATGCAAATGATGGTCTCTACGCACCATGATGGTAATGCTGGTGCAACAGTAAGGATGAATGGGAGGGTGTTGGCACCTGGAGAAGAAGTTGATATCCTTGGGGTGAAATTTGACTCCAAACTAACCATGAAGAACCATGTTGTAAATCTTGCAAACAAGGCAGCCAGGACGCTTACAGCACTTCGCCGTATCTCGCATCTGCTTGACATTAGGGGGTTGCAAGATTCTGTACGAGGCACAAGTACGCTCACACCTTGAGTATGCTCCACTTTCTTGGTTTGCCTGCCCCCCCCCCTTCTCATCTGCGACTGCTTGACAGAGTAGAGAACAGAGCAAGACGTCTCATCTCTCGCCAGGACCCATCCTGGATAGATCTGTCATTTCAGCAGAGCCTTCAACACAGGAGGGATGTGGGTGGCCTTACTGTTATGTACCAGGCCAATATTGTCAAAGTACCACACTTGGATCCACTTCGAGGACAGCGTGAACAAGCTTTTATGCCACAAGACGGGCAGAAAGCAGCAACTTCACTCTGGCTGTACCCTTCTCCAGAACATCACTCCATCTGAGATCATATATACCCAGGATGACTCGAGTATGGAACACATTCGTACAGCATAATGATGTCAACGAGATAGTCAGTTGATCAAATGAAAATGCTGGCCCACAGATGGCTCCAACTTCATCCAGTTCCCTACTTATATGTCTCATAACAATAAAAATGCTTTCAAATGAGTTGATGTAGGTAACAGCTCATAGCTTGCCAATAAAGTTAGGAATCCTTAACCTGTAAATAGCCTGTCAATACAGCTAGGGATCCTTAACCTAACCTTGTCAAACCCTGTGTAAAAGAGAGAGAGAGAGAGAGAGAGAGAGAGAGAGAGAGAGAGAGAGAGAGAGAGAGAGAGAGAGAGAGAGAGAGAGAGAGAGAGAGAGAGAGAGAGAGAGAGAGAGAGGGTGCACGAGGACAAGGCTAGAGAACGACCTTGGGGGTACCCAGGGTTCAATGACTCTTAACCTCTCCCTCTTCTCCCCTCTCCTCTCTTCCTCTCTACTTTCCCACTCTCATCCCCTTCTCACCTTTTCTCCCTACACACCCACTTACTCCCCATCACTCCTCCCTTCCTGTATATCCCTGGATCAACTTACAAGCTCCTCCCCTCCCTCTCCTCTACCCACACATCCATCCTCCCCTCCCCTCTAATCCCCCTCCCGTCTATTTCCCTCCCCACGACCACCTCTATTAATAATCTCTGCTAATTTTTATCTCAAGATCTCACTCCCTCCCTTCCATCCTCCCTCCCTTCCACCCTCCCTCCCTCCTTCCCTTCCATCCTCCCTCCCTCCCTTCCATCCTCCCTCCTTTCCCTTTCATCTTCTCTCCCATCTTCCTTTCCATCCTCCCACTTGCCTCCTCCATCCCTCATTCCTCTCTCCCTGCCTCCTTCCTGCCATCACTCACCTAGATCATCATGCAGCTTCCCTCCTCCCTGTCCACCCATCATTCTTGTCTCTTATTCCTTGCTAGAACTCTCTCTCCACTCCATCCCTCCCCTCCCGTCCCCACCACCCATCACCTCCCGTGTCCCCCACCCATCCCCCCACCCCTCCCCTACCCACCCCATCGTGTGTGTGTGATGTACTACTTATCACTAGTAACTTGTATACAGAGTTGTGCACATCCACAAGGTTCATCACACTACTTGTTACTCACGTCATTTTAGCCCCTGTTGCCTGCGAGTGTTGCTGGGGGTTCAACACAACATGTGAACCTAACTGAACTCTCTAAAATGTCCGTTACATGTATGAAGAATCCAGTAATGAGTTAGTTTACGTCTCTTGATCCAAGTCACTGGAGTGATAAATGATTGAAATTTATCCTCAGGTTTGACCTCTGATCTATGAAATAACAGGCCATCGTATCTTCATTAGGTGCCAGACCAACCAGGCTGTGATGGGTGTGTGGGGGCAGAGGGCCACTAGCAGCAACAGCCTGATTCACCAGGCAAACACCAGACGAACCTGACCCATGGCCAGGCTCCAGTAGAAAAAAAACTCTCGTTTGGTGTTTGTGTGGTCAACCAGGCTGTTGCTGGTGGTGGTCCGCTGCTCCACATATCACAGCCTGGTTGATCTGGCACCTGGTGCAAAGATAAGCTACAAAATGGCTACCAGAGGTGAAAACCAAGAGTTATGATGAAAGTTTAACATCAAAGATGTCCAGGCTGGCTGCTGGCTGCTGGCTGCTGGCTGCTGGCTGCTGGCAGGGAAACACACAAGATAGCCATATATAACATTATGGAAATAAATGGTATAAAATACCCACACAATGGAAAAATAAACACATAAGCAGTATAATGAGATCCTTTATTAACAACGTTTCGCCCACATAGTGGGCTTTATCAAGTCATAAACAAATCTACCTGGGTAAAAGGTACGTGAGTATTTACAAGATGGAGTCAGATGGAGACTGGGCAGGTTGGATGTGAACCTGCAAGTGACAGTCTTCCGATGAGGCTGATGGAGGCTAGAGTCTAGACACAAAATATCCATATATATAATTATAAAAGAACAAGAAAGAGTAAAGAAGATTTCTTAGCACGTTCAACAAAGACAACAAGAAGCGACAGTTATATACTGATATAAAAGTGGAGACGAAGGGTTACTACAACAATTTTCTTCACAAACACAACTGGTGACAAATGGAAGAAATTAAGAAGAAATATTAAGTGCTACAATAACTGGAAAATAAAAATATATACTCTAAATAATAAACATTGTTGAAGAGCAGAGGCAGCAGCTGCTGCAATACCGCCACCAGCAGAACTCTGCTGCTGCAGTTAACACAGGTAGTTACAACTCAGTAAGCCACACTAGCAGTGACCTTGTCACACCTCTTTACTCAGTGTTGGCGTCTTTCTGCGTAATTACCATTTCTCCTCACCTCAGTGTGCGTAGGGGGCCGCCTTATAATTTGCACCATCGTTATGTGTGTGTGAGATACCTGTGATTGGTTTCAAGAAGACTTTTGCTACCCTTACAACACAACCTAGGACCAGACTCGTCTGATAAGTGTGCCTCTTAATCAAGATTGCTGCTGTTGGCGTCCCGTTGATCTATATAATTATCACAATCTGATTGATCTAGTACCTTGAAGAGGTAGCATTCCAGTTGCCTACTGAAAACTTCGAAATTTGTTCCAGCAGTATTTCTGATATCTGTTGGTAGCAAGTTGAAGAGTCTTGGACCACGGACGGATATTGACACAGTGTTCTCTTATTTTGTCCATGGCTCTCTTGTTATTTACTGGGACTCTTTTACACTTCCAATCACACCTCTCACATCAGTAAGTTATGGTAGTGTGTAGATGTGAGACTAGATCCTCAGGCAGCTTCCATGTATTATATTATCAGGATTCTCTCTTCTTTTTCTTCTCCTGAAAATACATTCCCAGTACTTTATGTCATCTCGAGTAATTTAAATACTTTTATTTACTTTATGCAGGCAGTAAAGTATCTCGACAGCTTTTCCAAGTGATTTAAAAAGCCGTCACCATTGGCATTATTTCTCTTGTGTTGAAAGTTCTCGGTATCCACCCTGTCATTTTTCATTTTTCAGGCCTTTGCGATATTGACCTTATTGTGTTTTCTAAATGTTAGGTCATCTGACATTATTATACATAAATCTTTCACAGGTTTCTTTCGTTCTCTGAGATCGTCCTCTTGTGTCTGATATCCAAACAACAGCAGCATAAATCTGCCGCTGTAGTTACAAACACTGAATACGGGACACCAGCAACACAGCTGTGCTGCTATAACTATTAAAGAATAAGAATAAGGTAATCGCACACACTGAACAAGGTTATGGAGGGTAGGTAAGGTGGTGACAGTTAAGAAACTGTTGTATCTACTGGCTATCTTATCTCAGGATGCATCAGCAGAATAAACAACCAGGTTATCACACTCATCAACACTATTATCACATGTACATCAACACACTCACCTGCCTCCAACACACTCACCTGTACATCGACATACTCCCCTGGCTCCAACACAATTGACTCATATATATATATATATATATATATATATATATATATATATATATATACATATATATACATATATATATATATATATATATACATATATATATATATATATATATAAATATATATACATATATAAAAATATATATATACATATATATAAATATATACATATATATACATATATATAAATATATAATTTATATATATATAATTTATATATATATATATATATATATATATAAATATATATATATATATATATATATATATATATATATATATATATATATATATATATATATATATATATATATATATATATATATATATATATATATATGTCGTGCCGAATAGGCAGAACTTGCGATCTTGGCTTAAATAGCAACGCTCATCTTGCCATATAGGACAAGCGAAAATTTGTGTATGCAATAATTTCGCCAAAATCATTCTGAACCTAACGAAAAAAATATATTTCAGTGTGTTTGTTTAGTATTAAATTATTGTAAACAAATCTAAAATATATTTAGTTGGGTTAGGCTAAAATAAATTGTTCTTGTTATAATAAGGTTAGGTAAGTTTTCTAAGTTCCTTTTGGTGCAAAATTATAAATTTTTACATCAACATTAATGAAAAAAAATGCATCTTTAAACGTATAAGAGAAAATTTTAGAAAGGACCTAATTTTAAATGAGTTATTGCTAATTGACCAATTTTACATATTCGGCACGACATATATATATATATATATATGTATATATATATATATATATATATATATATATATATATATATATATATATATATATATATATATATATATATATATATATATATATATATATAATTTATATATACTTATCATTCCTATTCCATCGTGTAACTCCACTTGTCTCCTTACTATCTGTCTTCTCATACGACCTTCAGGGACCCGCCCTCAGTCGCATATCTCCAGATAAACTATCTCTCTCTCTCTCTCTCTCTCTCTCTCTCTCTCTCTCTCTCTCTCTCTCTCTCTCTCTCTCTCTCTCTCTCTCTCTCTCTCTCTCTCTCTCTCTCTCTCTCTCACTACTTCAGCTCCCTCACTACTTCTCTTGCCGAATAATCAGGATGGTGTACGTAGCGTATATTAGAACCTCAAGTGATTTCGCTGCGCCCATGTTAATGCTAGCCTAGGAAAATTATCTCCAGCCCTGCGCCTGTGAAGGCAGGTTCCTTGACGCTGATGAGGGGCTCTTGATCTAGGGAATTTGATCTATTCTCCGGTTCTCTGAATTGAGCCTGAATACCCTTCACCCCCCTCCCCCCAACGTTCGCTGTATAATCCTACGGGTTTAGCGCTCTCCTTCATTATAATAATTATAATCCAGTCCTGCTAATTCAAAACGAAACCCTCAAAATTATTTCTTGTTTGTCAATGAGTACGAAAGTTGTTCATGTGAGGATGAGCTTGGTGGTCCTGCAGTCAATGATAACAAAACTGACATTAAACACTGTACTTGCTATAACAATGTTAAGTAATGAACCAGACGCTGTCACTACCATATGTCAAGAAGTAAATATTTTATTTTATTTATTATCACACTGGCCGATTCCCACCAAGGCAGGGTGGCCCGAAAAAGAAAAACTTTCACCATCATTCACTCCATCACTGTCTTGCCAGAAGGGTGCTTTACACTACAGTTTTTAAACTGCAACATTAACACCCCTCCTTCAGAGTGCAGGCACTGTACTTCCCATCTCCAGGACTCAAGTCCGGCCTGCCGGTTTCCCTGAACCCCTTCATAAATGTTACTTTGCTCACACTCCAACAGCACGTCAAGTATTAAAAACCAAGAAGTAAATATACATGTAAATACATTGTGAAAACATGCGATATATTTTCATAACTCATATACCATATAATGGTTATAACCATAACCATAATTTCTAAAGGGGTGGAGGGGTAAGCCAGTGGAAGGCCTCGGTCAGATACCCAAAAGCTCCAGCCGTGGGTCATTATATGACCAAGACCCGCATCAGGAAACACTTGTCCTGCTTTCTGACAAACCTTACCTAAACTTGACTGTATGACTGAAGGCGGCAAGAGCATTTCACCCCTCCATGGAAGATGTGTTCATTTAATATCACACAGCTCAAAGTTCCTCCAAAGAAGCTCATCACTAGTAACACTTTCCTTAAATCACTTGTAAACGCAGCTGCTCAAGAGAAAATGTGCTCGCTTAACTGTTAGCAATAATATATCATAAATTATATGCATTGATGGACCTCAGCAGGAATCTACTGGCAGGGCTGCACCTAATTTGGTTCTGCCAGAGGTGTGCTGGCAGGGCTGCACCTACCCTAGGAGTGTGCAGGCAGGGCTGCACCTACTCTAGGAGTGTGCAGGCAGGGCTGCACCTACCCTAGGAGTGTGCAGGCAGGGCTGCACCTACTCTAGGAGTGTGCAGGCAGGGCTGCACCTACTCTTCTTGCCTCTAGGAGTGTGCTGGCAGGGCTGCACCTACTATTCTTGCCTCTAGGAGTGTGCTGGCAGGGTTGCACCTGCTCTTCTTGCCTCTAGGAGTGTGCTGGCAGGGCTGCACCTACTCTTCTTGCCGCTAGGAGTGTGCTGGCAGGGCTGCACCTACTATTCTTGCCTCTAGGAGTGTGCTGGCAGGGTTGCACCTGCTCTTCTTGCCTCTAGGAGTGTGCTGGCAGGGCTGCACCTACTATTCTTGCCTCTAGGAGTGTGCTGGCAGGGTTGCACCTGCTCTTCTTGCCTCTAGGAGTGTGCTGGCAGGGCTGCACCTACTCTTCTTGCCTCTAGGAGTGTGCTGGCAGAGCTACACCTACTATTCTTGCCTCTAGGAGTGTGCTGGCAGGGTTGCACCTGCTCTTCTTGCCTCTAGGAGTGTGCTGGCAGGGCTGCACCTACTATTCTTGCCTCTAGGAGTGTGCTGGCAGGGTTGCACCTGCTCTTCTTGCCTCTAGGAGTGTGCTGGCAGAGCTGCAACTACTCTTCTTGCCTCTAGGAGTGTGCTGGCAGGGCTGCACCTACCATTCTTGCCTCTAGGAGTGTGCTCGCAGGGCTGCACCTACTCGTCTTGCCGCTAGGAGTGTGCTGGCAGAGCTGCACCTACTCGTCTTGCCGCTAGGAGTGTGCTGGCAGAGCTGCACCTGCTCTTCTTGCCGCTAGGAGTGTGCTGGCAGAGCTGCACCTGCTCTTCTTGCCGCTAGGAGTGTGCTGGCAGGGCTGCACCTACTCTTCTTGCCGCTAGGAGTGTGCTGGCAGAGCTACACCTACTCTTCTTGCCGCTAGGAGTGTGCTGGCAGGGCTGCACCTGCTCTTCTTGCCGCTAGGAGTGTGCTGGCAGAGCTGCACCTGCTCTTCTTGCCGCTAGGAGTGTGTTGGCAGAGCTGCACCTGCTCTTCTTGCCGCTAGGAGTGTGCTGGCAGGGCTGCACCTGCTCTTCTTGCCGATAGGAGTGTGCTGGCGGGGCTGCACCTGCTCTTCTTGCCGCTAGGAGTGTGTTGGCAGAGCTGCACCTCCTCTTCTTGCCGCTAGGAGTGTGCTGGCAGGGCTGCACCTGCTCTTCTTGCCGCTAGGAGTGTGCTGGCAGGGCTGCACCTGCTCTTCTTGCCGCTAGGAGTGTGCTGGCAGGGCTGCACCTGCTCTTCTTGCCGCTAGGAGTGTGCTGGCAGGGCTGCACCTGCTCTTCTTGCCGCTAGGAGTGTGTTGGCAGGGCTGCACCTACTATTCTTGCCGCTAGGAGTGTGCTGGCAGAGCTGCACCTACTATTCTTGCCGCTAGGAGTGTGCAGGCAGGGCTGCACCTACTATTCTTGCCGCTAGGAGTGTGCTGGCAGAGGTGCACCTACTATTCTTGCCGCTAGGAGAGTGCTGGCAGGGCTGCACCTACTATTCTTGCCTCTAGGAGTGTGCTGGCAGGGTTGCACCTGCTCTTCTTGCCTCTAGGAGTGTGCTGGCAGGGCTGCAACTACTCTTCTTGCCTCTAGGAGTGTGCTGGCAGGGCTGCACCTACTATTCTTGCCTCTAGGAGTGTGCTCGCAGGGCTGCACCTACTCGTCTTGCCGCTAGGAGTGTGCTGGCAGAGCTGCACCTACTCGTCTTGCCGCTAGGAGTGTGCTGGCAGAGCTGCACCTGCTCTTCTTGCCGCTAGGAGTGTGCTGGCAGAGCTGCACCTGCTCTTCTTGCCGCTAGGAGTGTGTTGGCAGAGCTGCACCTGCTCTTCTTGCCGCTAGGAGTGTGCTGGCAGGGCTGCACCTGCTCTTCTTGCCGATAGGAGTGTGCTGGCAGGGCTGCACCTGCTCTTCTTGCCGCTAGGAGTGTGTTGGCAGAGCTGCACCTGCTCTTCTTGCCGCTAGGAGTGTGCTGGCAGGGCTGCACCTGCTCTTCTTGCCGCTAGGAGTGTGCTGGCAGGGCTGCACCTGCTCTTCTTGCCGCTAGGAGTGTGCTGGCAGGGCTGCACCTGCTCTTCTTGCCGCTAGGAGTGTGCTGGCAGGGCTGCACCTGCTCTTCTTGCCGCTAGGAGTGTGTTGGCAGGGCTGCACCTACTATTCTTGCCGCTAGGAGTGTGCTGGCAGAGCTGCACCTACTATTCTTGCCGCTAGGAGTGTGCAGGCAGGGCTGCACCTGCTCTTCTTGCCGCTAGGAGTGTGCTGGCAGGGCTGCACCTGCTCTTCTTGCCGCTAGGAGTGTGCTGGCAGGGCTGCACCTGCTCTTCTTGCCGCTAGGAGTGTGTTGGCAGGGCTGCACCTACTATTCTTGCCGCTAGGAGTGTGCTGGCAGGGCTGCACCTACTATTCTTGCCGCTAGGAGTGTGCTGGCAGGGCTACACCTACTCTTCTTGCCGCTAGGAGTGTGCTGGCAGGGCTGCACCTGCTCTTCTTGCCGCTAGGAGTGTGCTGGCAGGGTTGCACCTACTCTTCTTGCCGCTAGGAGTGTGCTGGCAGGGCTACACCTGCTCTTCTTGCCGCTAGGAGTGTGCTGGCAGAGCTGCACCTGCCCTTCTTGCCGCTAGGAGTGTGCTGGCAGAGCTGCACCTGCTCTTCTTGCCGCTAGGAGTGTGCTGGCAGAGCTGCACCTACTATTCTTGCCGCTAGGAGTGTGCAGGCAGGGCTACACCTGCTCTTCTTGCCGCTAGGAGTGTGCTGGCAGGGCTGCATCTACTCTTCCTGCCGCTAGGAGTGTGCTGGCAGGGCTGCACCTACTCTTCTTGCCGCTAGGAGTGTGCTGGCAGGGCTACACCTGCTCTTCTTGCCGCTAGGAGTGTGCTGGCAGAGCTGCACCTGTTCTTCTTGCCGCTAGGAGTGTGCTGGCAGAGCTGCACCTACTCTTCTTGCCGCTAGGAGTGTGCTGGCAGAGCTGCACCTGCTCTTCTTGCCGCTAGGAGTGTGCTGGCAGGGCTGCACCTACTCTTCTTGCCGCTAGGAGTGTGCTGGCAGAGCTACACCTACTCTTCTTGCCGCTAGGAGTGTGCTGGCAGAGCTACACCTGCTCTTCTTGCCGCTAGGAGTGTGCTGGCAGGGCTGCACCTACTCTTCTTGCCGCTAGGAGTGTGCTGGCAGAGCTACACCTACTCTTCTTGCCGCTAGGAGTGTGCTGGCAGGGCTGCACCTGCTCTTCTTGCCGCTAGGAGTGTGCTGGCAGGGCTGCACCTGCTCTTCTTGCCGCTAGGAGTGTGCTGGCAGAGCTGCACCTACTCTTCTTGCCGCTAGGAGTGTGCTGCCAGAGCTACACCTACTGTTCTTGCCGCTAGGAGTGTGCTGGCAGGGCTGCACCTGCTCTTCTTGCCGCTAGGAGTGTGCTGGCAGAGCTGCACCTACTCTTCTTGCCGCTAGGAGTGTGCTGGCAGAGCTGCACCTACTCTTCTTGCCGCTAGGAGTGTGCTTGCAGAGCTACACCTATTCTTCTTGCCGCTAGGAGTGTGCTGGCAGAGCTGCACCTGCTCTTCTTGCCGCTAGGAGTGTGCTGGCAGAGCTGCATCTACTCTTCTTGCCGCTAGGAGTGTGCTGGTAGAGCTACACCTACTCTTCTTGCCGCTAGGAGTGTGCTGGCAGGGCTACACCTACTCTTCTTGCCGCTAGGAGTGTGCTGGCAGAGCTGCACCTGCTCTTCTTGCCACTAGGAGTGTGCTGGCAGAGCTGCACCTACTCTTCTTGCCGCTAGGAGTGTGCTGGCAGAGCTACACCTACTCTTCTTGCCGCTAGGAGTGTGCTGGCAGGGCTACACCTACTCTTCATGCCGCTAGGAGTGTGCTGGCAGAGCTACACCTACTCTTCTTGCCGCTAGGAGTGTGCTGGCAGGGCTACACCTACTCTTCTTGCCGCTAGGAGTGTGCTGGCAGGGCTGCACCTGCTCTTCTTGCCGCTAGGAGTGTGCTGGCAGGGCTACACCTGCTCTTCTTGCCGCTAGGAGTGTGCTGGCAGAGCTGCACCTACTATTCTTGCCGCTAGGAGTGTGCTGGCAGAGCTGCACCTGCTCTTCTTGCCGCTAGGAGTGTGCTGGCAGGGCTCCACCTGCTCTTCTTGCCGCTAGGAGTGTGCTGGCAGGGCTCCACCTGCTCTTCTTGCCGCTAGGAGTGTGCTGGCAGAGCTGCGCCTGCTCTTCTTGCCTCTAGGAGTGTGCTGGCAGAGCTGCACCTACTCTTCTTGCCGCTAGGAGTGTGCTGGCAGGGCTACACCTACTCTTCTTGCCGCTAGGAGTGTGCTGGCAGGGCTACACCTACTCTTCTTGCCGCTAGGAGTGTGCTGGCAGGGCTACACCTGCTCTTCTTGCCGCTAGGAGTGTGCTGGCAGGGCTACACCTACTCTTCTTGCAGCTAGGAGTGTGCTGGCAGAGCTGCACCTACTCTTCTTGCCGCTAGTAGTGTGCTGGCAGGGCTACACCTGCTCTTCTTGCCGCTAGGAGTGTGCTGGCAGGGCTACACCTACTCTTCTTGCAGCTAGGAGTGTGCTGGCAGACCTCCTCTTCTTGCCGCTAGGGGTGTGCTGGCAGAGCTGCACCTGCTCTTCTTGCCGCTAGGAGTGTGCTGGCAGAGCTGCACCTGCTCTTCTTGCCGCTAGGAGTGTGCTGGCAGGGCTACACCTACTCTTCTTGCCGCTAGGAGTGTGCTGGCAGAGGTGCACCTACTATTCTTGCCGCTAGGAGTGTGCTGGTAGAGCTGCACCTGCTCTTCTTGCCGCTAGGAGTGTGCTGGCAGGGCTCCACCTGCTCTTCTTGCCGCTAGGAGTGTGCTGGCAGGGCTGCACCTGCTCTTCTTGCCGCTAGGAGTGTGCTGGCAGAGCTGCGCCTGCTCTTCTTGCCTCTACGAGTGTGCTGGCAGAGCTGCACCTACTCTTCTTGCCGCTAGGAGTGTGCTGGCAGGGCTACACCTACTCTTCTTGCCGCTAGGAGTGTGCTGGCAGGGCTACACCTACTCTTCTTGCCGCTAGGAGTGTGCTGGCAGGGCTACACCTGCTCTTCTTGCCGCTAGGAGTGTGCTGGCAGGGCTACACCTGCTCTTCTTGCCGCTAGGAGTGTGCTGGCAGAGCTGCACCTACTCTTCTTGCCGCTAGGAGTGTGCTGGCAGGGCTACACCTGCTCTTCTTGCCGCTAGGAGTGTGCTGGCAGGGCTACACCTACTCTTCTTGCAGCTAGGAGTGTGCTGGCAGAGCTGCACCTACTCTTCTTGCCGCTAGTAGTGTGCTGGCACGGCTACACCTGCTCTTCTTGCCGCTAGGAGTGTGCTGGCAGGGCTACAACTACTCTTCTTGCAGCTAGGAGTGTGCTGGCAGACCTGCACCTCCTCTTCTTGCCGCTAGGGGTGTGCTGGCAGAGCTGCACCTGCTCTTCTTGCCGCTAGGAGTGTGCTGGCAGAGCTGCACCTGCTCTTCTTGCCGCTAGGAGTGTGCTGGCAGGGCTACACCTGCTCTTCTTGCCGCTAGGAGTGTGCTGGCAGAGCTGCACCTACTATTCTTGCCGCTAGGAGTGTGCTGGCAGAGCTGCACCTGCTCTTCTTGCCGCTAGGAGTGTGCTGGCAGGGCTCCACCTGCTCTTCTTGCCGCTAGGAGTGTGCTGGCAGGGCTGCACCTGCTCTTCTTGCCGCTAGGAGTGTGCTGGCAGAGCTGCGCCTGCTCTTCTTGCCTCTAGGAGTGTGCTGGCAGAGCTGCACCTACTCTTCTTGCCGCTAGGAGTGTGCTGGCAGGGCTACACCTACTCTTCTTGCCGCTAGGAGTGTGCTGGCAGGGCTACACCTACTCTTCTTGCCGCTAGGAGTGTGCTGGCAGGGCTACACCTGCTCTTCTTGCCGCTAGGAGTGTGCTGGCAGGGCTACACCTGCTCTTCTTGCCGCTAGGAGTGTGCTGGCAGAGCTGCACCTACTCTTCTTGCCGCTAGGAGTGTGCTGGCAGGGCTACACCTGCTCTTCTTGCCGCTAGTAGTGTGCTGGCAGGGCTACACCTACTCTTCTTGCAGCTAGGAGTGTGCTGGCAGAGCTGCACCTACTCTTCTTGCCGCTAGTAGCGTGCTGGCAGGGCTACACCTGCTCTTCTTGCCGCTAGGAGTGTGCTGGCAGGGCTACACCTACTCTTCTTGCAGCTAGGAGTGTGCTGGCAGAGCTGCACCTCCTCTTCTTGCCGCTAGGGGTGTGCTGGCAGAGCTGCACCTGCTCTTCTTGCCGCTAGGAGTGTGCTGGCAGAGCTGCACCTGCTCTTCTTGCCGCTAGGAGTGTGCTGGCAGAGCTGCACCTGCTCTTCTTGCCTCTAGGAGTGTGCTGGCAGAGCTGCACCTGCTCTTCTTGCCGCTAGGAGTGTGCTGGCAGGGCTGCAAGTGCTCTTCTTGCCGCTAGGAGTGTGCTGGCAGAGCTGCACCTGCTCTTCTTGCCGCTAGGAGTGTGCTGGCAGGGCTGCACCTGCTCTTCTTGCCGCTAGGAGTGTGCTGGCAGAGCTACACCTGCTCTTCTTGCCTCTACGAGTGTGCTGGTAGAGCTGCACCTACTCTTCTTGCCGCTAGGAGTGTGCTGGCAGGGCTGCACCTGCTCTTCTTGCCGCTAGGAGTGTGCTGGCAGAGCTGCACCTGCTCTTCTTGCCGCTAGGAGTGTGCTGGCAGAGCTGCACCTACTCTTCTTGCCGCTAGGAGTGTGCTGGCAGGGCTGCACCTGCTCTTCTTGCCGCTAGGAGTGTGCTGGCAGGGCTGCACCTGCTCTTCTTGCCGCTAGGAGTGTGCTGGCAGAGCTGCACCTGCTCTTCTTGCCTCTAGGAGTGTGCTGGCAGAGCTGCACCTACTCTTCTTGCCGCTAGGAGTGTGCTGGCAGGGCTGCACCTGCTCTTCTTGCCTCTAGGAGTGTGCTGGCAGAGCTGCACCTGCTCTTCTTGCCTCTAGGAGTGTGCTGGCAGGGCTGCACCTGCTCTTCTTGCCGCTAGGAGTGTGCTGGCAGAGCTGCGCCTGCTCTTCTTGCTTCTAGGAGTGTGCTGGCAGAGCTGCACCTGCTCTTCTTGCCTCTAGGAGTGTGCTGGCAGGGCTGCACCTGCTCTTCTTGCCTCTAGGAGTGTGCTGGCAGAGCTGCACCTACTCTTCTTGCCGCTAGGAGTGTGCTGGCAGGGCTGCACCTGCTCTTCTTGCCGCTAGGAGTGTGCTGGCAGAGCTGCACCTGCTCTTCTTGCCGCTAGGAGTGTGCTGGCAGGGCTGCACCTGCTCTTCTTGCCGCTAGGAGTGTGCTGGCAGAGCTGCACCTGCTCTTCTTGCCGCTAGGAGTGTGCTGGCAGGGCTACACCTACTCTTCTTGCCGCTAGGAGTGTGCTGGCAGGGCTACACCTACTCTTCTTGCCGCTAGGAGTGTGCTGGCAGGGCTGCACCTGCTCTTCTTGCCGCTAGGAGTGTGCTGGCAGGGCTGCACCTGCTCTTCTTGCCGCTAGGAGTGTGCTGGCAGGGCTGCACCTGCTCTTCTTGCCGCTAGGAGTGTGCTGGCAGAGCTGCACCTGCTCTTCTTGCCGCTAGGAGTGTGCTGGCAGAGCTGCACCTGCTCTTCTTGCCGCTAGGAGTGTGCTGGCAGAGGTGCACCTGCTCTTCTTGCCTCTAGGAGTGTGCTGGCAGAGCTGCACCTGCTCTTCTTGCCTCTAGGAGTGTGCTGGCAGGGCTGCACCTGCTCTTCTTGCCTCTAGGAGTGTGCTGGCAGAGCTGCACCTACTCTTCTTGCCGCTAGGAGTGTGCTGGCAGAGCTGCACCTGCTCTTCTTGCCGCTAGGAGTGTGCTGTCAGGGCTGCACCTGCTCTTCTTGCCTCTAGGAGTGTGCTGGCAGAGCTGCACCTACTCTTCTTGCCGCTAGGAGTGTGCTGGCAGAGCTGCACCTGCTCTTCTTGCCGCTAGGAGTGTGCTGGCAGGGCTGCACCTGCTCTTCTTGCCGCTAGGAGTGTGCTGGCAGAGCTGCACCTGCTCTTCTTGCCTCTAGGAGTGTGCTGGCAGAGCTGCACCTGCTCTTCTTGCCGCTAGGAGTGTGCTGTCAGGGCTGCACCTGCTCTTCTTGCCTCTAGGAGTGTGCTGGCAGAGCTGCACCTGCTCTTCTTGCCTCTAGGAGTGTGCTGGCAGAGCTGCACCTACTCTTCTTGCCGCTAGGAGTGTGCTGGCAGAGCTGCACCTGCTCTTCTTGCCATTAGGGATGTGTCAAGAATCGGTATCGGTAAGCATCAGTCAATTTTGATGGTACTGATATCGGCCTAAAATTGAGCATCAACATCGGCAAAAATTTTGATATCGTCCTATCACTAGTTGTCGCTTTCCTGGGTAGGAACTAAACCATGACGAGTAAGGCATAAGAGTTAACAACTGGGCGTCTACATTGCGAAGCGAACTGTTTGTTATTCTCATGATACTAAAGTCAACTTTTGACACCGAGCTTGACTCTGAGCACCACTGAATCTACAGTATATCATCACTGAGAGCGCTAAACCCACATGATGACTCTAACATAAGTGAAGCCTTGTAAAAATATTTAAAAAATCAGAGAAAGATGGATTCCATCACACATTAAATTACTCCTTGATGATACAGCCGATAAGTTAGCCATAGCCAGTACCCTGAAGGAAATGTAAGACATACAGGCTGACTGATGTGCTAGTAGCCAGGCTTGGGCTTGGTTACAAGTACTTCTGGAAGTTTGGTTAGAACACACACCATGATCAAACTAAGTGCATTAAATAGACGACAATCTATTATGGCTATCATCTCAGTCTGAGCGAAGGTATCAGATCATAACACTGTCATTTGCCAATAGACAGCAATCTATTATGTCTATGACCAAGGACCGAAAAAAGGTCACTGATTCCGGGGAGGTGTTTTGATGCTGCTTAAGGGCTCTTAATCCAAAGCACAGGAGCCACTTTCCCCTTTCTCGGGTCAAACTTTATTACCTTCTAGTTCTTAGGAGCTGTACTACTACTACTACCAACAACAACAATAATAATAATAATAATAATAATAATAATAATAATAATAATAATAAAAACACCAATAACAATAATAATAACAATAATAATAATAATAATAATAATAATAATAATAATAATAATAATAATAATAATAATATATTAATAATAGCGACATAGCGTAGGTGAATGGAATACTCCCTGGAGAAAACGTTTTTGTACTCTGGCAGCCCAGCCCGAGGACAAACTTGGCCTCTGATTGCCTGGTCAACCAGGCTGTTGCTGCTTGCACCTGCAGCTGACAGAACAGTGTCTGGTGCGGTACGGTGTACAACGTCTCTCTACAAGTCTAAGAACATGCAGGCTACCCAGACTTCTCCATCCTGTGGGCGTGAGAAGAAAGCGCTAAACTCGTAAGCGTACGCGTGCCCCCCCCACACACACATGGGGACAGGAGCTGAGTTTCGACCCCTGCAGCCACAAATAGGCGAGTGCAAATAGGTGAGTATACACACGCACACACACACGTGCATATAAGAACATAAGAAAGAAGAAGCACTGCAGCAGGCCTACTGGCCCATTCGAGGCAGGTCCAAGTCTCCTACCGGCTTAAGCCAATGCCCCAACCTAGTCAGGTCACGTCACATTCACTTAAGGAACACGGCAACTGACCTAATAGCACAAGCTAATCAGGTCCAACTCACACCCACCCACACCCACTCACGTATTTATCTAACCTATTTTTAAAACTACACAACGTTTTAGCCTCTATAACTATACTCGGGAGTTTGTTCCACTCATCCACAACCAGTGCTTTCCTATATCCTCCCTGAATCTGAATTTTTCCAACTTAAAACCATTGCTACGAGTCCTGTCTAGGCTAGATATTTTCAGCACGTTATTTACATCCCCTTTATTTATTCCTGTCTTCCATTTATACACCTCAATCATAACCCCCCTAATTCTACGTCTTTCTAGAGAGTGCAGATTCAGGGCTCTCAGTCTTTCCTCATAGGGAAGATTTCTGATACATGGGATCAACTTTGTCATCCTCCTTTGTATGTTTTCCAGAGCATTTATATCCATTCTGTAATACGGTGACCAAAACTGAGCAGCATAGTCTAAATGAGGCCTAACCAGGGATATATAGAGTTGAAGAACAACCTGAGGACTTCTATTATTTATACTTCTTGATATGAAACCAAGGATTCTGTTAGCTTTATTGTGAACACTTATGCACTGTTGTCTTGGTTTCAGATTACTGCTAACCAGAACTCCTAAATCTTTTTCCCAATCAGTATTATTAAGATCTACATTATTTAGTGTATATGTGGCATGGTTATTTTCCTGTCCAACATTTAGAACTTTGCATTTGTCTATATTAAACTGCATCTGCCATTTCTCCGACCACTGCATCAGTCTATTCAAATCTTCCTGGAGTGCTCTAATGTCCTCGTCAGAATGAATTCGACGGCCTATTTTGGTGTCATCGGCAAACTTGCTTATGTCGTTCTTATACCCTCATCAATGTCGTTTATGTAGATTGTGAACAACAGGGGACCCAACACTGACCCCTGTGGAACACCGCTCGTGACGCTTCCCCACTCTGATTTCTCCCCATTTATGGAAACTCTCTGCTGCCTATTTGTCAACCATGCCTCTAACCAGGAAAAAATTTCTCCTCCTATACAACAGGCCTGGTGTTTAATCGATATGTTCCTAGGACAAAATGGTAACTAACACACACATAATATAAATAACTTAAGTCATTGACGGGTAGTTAATAAGTGACAAGTGGAATATCCTGTACACCCTCCGACCCTCAACCCGCCCACCACAAACCAAAGGGTGGGCTCGGACAAGAGGGGCAAAGAAAGGGGAGGTAGACAAAGGGTCGGAAGGAAGGAGAGGTGAGATAACAGGGTCTTCCCTTGAAGTTGTTCAGTTCCCATCATGGTAGTCTACTACCCTCCCAACTAACCTACCACCATGGCAGTCTGCTAACCTACAATTATAATAGTCTACTAACCTACCATCATGGTAGTCTACTAACCTACCGTCATAATAGTCAACTAACCTACCATCATGGTAGTCTAATAACCTACCATCATGGTAGTCAACTAACCTACCATCATGATAGTCTACTAACTTTCCATCACGATAGCCTAACCTACCATCAAGATAGTCTACTAACCTACCATCATGATAGTCTACTAACCTCCCATCATGGTAGTGTACTAACCTACCATCATGGTAATCTATTAACCTACCATCATGGTAGTCTACTAATCTCCTATCATTGTAGTCTAACCTACCATCATGGTAATCTACTAACCTCCCATCACGGCAGTCTACTAACCACCTCTCATCATGGTAATCTAACTTCTCATCATGGTAGTCTACTAACCTACCATCATGATAGTCCAAATAACCTCCCATCACGGTAGTCTACTAACCTACCATCATGGTAGTCTACTAACTTACCACCATAGTAGTCTACTAATCTACCATCATGGAAGTCTACTAACCTACCATTATGGTAGTCTACTAACCTCCCATCATGGTAGTCTACTACCATAGTAGTCTACTAACCTCCCATCATGTTAGTCTACTAACCTACCATCATGGTAGTCTATTAACCTCCCATAATGGTAGTCTACTAACCTGCCATCATGGCAGCCTACTAACCTCCCATCATGGTAGACTACTAACCTACCACCACAGTAGTCTACTAATCTACCACCATGGTAGTATACTAACCTCCCATCATGGTAGTCTACTAACCAACCATCATCGTAGTCTATTAACCTCCCATAATGGTAGTCTACTAACCTCCCATCATGGTAGTCTACTAACCTACCCTCAGGGTAGTCTATTACCCCCATCATGGTAGTCTACTAACCTACCATCATGGTAGTCTATTAACCTCCCATCATGGTAGTCTACTAACCTCCCATCATGGTAGTCTACTAACCTTCCATCATGGTAGTCTACTAACCTACCATTATGGTAGTCTAACCTCCCATTATGGTAGTCTACTAATCTACTACCATAGTAGTCTACTAACCTCCCATCATGGTAGTCTACTAACCTACCATCATGGTAGTCTATTAACCTCCCATAATGGTAGTCTACTAACCTGCCATCATGGTAGTCTACTAACCTCCCATCATGGTAGTCTACTAACCTACCACCACAGTAGTCTAACCTACCATCATGGTGGTCTTCCCACCATGGTAGTCTACTAACCTGCCATCATGGTAGTCTACTAATCACCTCTCATCATGGTAGTCTACTAACCACCTCCCATCATGGAAGTCAACTAACCTCCCATTATGGTAGTCTACTATCCTCCCATTATGGCAGTCTACTAAACTTCCATCATGGTAGTCTACTAACCTCCTATCATGGTAGTCTACTAACCTACCATCATGGTAGTCTACTAACCACCTCCCCTCATGGTAGTCTACTAACCTACCATCATGGTAGTCTGCTAACCTACCATCATGGTAGTCTACTAACCTCCCATCATGGTAGTCTACTAACCTACCATCATGGTAGTCTAACCAACCATCATGATAGTCTACTAACCTACCATCATGGTGGTCTACTAACTTCCCACCATGGTAGTCTACTAACTTCCCACCATGGTAGTCTACTAACCTCCCATCATGGTAGTCTACTAATCTACTACCATAGTAGTCTACTAATCTACTACCATAGTAGTCTACTAACCTCCCATCATGGTAGTCTATTAACCTACCATCATGGTAGTCTATTAACCTCCCATAATGGTAGTCTACTAACCTGCCATAATGGTAGTCTACTAACCCCCATCATGGTAGTCTACTAATCACCTCCCATCATGGTATCCTACTAACCACCTCCAATCATTGAAGTCTGCCATCATGGTAGTCTACTAACCTCCCATCATGGTAGTCTACTAACCTACCACCACAGTAGTCTAACCTACCATCATGGTGGTCTTCCCACCATGGTAGTCTACTAACCTGCCATCATGGTAGTCTACTAATCACCTCTCATCATGGTAGTCTACTAACCACCAGTGGTTAGTGGTCAGTGGTCAGTCGTCACGTGAGGTCACAGACCCTGAGCTGCTTTGGGGATTAGTGTGGACGGTTACAAAGCATGGCTTGCTTCTGCAGTGTTTTAAAAATTGAGGTTGGAGAGTTGAAGGAGGAGGTCTTGCTTCTCCAGGAGGAGATTAGGAGGCTGAAGGTCCACCTCAATGGGTCTGGGAGAGAGTGTGAGGTGGCTGGAGTTGTGGGGAATGAGGCTTCAAGTGAGGTGCAGTCTGTCTCTCGCTGTGAGGAGGCTGTAGTGGGGGAGGTAGCAACGGCTACCAGCAGTGAGGTGCAGTCCAGCACCTGCTACAAGTGGCGAGTGGTTCACAGTAATGGAAGGCGCATCAGAGTAAGGAAAGTTAAGAGTGAAGATCTGAAGGTAGGAAATCGCTTCTCTGTTCTTCAGGATGAATGTACTTCAGTGGCCAGTGAAGGTAAGGGTACTACTGCCCCTGCTAATGGAGGTAAGCGCATTCTTGTGGTTGGTGACTCTCAGGTAAGATATATGGACCGTGCTTTTTGTAATAGGAATAAGAAGATGAGAGATAGAGTGTGCTTCCCTGGAGCTGGTGTTGGGGACATTGTCAACAGGCTGGATAATATCATGTCAGGTAATGGGAACAAGCCCATTATCTGTCTCAGTGCTGGTGGAAATGATATAAGAACATAAGAACATAAGAACGAAGGAACACTGCAGAAGGCCTACTGGCCCATGCGAGGCAGGTCCAAGTCCCTACCGGCTTAAGCCAATGCACCCAACCTAGTCAGGTCAGGTCACATTGACTTAAGGGAGGAACACGGCAACCGATCTGTTAGCACAAGCTATCAGGTCCAACTCACACCCACCCACATCTACTCATGTATTTATCCAACCTATTTTTAAAGCTACACAACGTTCTGGCCTCTATAACTGTACTTGGGAGTTTGTTCCACTCATCCACAACTCTATTACCAAACCAGTACTTTCCTATATCCCTCCTGAATCTGAATTTTTCCAACTTAAAACCATTGCTGCGAGTCCTGTCTAGGCTAGATATTTTCAGCACACTATTTACATCCCCTTTATTTATTCCTGTCTTCCACTTATAAACCTCAATCATATCCCCCCTAATTCTACGTCTTTCTAGAGAGTGCAGTTTCAGGGCCCTTAGTCTATCCTCATAGGGAAGGTTTCTGATACATGGGATCATCTTTGTCATCCTCCTTTGTACATTTTCCAGAGAATTTATATCCATTCTGTAATACGGTGACCAAAACTGTGCAGCATAATCTAAATGAGGCCTAACCAAGGATGTATAGAGTTGAAGAACAACCTGAGGACTCCTATTATTTATGCTTCTTGATATGAAGCCAAGGATTCTATTAGCTTTATTGCGAACACTTATGCACTGTTGTCTTGGTTTCAGATTACTGCTAACCAGAACTCCTAAATCTTTTTCGCAATCCGTAATATTAAGATCTACATTATTTAGTTTATATGTGGCATGGTTATTGTCCTGTCCAACATTTAGAACTTTGCATTTGTCTATATTAAACTGCATCTGCCACTTCTCCGACCACTGCATCAGTCTATTCAAATCTTCCTGGAGTGCTCGAATGTCCTCGTCAGAATGAATTCGACGGCCTATTTTGGTGTCATCGGCAAACTTGCCGATGTCGCTCTTTATGCCCTCATCTATGTCGTTTATGTAGATTGTGAACAGCAGGGGGCCCAACACTGACCCCTGTGGAACACCGCTCGTGACGCTTCCCCACTCTGATTTCTCCCCATTTATGCAAACTCTCTGCTGCCTATTTGTCAACCATGCCTCTATCCAGGAAAAAATTTCTCCTCCTATTCCATGTGCTTTAATTTTCCTCAATAGTCTCTGATGTGGGACCCTGTCAAAAGCCTTACTGAAGTCCATATACACAATATCATATTCATTACCATGATCTACCTCCTCAAATACCTTAGTGAAAAAAGTTAATAAATTCGTAAGGCAGGAACGCCCCTTTGTAAAACCATGCTGAGATTCGTTGATTAATTTATGCTTTTCAAGGTGGCTACGAACTGCCTCGGCAATTATTGATTCCATAAATTTTCCCACTATGGAGGTTAGGCTTATTGGTCTATAGTTCGAAGCTAAGGACCTGTCACCTGTTTTGAAAATAGGTATCACATTTGCCATTTTCCACTTATCTGGCACCATGCCAGTTTGTAGTGATATGTTGAAAAGATTAGCCAAAGGTGTGCTAAGCTCCTCTTTACATTCCTTTAGAACCCTTGCATACAGTTCATCAGGGCCTGGGGATTTGTTAGGTTTTAATTTATCTATTTGCCTAAGGACCATGTCACTTGTGACCCTAATAGTGCACAGTTTATTATCGTCCTGTTCTACATAATTTATCATTACTGGAATATCGCTGGTATCCTCCTGTGTAAAAACTGAGAGGAAGTATGTGTTAAAAATTCTACACATTTCCTTATCACTGTCAGTGAGCTGACCCGAGGAACTTTTGAGTGGGCCTATCTTGTCCCTGATCTTACTTCTGTATACCTGAAAGAATCCTTTTGGGTTAGTCTTCGATTCTCTTGCAACTTTAACCTCATAATCTCTATTTGCTTTTCTAATTCCCTTTTTTATTTCTCTCTTTAACTGAATATATCGATTTCTTAATTGCCCCTCTCCTCTTTTGATTTGCCTATATATGCCTCTCTTTTGACCAATCAGATATTTTAATCTATTGTTCATCCATTTAGGATCATTTTTGTTTGATCTGATTTCCCTATTTGGAACATAATTTGACTGAGCAGCTAGAACTATGCCCTGGAAAGCATCATATCGGCAACCATCACCACCTACCTGACCCCTAGTCAGGTCATTCCAGTTCAGCCCACCTAAGTAATTTTTCAGTCCTATGAAATCAGCCAAGCGAAAGTCAGGGACGGAGACTTGATTGCCATTATTAGGGGAATTCCATGATATGTTAAAACTGAGTGATTTGTGATCACTCTCCCCAAGCTCATCATTAACCTCAAGATTATTAATTAGTGTTTCCCTACTGGCAAGAACCAAGTCAAGGAGGTTATTTCCCCTAGTTGGCTCTGTCACAAACTGTTTTAAAAAACAATCCTGGATCGTATCAAGAAAGTCACCCGACTCTAAATTTCCTGTCAAATTGCTCCAGTCAATCTGTCTATAGTTGAAATCTCCCATTAGCACAACATTTTCGTATGTAGATGCCTTACGAATTTCGTCCCATAGAAGTTTACTGCACTCCCTATCAAGATTTGGGGCCCTGTAAATCACACCCAAAATTAGTTTTTCTCGGCCCTCGAGAAGCTGTAACCAAACAGATTCAGTGGCTGACGCTTCTAATTTAATATCTTGTCTAACACAACAATTTAAATTGTCTCTGACATACATCGCTACTCCACCACCTTTCCTGTTGACCCTGTCAGTGTGGAATAATTTATAGCCTTGTATGTGACATTCAGAGGGCATCTCTCTATCTTTCAGATTGAGCCAGGTCTCTGTTATAGCAATAATATCTATGTTTCCTGCACTTGCAATTAATCTTAGCTCATCTATCTTATTTCTAACACTCCTGCTATTAGTATAGTAAACCTTAAGGGAGCTAGTCCCTTGCTGCCCTCTGCTGTCCCCCTTTGTTTGCTGACCTGTTCTATTGTCTTTATTTATAACTTCATGCTGAATGCCTTTTATACATTTACTGTTTCCAACCCTAGTGTTGCAACTTGCAATCCCATTCATTGACAACTGGAACAACTTTTATGGCAAACATGATATGTATGCAAGGGATGGGGTACATCTCTCTGGGGCTGGGGTGGTAGCACTTGCAGACTCGATTGAGGCCATTGGTGAAATGCCTATGATTTTAAACTGATGGAAGATAGAGGTATGGGTGTGTGTGGGAAACAAGCAGGTTGCAACACTTGGGTTGGAAACAGTAAATGTATAAAAGGCATTCAGCATGAAGTTATAAATAAAGACAATAGATCAGGTCAGCAGACAAAGGGGGACAGCAGAGGGCAGCAAGGGACTAGCTCCCTTAAGGTTTACTATACTAATAGCAGGAGTGTAAGAAATAAGATAGATGAGCTAAGATTAATTGCAAGTGCAGGAAACATAGATATTATTGCTATAACAGAGACCTGGCTCAATCTGAAAGATAGAGAGATGCCCTCTGAATGTCACATACAAGGCTATAAATTATTCCACACTGACAGGGTCAACAGGAAAGGTGGTGGAGTAGCGATGTATGTCAGAGACAATTTAAATTGTTGTGTTAGACAAGATATTAAATTAGAAGCGTCAGCCACTGAATCTGTTTGGTTACAGCTTCTCGAGGGCCGAGAAAAACTAATTTTGGGTGTGATTTACAGGGCCCCAAATCTTGATAGGGAGTGCAGTAAACTTCTATGGGACGAAATTCGGAAGGCATCTACATACGAAAATGTTGTGCTAATGGGAGATTTCAACTATAGACAGATTGACTGGAGCAATTTGACAGGAAATTTAGAGTCAGGTGACTTTCTTGATACGATCCAGGATTGTTTTTTAAAACAGTTTGTGACAGAGCCAACTAGGGGAAATAACCTCCTTGACTTGGTTCTTGCCAGTAGGGAAACACTAATTAATAATCTTGAGGTTAATGATGAGCTTGGGGAAAGTGATCACAAATCACTCAGTTTTAATATATCATGGAATTCCCCTAATAATGGCAATCAAATCTCCGTCCCTGACTTTCGCTTGGCTGATTTCATAGGACTGAAAAATTACTTAGGTGGGCTGAACTGGAATGACCTGACTAAGGGTCAGGTAGGTGGTGATGGTTGCCGATATGATGCTTTCCAGGGCATAGTTCTAGCTGCTCAGTCAAATTATGTTCCAAATAGGGAAATCAGATCAAACAAAAATGATCCTAAATGGATGAACAATAGATTAAAATATCTGATTGGTCAAAAGAGAGGCATATATAGGCAAATCAAAAGAGGAGAGGGGCAATTGAGAAATCGATATATTCAGTTAAAGAGAGAAATAAAAAAGGGAATTAGAAAAGCAAAAAGAGATTATGAGGTTAAAGTTGCAAGAGAATCGAAGACTAACCCAAAAGGATTCTTTCAGGTATACAGAAGTAAGATCAGGGACAAGATAGGCCCACTCAAAAGTTCCTCGGGTCAGCTCACTGACAGTGATAAGGAAATGTGTAGAATTTTTAACACATACTTCCTCTCAGTTTTTACACAGGAGGATACCAGCGATATTCCAGTAATGATAAATTATGTAGAACAGGACGATAATAAACTGTGCACTATTAGGGTCACAAGTGACATGGTCCTTAGGCAAATAGATAAATTAAAACCTAACAAATCCCCAGGCCCTGATGAACTGTATGCAAGGGTTCTAAAGGAATGTAAAGAGGAGCTTAGCACCCCTTTGGCTAATCTTTTCAACATATCACTACAAACTGGCATGGTGCCAGATAAGTGGAAAATGGCAAATGTGATACCTATTTTCAAAACAGGTGACAGGTCCTTAGCTTCGAACTATAGACCAATAAGCCTAACCTCCATAGTGGGAAAATTTATGGAATCAATAATTGCCGAGGCAGTTCGTAGCCACCTTGAAAAGCATAAATTAATCAACGAATCTCAGCATGGTTTTACAAAGGGGCGTTCCTGCCTTACGAATTTATTAACTTTTTTCACTAAGGTATTTGAGGAGGTAGATCATGGTAATGAATATGATATTGTGTATATGGACTTCAGTAAGGCTTTTGACAGGGTCCCACATCAGAGACTATTGAGGAAAATTAAAGCACATGGAATAGGAGGAGAAATTTTTTCCTGGATAGAGGCATGGTTGACAAATAGGCAGCAGAGAGTTTGCATAAATGGGGAGAAATCAGAGTGGGGAAGTGTCACGAGCGGTGTTCCACAGGGGTCAGTGTTGGGCCCCCTGCTGTTCACAATCTACATAAACGACATAGATGAGGGCATAAAGAGCGACATCGGCAAGTTTGCCGATGACACCAAAATAGGCCGTCGAATTCATTCTGACGAGGACATTCGAGCACTCCAGGAAGATTTGAATAGACTGATGCAGTGGTCGGAGAAGTGGCAGATGCAGTTTAATATAGACAAATGCAAAGTTCTAAATGTTGGACAGGACAATAACCATGCCACATATAAACTAAATAATGTAGATCTTAATATTACGGATTGCGAAAAAGATTTAGGAGTTCTGGTTAGCAGTAATCTGAAACCAAGACAACAGTGCATAAGTGTTCGCAATAAAGCTAATAGAATCCTTGGCTTCATATCAAGAAGCATAAATAATAGGAGTCCTCAGGTTGTTCTTCAACTCTATACATCCTTGGTTAGGCCTCATTTAGATTATGCTGCACAGTTTTGGTCACCGTATTACAGAATGGATATAAATTCTCTGGAAAATGTACAAAGGAGGATGACAAAGTTGATCCCATGTATCAGAAACCTTCCCTATGAGGATAGACTAAGGGCCCTGAAACTGCACTCTCTAGAAAGACGAAGAATTAGGGGGGATATGATTGAGGTGTATAAATGGAAGACAGGAATAAATAAAGGGGATGTAAATAGTGTGCTGAAAATATCTAGCCTAGACAGGACTCGCAGCAATGGTTTTAAGTTGGAAAAATTCAGATTCAGGAAGGATATAGGAAAGTACTGGTTTGGTAATAGAGTTGTGGATGAGTGGAACAAACTCCCAAGTACCGTTATAGAGGCCAGAACGTTGTGTAGCTTTAAAAATAGGTTGGATAAATACATGAGTGGATGTGGGTGGGTGTGAGTTAGACCTGATAGCTTGTGCTACCAGGTCGGTTGCCGTGTTCCTCCCTTAAGTCAATGTGACCTGACCTGACTAGGTTGGGTGCATTGGCTTAAGCCGGTAGGAGACTTGGACCTGCCTCGCATGGGCCAGTAGGCCTTCTGCAGTGTTCCTTCGTTCTTATGTTCTTATGTTCTTACTATCCTCCCATTATGGCAGTCTACTAAACTACCATCATGGTAGTCTACTAACCTCCCATCATGGTAGTCTACTAACCTACCATCATGGTAGTCTACTAACCACCTCCCATCATGGTAGTCTGCTAACCTACCATCATGGAAGTCTACTAACCTACCATCATGCTAGTCTACTAACCTCCATTATGGTAGTCTACTATACTCCCATCATGGTAGTCTACTAACCTCTCATTATGGTAGTCTACTATCCTCCCATCATGGTAGTCTACTAACATCCCATCATGGTAGTCTACTAACCTACCATCATGGTAGTCTAACCACCTTCCATCATGGTAGTCTACTAACCTCCCATCATGGTAGTCTACTAACCACCTTCCATCATGGTAGTCTACTAACCACCTCCCATCATGGTGGTCAACTAACCTGAGAATAGAAAAAAAAACCAATATTAATAAATATTTTCATCCAAATTTTGGATTATATATATAAATAAATAAATATAAATATATATATATATATATATATATATATATATATATATATATATATATATATATATATATATATATATATATATATATATATTTATATTTTCAACAAGTCGGCCGTCTCCCACCGAGGCAGGGTGACCCAAAAAAGAAAGAAAATCCCCAAAAAGAAAATACTTTCATCATCATTCAACACTTTCACCACACTCACACATAATCACTGTTTTGCAGAGGTGTTCAGAATACAACAGTTTAGAAGCATATACGTATAAAGATACACAACATATCCCTCCAAACTGCCAATATCCCAAACCCCTCCTTTAAAGTGCAGGCATTGTACTTCCCATTTCCAGGACTCAAGTCCGACTATATGAAAATAACCGGTTTCCCTGAATCCCTTCACTAAATATTACCCTGCTCACACTCCAACAGATCGTCAGGTCCCAAGTATCATTCGTCTCCATTCACTCCTATCTAACACGCTCATGCACGCTTGCTGGAAGTCCAAGCCCCTCGCCCACAAAACCTCCTTTACCCCCTCTTTCCAACCCTTTCGAGGACGACCCCTACCCCTCTTTCCTTCCCCTATAGATTTATATGCTTTCCATGTCATTCTACTTTGATCCATTCTCTCTAAATGACCAAACCACCTCAACAACCCATCTTCTGCCCTCTGACTAATACTTTTATTAACTCCACACCTTCTCCTAATTTCCACACTCCGAATTTTCTGCACAATATTTACACCACACATTGCCCTTAAACAGGACATCTCCACTGCCTCCAACCGTCTCCTCGCTGCTGCATTTACCACCCAAGCTTCACATCCATATAAGAGTGTTGGTACTACTATACTTTCATACATTCCCTTCTTTGCCTCCATAGATAACGTTTTTTGACTCCACATATACCTCAATGCACTACTCACCTTTTTTCCCTCATCAATTCTATGATTAACCTCATCCTTCATAAATCCATCCGCCGACACGTCAACTCCCAAGTATCTTAAAACATTCACTTCTTCCATACTCCTCCTCCCCAATTTGATATCCAATTTTTCTTTATCTAAATCATTTGATACCCTCATCACCTTACTCTTTTCTATGTTCACTTTCAACTTTCTACCTTTACACACATTCTCAAACTCATCCACTAACCTTTGCAATTTTTCTTTAGAATCTCCCATAAGCACAGTATCATCAGCAAAAAGTAACTGTGTTAATTCCCATTTTGAATTTGATTCCTCATAATTTAATCCCACCCCCTCTCCCGAACACCCTAGCATTTACTTCTTTTACAACCCCATCTATAAATATATTAAACAACCATGGTGACATTACACATCCCTGTCTAAGACCTACTTTTACCGGGAAGTAGTCTCCCTCTCTTCTACACACCCTATACACACACACACACACACACACACACACACACACACATATATATATATATATATATATATATATATATATATATATATATATATATATATATATATATATATATATATATATATCACCCTCTTCCTCCTCGTCCACCTCCTAAAGTTTCTCTACCTTCTTCTCTATAATCTCTCTTGCCTAGTAAGTAAGTAAGTTTATTTAGGCACAGGTACACATAGGTACAATTTTCATACATAGTGTAAATTACCTAGGATAACCCCAAAAAGGTTAGACAAGTGACTTATTTCCATTGGAGACGTTGATTATATAGCAATAATTCAGAAGAGACAACAAGTGATTTAGCACTATCACTGACCTGACATCTCTTGTGTTGAAGGTTCTAGTTATCCAGCCTGACTTAAGAAGCCTTATCATTGACCTGACATCTCTTGTATTAAAGGTTCTAGTTATCCAGCCTATCATTTTCCTTGCTGCTGTGATTGTGGCACTGTTGTGCTTCTTAAATATGAGATCCTCTGACATTGTCACTCCTAAGTCTCTCACACTGAACTTCCACATTATTGAATGATTCGAGTTTATCTTGCAGACCGTTCCAGTTAATCTGTCCATAGCTGAGGAACTTGAAATGTGCCCTCGTTGAACCCTCATATTATTGTCAGTGACCCAAGGGGAAAATCTTTATTTATATCCACTTGAAGATTCGCTGTCGTCAATGGATGCCACTCTCATACCGATTCTAGCATCGTTTACGAATGATGATACGGTATTATGATTTATGTCCCTGTTTATGTCGGATACAAGAATGAGAAAGAGGATCATCTGCCATCCTGTACTCCAGTCAGCAATCACTCACACGAACTGCCACTCTTGCTTTTCTGCTAGAAGCAATTTTTAGTAAACAAATGAAATTTTTAATTCTCGGTTAGGTTAAGGTTAACTAAGGTTAACGTATATTAACCTACATTTCTATATAATTACCCAATAATAAGAAGTATGGCAGCATGCAAAGAAGGGGATGTACACTAATACTTGGCTGGTACGTTCTCACAGACACTGTAACACATGTTGAGGATGTGTTGTCATCGTCACTACAACACTGTGTGGAGATCAGTGTTTTGCAACAGGCAGAAAAGCCACTACTACAACAGAGGCTCAATAACTTCAATAACTACAGGTGATGTAGCGGCCAGTGATAGTGATGTACCATCAGTTAGCGGGTCAATGGCTGCATCAGTTAGCGGGTCAATGGCTGCATCAGTTAGCGGGTCAGTGGCTGCATCAATGAGCGGGTTAACACATGATATACACCAGCGTCTCATGACATTTTCCTGCTATCTAGTGTTTGTAGCTATTAGGAACACAGGTGTAGTCTAGTGACCTGCACACCTGGTTGTAGCATGATAACCAAGGTAGAAACGAGGAACGAGCAAAGAACAGCAATTGAGTAAATACGTATATATTTCCTTCAGCAAACAGCAAGCAATAATATGCACAATATTTACAGAGGATATGTACAGAAAGACACACTTCAAGCAAGAGACACGGTGAGAACCGTCTTCGACCAGACTTGGAGGTAAATCTGCCGAAGTTGATTTACAAGTGAACCACATCGGTTCACAACTTTGGCGAGCTTCCTTGTGATTGGCTGGTTGAACCAAGATCCTAGCATGACTAGGGATTCCCTACTCATTATTCCCTTAGCATCTGGTTCGCTGGTCGGGAAGGCATGTCTATATGAGGGTGAGACATGCCAAATAAAAGTTTAATGTACTCTTAGCATGCCAGAGTAGCATGAGCGAATTGCTTCTATTTATGATTAGGTAAGGGTCTACCTGGAGGGTATTCCAGGGATCAACGCCCCCGAGGCCCGGTCCATGACCAGGCCTCCTGGTGGATCAGGGCCTGATCAACGAGGCTGTTACTGCCAGCCGCACGTAGTCCAACGTACGAACCACAGCCTGGTTGATCCGATACTGACTTTAGGTATCTGTCCAGCTCCCTCTTGAAGACAACCAGGGGTCTATTGGTAATTCTCCTTATGGCTGGTGGGAGGCTGTTGAACAGTCTTGGGCCCTGGACACTTATTGTACTTTCTCTTAGTGTACTAATATAACGCCTACTTTTCACTGGGGGTATGTTGCATCGTCTGCCAAGTCTTTTGCTTTCGTAGGGAGTGATTTCTGTGTGCTGATTAGGGACCAGTTCCTCTAGGATCTTTCAGGTGTTGATTATGATGTATCTCTCTCTCGCCTGCACTCCAATGAGTACAAGCCAAGTGCTTCCAAACGTTCCCAGTAGTTGTTTTTATGGAACTTATACGTGCAGTAAAGGTTCTCTGTACATTCTCTAGATCTGCAATTTCACCTGCCTTGAATGAAGATGTTAATGTACAGCAGTATTCCACCCTAGAGAGAACAAGTGATTTAAAAAGGATCATCACTGGTTGGCATCTCTTGTCTTGTATGTCGTCAGGAAACAGGACAAGTGTTTCTTGACGCGGGTCTTAGTCATATTATGACCCACAGCTGGAACTTTTGGTCATCTGACGGAGGCCTTCAGCTGGCTCTCCTCCCTCTACAGATGTTCCTGGTGTCTACTCTATTTCTTGTTCCTCCTGTCCTCTTCAATACTTCGGAGAAACTGGTCGATCTCTTTCGGACAGACTTAGGGAGCACAAAAATAGTGTTAGGCTTGCCGACACTAACAATGCTCTTTTCTGTCACGTCAGAGATCATAGCCATCCTATTGACTGGTCTTCTGCTAAAACTGTCTTCCCTACTTCCAACTCGAACAGTCGCCGTCTAGTTGAATCCTCTCTAATACACAACTTTCCTTGTATGAACCTTAGCCCTGGCTTCATCTCTGTAGATGCTTCCTCTCCCACTACATTGTAAAATGCTCCGAACTTCAGAACACCTGTGACTTAACCTGACTCCTCATTTTTTCTTTTTCTTTTTCTTCTTCTCCCTCTTCCCCTTTCCCCTTTCCTTTTTCTCCTCTGGGTTGTCTTTCTTCTGTCTCGTGTTTCTGTTCCTTCACTATTTATTTCTCCACTTCCCCTTCCCCCCACCTCTGTGCACTTGCTCTCCCTCTGTGGGCACCTAGCTCCCTTGCAGTGCTCCCCTTTCTTTGTATTTGACTGGCTCCTCCTCCTTATTCCCCACTACTACCCCTACCACTACTACTACTACTACCACTACTTCTACTACTACTACCACTACTACTACTACTACTACTACTACTACTACTACTACTACTACTACCACCACCACTACCTCTTCCTGCCTATATATAGCCGTCCTGCTCCACTTCTGGTTAGTGTGACTTTGTAAATGGTCCAAGGCGGACCGAAACGTCGTCGTAAGCTTCTCTCTTCTATGTGCGGGTTATTTGTGTATCGTTCCAGTCACGGTATTGTGTCTTTTTTGTTATTCAGCTGGCTTGCCGGTTCACTCCTTAACAAATTAAGGTTATGAGTAAAACCATTGCTATTTGTGCAATCATTTATGTCGTTTATGCAGATTGTGAACAACAGGGGTTCCGACACTATGGAACACCACTTTTAACGGAAACCCCGAATAACACTCTCAGTGGGATAACTTATCACTATGTTTAAATCGAAACGTTGTCGCCATCAAAGTGGGCTGTGGAAAGTGTACTTTCTTCACCACCGGCTGCAGCACACACTTACACCCACACATTTTCTTGACGAAGAAAACACCAGCCAACACACTGACACATACAGCTGTGGTGTGTGTGTGTGTGTGTGTGTGTGTGTGTGTGTGTGTGTGTGTGTGTGTGTGTGTGTGTGTGTGTGTGTGTGTGCAGCACTGGAGGCTCGATCCTCCGACCCCCCACACTGGAGTACAGAGCAGCTTCACATCACCCCAGTGTCGGGTATGTGGGTGTGTGCCACATATATCAAGCTTAGTAAGGGCACAGCATAATAAGGCCCAGCATACCTAACATGGTATCAGCTTATCTGGATACGCCGAGGCTGCTCAACGGCTCTTGATCCCAACAACTGGAGCTACCTTCTCTTTTGCCTGGATCACTCGTGGTTACCTCCTAAGGCGTTGTATGGCCTCTACGGCTTTAGCGCCTCACCACCTTAACCAAGTAATACGATATATCAACCTTTATACGAAATGACGTAGACAACACTCATTACTGTTCATTATTATCATTATTATTATTATTATTATTATTATTATTATTATTATTATTAATTACTATTATTATTATTATTATAATTATTATTATTATAGACGGCAAATGAGAAAATCTAGAAAAATGAGGCAAAGTTCAACTGTGGTATGAGAAATGTTTCCTGGGGAGTCAGGTTAAAACAACCGAACTTAAGTTCTTTAGTAAGATGTAATAATATGGAAGATACGAGTAAGTTTTAAAAAAATTAAGATAATAGTAATAATGTCAGGTAAGAGACATATACAACAGTTAGGTATCTTTATTTCGAAAAGTTTCGCCTACACAGTAGGCTTCTTCAGTGGAGTACAGAAAAGTTGATAGAAGCAGAAGAGATGTGAAGACGATGTAATCAGTCCATCAGCCTTAAAGACGTAGTTTTGAGGTGGTCAGTCCCTCAACCTAGAGAAGAATATTTGTTCCATAGTCTGAAATAATGTGAAGTTGAAGTAGGCTGAGGGACTGACCACCTCAAAACTACGTCTTCAAGAGTGATGGACTGATTACATCGTCTTCACATCTCTTCTGCTTCTACCAACTTTCCTGTACTCGACTGAGGAAGCCTGCTGTGTAGGCGAAACGTTTCGAAATACAGATACCCAACTTTTACATGTGTCTTACCTGACAACCTGTCGGTATCTCACACCATTTTAATATTCAATAACAATAATAATTAACACATAATAAAAGGGCATAAATAAAAGTTGTGAAATTTTTTATTATCACACTGGCCGATTCCCACCAAGGCAGGGTGGCCCGAAAAAGAAAAACTTTCACCATCATTCACTCCATCACTGTCTTGCCAGAAGGGTGCTTTACACTACAGTTTTTAAACTGCAACATTAACACCCCTCCTTCAGAGTGCAGGCACTGTACTTCCCATCTCCAGGACTCAAGTCCGGCCTGCCGGTTTCCCTGAACCCCTTCATAAATGTTACTTTGCTCACACTCCAACAGCACGTCAAGTATTAAAAACCATTCGTCTCCATTCACTCCTATCAAACACGCTCACGCATGCCTGCTGGAAGTCCAAGCCCCTCGCACACAAAACCTCCTTTACCCGCTCCCTCCAACCTTTCCTAGGCCGACCCCTACCCCGCCTTCCTTCCACTACAGACTCATACACTCTTGATGTCATTCTGTTTCGCTCCATTCTCTATACATGTCCGAACCACCTCAACAACCCTTCCTCAGCCCTCTGGACAACAGTTTTGGTAATCCCGCACCTCCTCCTAACTTCCAAACTACGAATTCTCTGCATTATATTCACACCACACATTGCCCTCAGACATGACATCTCCACTGCCTCCAGCCTTCTCCTCGCTGCAACATTCATCACCCATGCTTCACACCCATATAAGAGCGTTGGTAAAACTATACTCTCATACATTCCCCTCTTTGCCTCCAAGGACAAAGTTCTTTGTCTCCACAGACTCCTAAGTGCACCGCTCACCCTTTTCCCCTCATCAGTTCTATGATTCACCTCATCTTTCATAGACCCATCCGCTGACACGTCCACTTCCAAATATCTGAATACATTCACCTCCTCCATACTCTCTCCCTCCAATCTGATATCCAATCTTCCATCACCTAATCTTTTTGTTATCCTCATAACCTTACTCTTTCCTGTATTCACTTTTAATTTTCTTCTTTTGCATACCCTACCAAATTCATCCACCAATCTCTGCAACTTCTCTTCAGAATCTCCCAAGAGCACAGTGTCATCAGCAAAGAGCAACTGTGAAAATTATGTAAGCAAAACACAAGTCTCAACAGTGACTGTATTAAGACGTAAGAAGATAGTTACCTGCAGTAACTCTATGTTGAACACGTCCTCATGACACGTATGTGACACTTAGGTATCCTTATTTAACAGTAATGACACATATGAAACACATAGGTATCCTTATTTAACAGTAATGACACGTATGTGACACTTAGGTATCCTTATTTAACAGTAATGACACATATGTAACACATAGGTATCCTTATTTAACAATAATGACATTTAGTTATTTGTATGTGACAATAAAGACACATGGGCAACACTGTTGAACTTATTTCCAGACTCACCCAGGGTACTAGCTAGCTTGACTGACACTGTCAGGCAGTACTTACCCAGGGTACTAGCTAGCTTGACTGACAGTGTCAGGCAGTACTTACCCAGGGTACTAGCTAGCTTGACTGACACTGTCAGGCAGTACTCACCCAGGGTACTAGCTAGCTTGACTGACAGTGTCAGGCAGTACTTACCCAGGGTACTAGCTAGCTTGACTGACAGTGTCAGGCAGTACTTACCCAGGGTACTAGCTAGCTTGACTGACACTGTCAGACAGTACTTACCCAGGGTACTAGCTAGCTTGACTGACAGTGTCAGGCAGTACTTACCCAGGGTACTAGCTAGCTTGACTGACACTGTCAGGCAGTACTTACCCAGGGTACTAGCTAGCTTGACTGACAGTGTCAGGCAGTACTCACCCAGGGTACTAGCTAGCTTGACTGACAGTGTCAGGCAGTACTTACCCAGGGTACTAGCTAGCTTGACTGACACTGTCAGGCAGTACTTACCCAGGGTACTAGCTAGCTTGACTGACAGTGTCAGGCAGTACTCACCCAGGGTACTAGCTAGCTTGACTGACAGTGCCAGGCAGTACTTACCCAGGGTACTAGCTAGCTTGACTGACACTGTCAGGCAGTACTTACCCAGGGTACTAGCTAGCTTGACTGACAGTGTCAGGCAGTACTTACCCAGGGTACTAGCTAGCTTGACTGACAGTGTCAGGCAGTACTTACCCAGGGTACTAGCTAGCTTGACTGACAGTGTCAGGCAGTACTTACCCAGGGTACTAGCTAGCTTGACTGACACTGTCAGGCAATACTTACCCAGGGTACTAGCTAGCTTGACTGACAGTGTCAGGCAGTACTTACCCAGGGTACTAGCTAGCTTGACTGACACTGTCAGGCAGTACTTACCCAGGGTACTAGCTAGCTTGACTGACACTGTCAGGCAGTACTTACCCAGGGTACTAGCTAGCTTGACTGACAGTGTCAGGCAGTACTTACCCAGGGTACTAGCTAGCTTGACTGACACTGTCAGGCAGTACTTACCCAGGGTACTAGCTAGCTTGACTGACAGTGTCAGGCAGTACTTACCCAGGGTACTAGCTAGCTTGACTGACACTGTCAGGCAGTACTTACCCAGGGTACTAGCTAGCTTGACTGACAGTGTCAGGCAGTACTTACCCAGGGTACTAGCTAGCTTGACTGACACTGTCAGGCAGTACTTACCCAGGGTACTAGCTAGCTTGACTGACAGTGTCAGGCAGTACTTACCCAGGGTACTAGCTAGCTTGACTGACACTGTCAGGCAGTACTTACCCAGGGTACTAGCTAGCTTGACTGACACTGTCAGGCAATACTTACCCAGGGTACTAGCTAGCTTGACTGACAGTGTCAGGCAGTACTTACCCAGGGTACTAGCTAGCTTGACTGACACTGTCAGGCAGTACTTACCCAGGGTACTAGCTAGCTTGACTGACACTGTCAGGCAGTACTTACCCAGGGTACTAGCTAGCTTGACTGACAGTGTCAGGCAGTACTTACCCAGGGTACTAGCTAGCTTGACTGACACTGTCAGGCAGTATTTACCCAGGGTACTAGCTAGCTTGACTGACAGTGTCAGGCAGTACTTACCCAGGGTACTAGCTAGCTTGACTGACACTGTCAGGCAGTACTTACCCAGGGTACTAGCTAGCTTGACTGACAGTGTCAGGCAGTACTTACCCAGGGTACTAGCTAGCTTGACTGACACTGTCAGGCAGTACTTACCCAGGGTACTAGCTAGCTTGACTGACAGTGTCAGGCAGTACTTACCCAGGGTACTAGCTAGCTTGACTGACACTGTCAGGCAGTACTTACCCAGGGTACTAGCTAGCTTGACTGACAGTGTCAGGCAGTACTTACCCAGGGTACTAGCTAGCTTGACTGACACTGTCAGGCAGTACTTACCCAGGGTACTAGCTAGCTTGACTGACAGTGTCAGGCAGTACTCACCCAGGGTACTAGCTAGCTTGACTGACAGTGTCAGGCAGTACTCACCCAGGGTACTAGCTAGCTTGACTGAGAGTGTCAGGCAGTATTTACCCAGGGTACTAGCTAGCTTGGCTGACAGTGTCAGGCAGTACTTACTCAGGGTACTAGCTAGCTTGACTGACACTGTCAGGCAGTACTTACCCAGGGTACTAGCTAGCTTGACTGACACTGTCACGGAGTTAGTTCCATTCATCCACAAGTCAATTACCAAACCGTGCATTTCCTAAATCATTTCTATATTTAAACTGATCTAACTTAAATATAAGTGCCCCGAGGTTCTGTCTTGATAACATACTTCTCAGATTAAGAGGCTATTTGAGTGTCTCTCTCTCTCTCTCTCTCTCTCTCTCTCTCTCTCTCTCTCTCTCTCTCTCTCTCTCTCTCTCTCTCTCTCTCTTTCTATCTATCTATCTATCTCTTTTTCTGAAAACAAATGTTAAAACAAATATTGTACAGTAGTTTTCTGAAGTGTACCACTCCACAGGATACCTTAACTCCCTCCCCACTGCTCCATCTCCCTCCCCACTGCTCCATCTCTCTCCCCACTGCTCCAACTCTTTCCCCACTTATCCAACTTTCCAACTCTCTCCCTACTACCCCAACTCTCTCCCTACTCCCCAACTCCCTCCCCACTCCTACAACTCTCTCCCCAGCACTCTCCCCACTACCACATACGTCAGAGCGGCCTTGAGGTTCATCAGAAATTACCTCCTGCTTGTGTTAATATCCTGAGCCCTGACCAGCCTTCCTTTGTTTCTTGTGTTCCCGTCACCACTATGCAGGTGTCGTTCCAAGCAGGTTATTGTCGTTCCAAATATATTAGTGTCGTCCCAAACATGTTGGTGTCGTCCCAGTTTTGCCTGGCTGAGTATCATGCATGTCAGTGTTACAAACCTATCTCACAACACAGGGATCAAGTGACCTCATTGTCTATCTGGCCTCATCTCAAAAAAGCTTTCCTTGTATTTTTGAGGTCACTATGTGACACTTACATCTCACTTCCTGCATGTATATATATATATATATATATATATATATATATATATATATATATATATATATATATATATATATATATATATATATATATATATATATATATATATATATATATATATATATATATACTGTTATATCCGACCTGTGTATGTTAATTGAAAGTGATCAAGGTCCAAGGGTCGAAACGTTTTCTAATAAATATGATTTTTTTTTTAACACGGATGGTGATACAATGTCCTCTTATTGTACCCACAGCGTCCCTGCTTTTCACTGGGTTTATTATACACTTCCTCCCATATCTCTCACTTCATTAAGCTGTTAATGGCAGTGTGCAGATTTGAGATTAGGCCCTCAAGTATTTACAAGGTAAGCATTATCATGTACTCTGCTCCAGCAAGTGCAAATTTAAGACTTTTATGTGTTCCAGCAATTTAAATACTTTCTTGGCTCTCAGCAGGTAGTAAATGATCTCTGGATCTGTTATTAATACAGTACAGTATTCCACAGCATGAACTATGACTCGACCCTTGCAACCACATATAGGAGAGTACAACGTGGCAGTATATACACAGTACAGCGTGGCACTATAGACAATGATAAGTAGAGATGTGATTCACTATCTTATCTTAGTGCTGTTGTCACTTATCTCTTACAATGTCGTTTAAATGGCCATCAAATACAGCTAATCCATGATAATTGTTTGGAAACTGATAATATGAGTGGTGCGCATGCGTGCATGTGGATGTTCGCTCGCATACACACACACACAAACACACTACAGGCTGTTGCAGGCTGCATCGCAAGTAACTCACTTATGTGTGGTTTTCGGGGCTTGGGTGTGAGTTCCAATTAACCGCCCAGCTGTTTGTGAACGGTCCAACTCTCCTAGTACGATAAAGAATAGGATATCAAGTACTCAATAACGAATAACCATGCCACATATAAATTAAATAATGTAGAACTCAATACTACTGATTGCGAAAAGGATTTAGAAGTTCTGGTTAGCAGTAATCTAAAACCAAGACAACAGTGCATTAGTGTTCGCAATAAAGCTAACAGAATTCTTGGCTTCATATCTAGAAGTATAAATAATAGAAGTCCTCAGGTTGTTCTTCAACTCTATATATCCTTGGTTAGGCCTCATTTAGACTATGCTGCTCAGTTCTGGTCACCGTATTACAGAATGGATATAAATGCTCTGGAAAACGTACAAAGGAGGATGACAAAGTTGTTCCCATGTATCAGAAATCTTCCTTATGAGGATAGACTGAGGGCCCTGAATCTGCACTCTCTAGAAAGGCGTAGAATTAGGGGGTTATGATTGAGGTGTATAAATGGAAAACAACAATAAATAAAGGGGATGTAAATAGCGTGCTGAAAATTTCTAGCCAAGACAGGACTCGCAGCAATGGTTTCAAGTTGGAAAAATTCAGATTCAGGAAGGATATAGGAAAGCACTGGTTTGGTAATAGAGTTGTGGATGAGTGGAACAAACTCCCGAGTACAGTTATTGAGGCTAAAACGTTGTGTAGTTTTAAAAATAGGTTGGATAAATACATGAGTGGGTGTGGGTGGGTGCTACTAGGTGTGATGCCGTCCTCTTTCCTTAAGTGGAAGTGACCAGACTTGGTGGGTCATTGGTCTAATCCGGGGGGGAGGGACATGGACCTGCTCCGCATGAGTTAGTAGGCCTGCTGCAGTGTTCCTTCTTTCTTATGTTCTTATACATCTCAACGGTCACCACTACATACATCACAGTGATCACCACTACATACATTACAGTGATCACCACTACATACATCACAGTGGTCACCACATACATCACAGTGATCACCACTACATACATTACAGTGGTCACCACTACATACATCACAGTGGTCACCACTACATACATCACAGTGGTCACCACATACATCACAGTGATCACCACAACATACATTACAGTGGTCACCACTACATACATCACAGTGGTCATCACTACATACATCATAGTGGTCATCACTACATACATCACAGTGGTCACCACTATATACATCACAGTGGTCATCACTATATACATCACAATGGTCACCACTACATACATCACAGTGGTCACAACTACATACATCACAGTGGTCACCACTACATACACCACAGTGGTCACCACTACATACTTCACAGTGGTCACCACTACATACATAACAGTGGTTACCACTATATACATCACAGTGGTCACCACTATATACATCACAATGGTCACCACTACACACATCATAGTGGTCACAACTACATACATCACAGTGGTCACCACTACATACATCACAATGGTCACCACTACATACATCACAGTGGTCACAACTACATACATCAGTGGTGACCACTACATACATCACAGTGGTCACCACTACATACATCACAGTGGTCACCACTATATACATCAAAGTGGTCACCACTACATACATCACAGTGGTCACCACTACATACATCACAGTAGTCACAACTACATACATTACAGTGGTCACCACTTCATACATCACAGTGGTCACTTCATACATCACAGTGGTCACTTCATACATCACAGTGGTCACCACTACATACATCACAGTGGTCACCACTACATTCATCACAGTGGTCACCACTACATACATCACAATGGTCACCACTTCATACATCACAGTGGTCACCACTACATACATCACAATGGTCACCACTTCATACATCACAGTGGTCACCACTACATACATCACAGTGGTCACCACTACATACATAACAGTGGTCACCACTACATTCATCACAATGGTCACCACTTCATACATCACAGTGGTCACCACTACATTCATCACAATGGTCACCACTACATACATCACAGTGGTCACCACTTCATACATCACAGTGGTCACCACTACATTCATCACAATGGTCACCACTTCATACATAACAGTGGTCACCACTACATTCATCACAATGGTCACCACTTCATACATCACAGTGGTCACCACTACATACATCACAGTGGTCACCACTACATACATCACAGTGGTCACCACTTCATACATAACAATGGTCACCACTACATACATTACAGTGGTCACCATTACATACATCACAGTGATCACAACTACATACATCACAGTAGTCACCACTACATACATCACAGTGGTCACCACTACATACATAACAGTGGTCACCACTACATACATCACAATGGTCACCATTTCATACATCACAGTGGTCACCACTACATACATCACAGTGGTCACCACTACATATATCACAGTGGTCACCACTACATACATCACAGTGGTCACCACTACATACATCACAGTGGTCACCACTTCATACATCACAGTGGTCACCACTACATACATCACAGTGGTCACCACTTCATACATAACAATGGTCACCACTACATACATCACAGTGGTCACCACTTCATACATAACAATGGTCACCACTACATACATCACAGTGATCACAACTACATACATCACAATGGTCACCACTTCATACATCACAGTGGCCACCACTGAAGTCTCCAAAAACAAAAACAGCTGGCTATGATGGCTGGCCCACAGACACAGAAGCCTCTACCACATCAACACAGGAAGCTAATATCTGGCTTGTTTTCTAAACACACAAGTCTACCACAGCAACACAGCAGGCTGATGTCTAGCTTGTTTTCTAAATGCACAAGCCTCTACCACAGCAGGCTGATGTCTGGCTTGTTTTCTAAACACACAAGCCTCTACCACAGCAATACAGCTATGATGCATGGCCCATTTTCTAAACGTACAAGCCTCTACCACAGTAACACATCAGCCTGTGATGTCTGGCTTGTTTTCTAAACCCAGAAGCCTCTACCACAGCAGGCTCTGATGTCTGGCTTGTTTTCTAAGCCCACAAGCCTCTACCACAGCAGGCTGTGATGTCTGGCTTGTTTTCTAAACACACAAGCCTCTACCACAGCAGGCTGTGATGTCTGTACCGTTTTCTAAACACACAAGCCTCTACCTCAGCAACACAGCAGGCTGTGATGTCTGACTTGTTTACTAAACCCTTAAGCCTCTACCACAGCAGGCTGTGATGTCTGTACCGTTTTCTAAACACACAAGGCTCTACCCCAGCAACACGTCAGGCTGTGATGGCTGGCCGGCAGACATAGACAAATCTGCTCCTCACCGCCTCTCTGTCTTCCTAAGCATAATAAATGTATATATTATACACTTGCTTACCTGTTGTCTACCTATGGAGCAGACCGCCTGGTCGACGACCTGGTCAGCACGCACTCTAGTGTGGGTACCACACCCAGGATGATTACCAACTCTCTGGAGGAATTTAATAATTTTCCACTTAAAAGTTAAGACTGTTCGTAATTCCCACATATCTGAAGGTTAATGAAAAGTCTTGGACACTTAGTACTTACTCATTAAGTTTTCTGTAACAGTGCTTATTAAGTTATATATAAGTACTCATTGAGTTATATGTAACAGTATTCATTGAGTACTAAGACACAGAGTAAGTGCTAATTTATCAACTTGAAAAGTACATATATGTAATAGTACTTATCAAGTTATATGTAATAGTAGTCTTCAAGTTACCTATCTTAGTACTTATTCAGTTATGTCTTAGTGTACTTGAGGAATTAAAGTCTGCACAGATTAAAAATACATCCAGCACGAATTGTACCCAGCCAAAAACAAAATGGTGCAAATTCTATGTTTAGGGCATCTGTAAACATGGAATATCAGGAAAAACGAATGGGGCATGCATCTTTGAGCATCCCAAAAAATGCCGCGACTTCCTGTCTAAAGGAGTGTGTCGTTCTACCTCTTGCAAATTCTTCCACCCTGAGATGTGTCATTTTTCAGTCCTTGAAAAACAATGCTACAATACCAATTGCACCGCATACTATTTAAAAGGGACCAGGAGGCACACACCCCGTACAATACATCATAGTAGCTATGGTAGTTATGACAACACCCCAAGTGTTTTTTTTAGTGGTAGGAAACGAAGAAAGAAAATGGAAAGAGATAACCAAAATAGTCCACCACCTTGGAGCCTTGTTAGACCGGAGGCACGACCAGTGACGCCTCCGGACTCACAGCTACTGATGCCAACAACAAAATCCCCCCAACAAACATGCAACACAACCTCATTTATATTTTCTAATATACAGAGCCTTAAGCCATCCACCAACAACAAAATATCTTTCATTAGTGGACTTCTAGGGGAGTCAAATGCACTGTTTGCAGCCTTCACAAAGACCCATGCAAAAGATTACTTTGACAGCGAAATCTGGATACCTGGATACAACCTTTTCAGATGCGACAGAAAGAACAGGCAACAAGTGGGGGGTTGGCCTGAATGTCATTTGCACAGAGATACTGAACATCACAAATGATGTAGATGAAGTTCTGACAATAAAAATTGAGAACCAAAACTTAGTCATTGTACTTGTATATAAGCCACCAGATGCAACTTCCCAACAGTTCAAAAAACAGCTATCAAAAATTGACTCCTGTCTGGATAACTTTCCAGCCCCATCCCCAAATATCTTGCTGCTTGGTGACTTCAATCTAAGACATATAAAATGGAAGAATATAGCAAATAATGTTGTAGCAGAAATAATCCCTGGAGGTAGCTGGGAGGATATCTTTAATTACATGGACCCTAACCAATGCCTTGAAAAGATCAACCTCCTGGTAGGTGAGGTACGCTCAAGGTATATTCCTATAAGAAAAAAGAAAAGAAGTAAACTGAAGAGAGAGAGACGCTCCCTCTACAGAAGGTGAAGAATCACAGAGCTCCTCAAGAATGCCAGATTATCTGATACACGGAACGAAGCGCAAACCAGGGAAGTGGAAAATATTGAGCTAAAGTTATAGGATTCATACAGGATCCAGGAGAGACAAGAGGAACTAAAAGCAATTAGTGAAATTGAAAGAAATTCGAAATATTTCTTTTCATATGCCAACAACAAGGCAAAAACCACTTCTAGTATAGGGCCCCTGCTCAGACAAGACGGATCCTACACAGACGACAACAAAGAACTGAGTGAGATACTGAAATCTCAATATGACTCTGTGTTCAGCGAGCCACTAACCAGTCTAAAGATAGACAATCTAAACAATTTTTTCACGAATTAGCCTCAAAACCCTGCCAATGTATGCCAAGTTTATGACATAACCCAACTCCACTAGACTTTGAAAAAGCCATCGACGACATGCCCATGCACTCAACCCCAGGCCCAGACTCGTGGAACTCGGTGTTCATTAAGAACCGCAAGACACCCCTCTCACGGGCCCTTAGTATGCTATAGAGGAGCTTAGACACAGGCGAGATTTCACAGTCACTAAAAACAACGGATATAGCTCCCCTCCATGGAGGTGGCAGCAAAGCAGTAGCTAAGAACTATAGACTATAAACTATAGCTTTAACGTTCCATATCATAAAAATCTTTGAAAGAATTCTAAGGAGCAGGATAGCAAACCACCTGGATTTCCAAAAATTGCACAACCCAGGGCAACATGGTTTCAGAGCAGGTCGCTCCTGCCTTTCGCAACTGCTAGACCACTATAATATGGTCTTAGATGCACTGGAAAACAAACAGAATGCAGATGTAGTATACACAGATTTTGCAAAAGCCTTTGACAAGTGCGGACATGGTGTAATAGCACACAAAATGCGTGCTAAAGGGTAATTGGCAAAGTAGGCAGATGGAACTTCAACTTTCTGATCAATCGTACACAAAGAATAGTGGTAAACAGAGTTAAATCGGATACTGCCATAGTGAAGAGCTCTGTTCCACGAGGCACAGTACTCGCCCCTATCCTGTTCCTCATTCTCATATAAGACATAGACAGAGATGTAAACCATAGCAATATATCATCTTCTGCAGACGTTACTAGGATCTGCATGAGAGTGTCGTCCACTGAGGACACAGCAAATCTCCAAGAAGATATAAACCAAGTTTTTCCAATGGGCAACAGAAAACAATATGATGTTCAATGAAGGCAAATTTCAACTACTCCGTTATGGAAAACTGGAGGAAATAATAACTATACTGAGTATACTACAAACTCTAATCACACAATAGAGCGGAAAAGTAATGTGAAGGACCTGGGTGTGGTAATGTCTGAAGATCTCACCTTCAAGGACCACAACAATGCCACAATTACATCTGTGAGGAAACTGACAGGATGGATAATGAGAACATTCAAGACAAGAGATGCTAAGCCACTGATGATCCTCTTTAAATCACTTGTTCTCTCTAGGCTGGAATACTGCTGTACATTAACATCCCCATTCAAGGCAGGTGAAATTGCAGATCTAGAGAATGTACAGAGAACCTTTACTGCACGTATAAGTTCCACCAAACACCTTAACTACTGGGAACGCATGGAAGCACTTGACTTGTACTCACTGGAGCGCAGGAGAGAGAGATATATCATAATCTACACCTGGAAGATTCTGGAGGCACTGGTCTCTAATATGCACACAGAAATCATTCCATACGAAAGCAAAAGACTTGGCAGGCGACGCAACATCCCCCCAGTGAAAAGTAGGGGCGTCACTGGTACACTAAGAAAAAACGTAATAAGTGTCTGGGGCCCAAGACTATTCAACAGCCTCCCACCAGCAATAAGGGGCATTACCAGTAGACCCCTGGTTGTCTTCAAGAGAGAGCTGGACAGATACCAAAAGTTGGTGCCGGATCAGCCGGGCTGTGGTTCGTACGTTGGATTACGTGCGGCCAGCAGTAATAGCCTGGTTGATCAGGCCCTGATCCACCGGGAGGCCTGGTCATGGACCGGGCCGCGGGGGCGTTGATCCCCGGAATATTCTCCAGGTAGACTCCAGGCAGGTGGCTGGAACAATTCACATGTAACCCGCACTTAAGACGTTTCGGTTGGTCCTGAACCATCGTCAAGTCACAAGAGTTAGCGTACTCGTAGAAGCACTGATAGTTTGTACACACTGTCGTGCCTCCCACTCGCCTCCATACATAACATCCCCACAACGGTGCTAACCATTCCTCTCTTGAAGAGTTCATTTACAGGACCCAACAAAATCTTGAGAGCTACGGACAACATAACAAGTGCTGCACTACAGTGAAACACTGTTATCCCATCTTAGCTCATTTCAAACCCCAGCCCTACCTAAGGCACATTACCACCCCCAGGATGCCAACCACAACATTTGACTAACACTCAGGTACCTAATTGCTGCTAGGTCAACAGGGGCAGCAGGTGTAAAGAAACATGCCCAACGTTTACACCTGTACCGAGGGTCGAACCCCCAGACACCCAGTGTGTGAGTTGAGTGCGCTACCAAGCGAGCCACGGGACTCTTGTGTTCCGTGTTGTTAGATAAAATCCAAGAGTTCTTACTAATAATGATTGTAAATTTGAATGAACGAAGTGTTAGTATGGAGATATGCACGTATGCAAGACACAATGAGAGTTGTGGCATTATATTGTGAAGACGTTTCGCCCACCAGGGACTTTATCAGTTGATAAATTCCCTAGTGGAGGAAACATCTTCACAACAGAATGCCATAACCTGCATTGTGTCTTATTTACAAAACAAAAGTTTCATTCTATATTTGTGAGAAAGACAATAAAAACGTGTGTCTCTGTTTGTACTATATATATGTCGTGCGTATACATACATCTAGGTTTTTCTCCTTTTTCTAAATAGCTCTTGTTCTTTTTTATTTCTTCTATTGTCCATGGGGAAGTGGAAAAGAATCTTTCCTCTGTAAGCCATGCGTGTCGTATGAGGCGACTAAAATGCCGGGAGCAATGGGCTAGTAACCCCTTCTCCTGTATACATTTACTAAAAAAGAGAAGAAGAAAAACTTTATAAAACTGGGATGCTTAAATGTGCGTGGATGTAGTGCGGATGACAAGAAACAGATGATTGCTGATGCTATGAATGAAAAGAAGTTGGATGTCCTGGCCCTAAGCGAAACAAAGCTGAAGGGGGTAGGAGAGTTTCAGTGGGGGGAAATAAATGGGATTAAATCTGGAGTATCTGAGAGAGTTAGAGCAAAGGAAGGGGTAGCAGTAATGTTAAATGATCAGTTATGGAAGGAGAAAAGAGAATATGAATGTGTAAATTCAAGAATTATGTGGATTAAAGTAAAGGTTGGATGCGAGAAGTGGGTCATAATAAGCGTTTATGCACCTGGAGAAGAGAGGAATGCAGAGGAGAGAGAGAGATTTTGGGAGATGTTAAGTGAATGTATAGGAGCCTTTGAACCAAGTGAGAGAGTAATTGTGGTAGGGGACCTGAATGCTAAAGTAGGAGAAACTTTTAGAGAGGGTGTGGTAGGTAAGTTTGGGGTGCCAGGTGTAAATGATAATGGGAGCCCTTTGATTGAACTTTGTATAGAAAGGGGTTTAGTTATAGGTAATACATATTTTAAGAAAAAGAGGATAAATAAGTATACAAGATATGATGTAGGGCGAAATGACAGTAGTTTGTTGGATTATGTATTGGTAGATAAAAGACTGTTGAGTAGACTTCAGGATGTACATGTTTATAGAGGAGCCACAGATATATCAGATCACTTTCTAGTTGTAGCTACACTGAGAGTAAAAGGTAGATGGGATACAAGGAGAATAGAAGCATCAGGGAAGAGAGAGGTGAAGGTTTATAAACTAAAAGAGGAGGCAGTTAGGGTAAGATATAAACAGCTATTGGAGGATAGATGGGCTAATGAGAGCATAGGCAATGGGGTCGAAGAGGTATGGGGTAGGATTAAAAATGTAGTGTTAGAGTGTTCAGCAGAAGTTTGTGGTTACAGGAAAGTGGGTGCAGGAGGGAAGAGGAGCGATTGGTGGAATGATGATGTAAAGAGAGTAGTAAGGGAGAAAAAGTTAGCATATGAGAAGTTTTTACAAAGTAGAAGTGATGCAAGGAGGGAAGAGTATATGGAGAAAAAGAGAGAGGTTAAGAGAGTGGTGAAGCAATGTAAAAAGAGAGCAAATGAGAGAGTGGGTGAGATGTTATCAACAAATTTTGTTGAAAATAAGAAAAAGTTTTGGAGTGAGATTAACAAGTTAAGAAAGCCTAGAGAACAAATGGATTTGTCAGTTAAAAATAGGAGAGGAGAGTTATTAAATGGAGAGTTAGAGGTATTGGGAAGATGGAGGGAATATTTTGAGGAATTGTTAAATGTTGATGAAGATAGGGAAGCTGTGATTTCGTGTATAGGGCAAGGAGGAATAACATCTTGTAGGAGTGAGGAAGAGCCAGTTGTGAGTGTGGGGGAAGTTCGTGAGGCAGTAGGTAAAATGAAAGGGGGTAAGGCAGCCGGGATTGATGGGATAAATATAGAAATGTTAAAAGCAGGTGGGGATATAGTTTTGGAGTGGTTGGTGCAATTATTTAATAAATGTATGGAAGAGGGTAAGGTACCTAGGGATTGGCAGAGAGCATGCATAGTTCCTTTGTATAAAGGCAAAGGGGATAAAAGAGAGTGCAAAAATTATAGGGGGATAAGTCTGTTGAGTGTACCTGGTAAAGTGTATGGTAGAGTTATAATTGAAAGAATTAAGAGTATGACGGAGAATAGGATAGCAGATGAACAAGGAGGCTTTAGGAAAGGTAGGGGGTGTGTGGACCAGGTGTTTACAGTGAAACATATAAGTGAACAGTATATAGATAAGGCTAAAGAGGTCTTTGTGGCATTTATGGATTTGGAAAAGGCGTATGACAGGGTGGATAGGGGGCAATGTGGCAGATGTTGCAAGTGTACGGTGTAGGAGGTAGGTTACTGAAAGCAGTGAAGAGTTTTTACGAGGATAGTGAGGCTCAAGTTAGAGTATGTAGGAAAGAGGGAAATTTTTTCCCAGTAAAAGTAGGCCTTAGACAAGGATGTGTGATGTCACCGTGGTTGTTTAATATATTTATAGATGGGGTTGTAAGAGAAGTAAATGCGAGGGTCTTGGCAAGAGGCGTGGAGTTAAAAGATAAAGAATCACACACAAAGTGGGAGTTGTCACAGGTGCTCTTTGCTGATGACACTGTGCTCTTGGGAGATTCTGAAGAGAAGTTGCAGAGATTGGTGGATGAATTTGGTAGGGTGTGCAAAAGAAGAAAATTAAAGGTGAATACAGGAAAGAGTAAGGTTATGAGGATAACAAAAAGATTAGGTGATGAAAGATTGAATATCAGATTGGAGGGAGAGAGTATGGAGGAGGTGAACATATTCAGATATTTGGGAGTGGACGTGTCAGCGGATGGGTCTATGAAAGATGAGGTGAATCATAGAATTGATGAGGGAAAAAGAATGAGTGGTGCACTTAGGAGTCTGTGGAGACAAAGAACTTTGTCCTTGGAGGCAAAGAGGGGAATGTATGAGAGTATAGTTTTACCAACGCTCTTATATGGGTGTGAAGCGTGGGTGATGAATGTTGCAGCGAGGAGAAGGCTGGAGGCAGTGGAGATGTCATGTCTGAGGGCAATGTGTGGTGTGAATATAATGCAGAGAATTCGTAGTTTGGAAGTTAGGAGGAGGTGCGGGATTACCAAAACTGTTGTCCAGAGGGCTGAGGAAGGGTTGTTGAGGTGGTTCGGACATGTAGAGAGAATGGAGCGAAACAGAATGACTTCAAGAGTGTATCAGTCTGTAGTGGAAGGAAGGCGGGGTAGGGGTCGGCCTAGGAAAGGTTGGAGGGAGGGGGTAAAGGAGGTTTTGTGTGCAAGGGGCTTGGACTTCCAGCAGGCATGCATGAGCGTGTTTGATAGGAGTGAATGGAGACAAATGGTTTTTAATACTTGACGTGCTGTTGGAGTGTGAGCAAAGTAACATTTATGAAGGGATTCAGGGAAACCGGCAGGCCGGACTTGAGTCCTGGAGATGGGAAGTACAGTGCCTGCACTCTGAAGGAGGGGTGTTAATGTTGCAGTTTAAAAACTGTAGTGTAAAGCACCCTTCTGGCAAGACAGTGATGGAGTGAATGATGGTGAAAGTTTTTCTTTTTCGGGCCACCCTGCCTTGGTGGGAATCGGCCAGTGTGATAATAAAATAATAAAATATATATATATATATATATATATATATATATATATATATATATATATATATATATATATATATATATTTATTACAAGACGTCGGCCGTCTCCCACCGAGGCAGGGTGACCCAAAGAGAAAGAAAATCCCCAAAAAGAAAATACTTTCATCATCATTCAACACTTTCACCTCACACATAATCACTGTTTTTGCAGAGGTGCCCAGAAATACAACAGTTTAGAAGCATATACGTATAAAAATACACAACATATCCCTCCAAACTGCCAATATCCCAAACCCCTCCTTTAGAGTGCAGGCATTGTACTTCCCATTTCCAGGACTCAAGTCCGGCTATATAAAATAACCGGTTTCCCTGAATCCCTTCACTAAATATTACCCTGCTCACACTCCAACAGCTCGTCAGGTCCCAAATACCATTTGTCTTCATTCACTCCTATCTAACACGCTCACGCACGCTTGCTGGAAGTCCAAACCCCTCGCCCACAACACCTCCTTTACCCCCTCCCTCCAAGCTTTCCGAGGACGACCCCTACCCTGCCTTCCTTCTCCTACAGATTTATACGCTCTCCATGTCATTCTACTTTGATCCAATCTCTCTAAATGACCAAACCACCTCAACAAACCCTCTTCAGCCCTCTGACTAATACTTTTATTAACCCCACACTTTCTCCTAATTTCCACACTCCGAATTTTCTGCATAATATTTACATCACACATTGCCCTTAGACAGGACATCTCCACTGCCTCCAACCGCCTCCTCGCTGCAGCATTTACAACCCAAGCTTCACACCCATATAAGAGTGTTGGTACTACTATACTTTCATACATTCCCTTCTTTGCCTCCATAGATAACGTTTTTTGTCTCCACATATACCTCAATGCACCACTCACCTTTTTTCCTTCATCAATTCTATGATTAACCTCATCCTTCATAAATCCATCCGCTGACACGTCAACTCCCAAATATCTGAAAACATTCACTTCTTCCATACTCCTCCTCCCCAATTTGATATCCAATTTTACTTTATCTAAATCATTTGATACTCTCATCACCTTATGCTTTTCTATGTTCACTTTCAACTTTCTACCTTTGCACACATTCCCAAATTCGTCCACTAACCTTTGCAATTATTCTTTAGAATCTCCCATAAGCACAGTATCATCAGCAAAAAGTAACTATGTCACTTCCCATTTTGTATTTGATTCCCCATAATTTAATCCCACCCCTCTCCCGAACACCCTAGCATTTACTTCTTTTACAACCCCATCTATAAATATATTAAACAACCATGGTGACATTACACATCCCTGTCTAAGACCTACTTTTACCGGGAAGTAGTCTCCCTCTCTTCTACACACCCTAACCTGAGCCTCACTATCCTCATAAAAACTCTTTACAGCATTTAGTAACTTACCGCCTATTCCATATACTTGCAACATCTGACACATTGCTCCCCTATCCACTCTATCATATGCCTTTTCTAAATCCATAAATGCAATAAAAACTTGATCTACACATCCCCTACCCACTCTAAAACCTCCTTGCTCATCCGCAATTCTACATTCTGTCTTACCTCTAATTCTTTCAATAATAACCCTACTGTACACTTTTCCTGGTATACTCAGTAAAATTATTCCTCTATAATTTTTACAATCTCTTTTGTGCCCCTTCCTTTTATATAAAGGGACTATACACGCTCTCCGCCAATCCCTAGGTACCTTCCCCTCTTTCATACATTTATTAAACAAAAATACCAACCACTCCAACACTATTTTCCCCCCTGCTTTTAACATTTCTGTCATGATCCCGTCAGTTCCAGCTGCTTTACCCCCTTTCGTTCTACGTAATGTCTCACGCACCTCCCCCACACTCACATCCTGCTCTTCTTCACTCCTAAAAGATGATATACCTCCCTGGCCAGTGCATGAAATTACCGCCTCCCTTTCTTCGTCAACATTTAAAAGTTCCTCAAAATATTCTCGCCATCTACCCAAAACCTCCCTCTCCCCATCTACTACTCCCCTTCTCTGTTTTTAACTGATAAATCCATTTGTTCCCTAGGCTTTCTTAACTTGTTTAACTCACTCCAAATTTTTTTCTCATTTTCATTAAAATTCCTTGACAGTACCTCTCCCACTCTATCATCTGCTCTCCTTTTGCACTCTCTCACCACTCTCTTCACCTTTCTTTTACTCTCCATATACTCTACTCTTCTTACAACACTTCTGCTTTGTAAATACCTCTCATAAGCTAACTTTTTCTCTTTTATCACACCCTTTACTTCATCATTCCACCAATCACTCCTTTCCTCCTGCCCCCACCCTCCTTTAACCACAAACTTCTGCCCCACATTCTAATACTGCATTTTTAAAACTATTCCAACCCTCTTCAACCCCCCCACTACTCATACCTGCACTAGCCCACCTTTCTGCCAACAGTTGCTTATATTTCACCCGAACTTCCTCCTCCCTTAGTTTATACACTTTCACCTCCCTCTTACTTGTTGCCATTTTCCTCTTATCCCATCTACCTCTTACTCTAACTGTAGCTACAACTAGATAATGATCCGATATATCAGTTGCCCCTCTATAAACGTGTACATCCTGGAGCCTACCCATCAACCTTTTATCCACCAATACATAATATAACAAACTACTTTCATTACGTGCTACATCATACCTTGTATATTTATTTATCCTCTTTTTCATAAAATATGTATTACTTATTACCAAACCTCTTTCTACACATAGCTCAATTAAAGGCTCCCCATTTTCATTTACCCCTGGCACCCCAAATTTACCTACTACTCCCTCCACAACATTTTTTCCCACTTTAGCATTAAAATCTCCAACCACAAGTACTCTCACACTTGGTTCAAAACTCCCCACGCAATTACTCAACATTTCCCAAAATCTCTCTCTCTCCTCTATACTTCTCTCTTCTCCAGGTGCATAAACGCTTACTATAACACACTTCTCACATCCAACCTTCATTTTACTCCACATAATCCTTGAATTAATACATTTATAGTCCTTCTTTTCCTCCCATAGCTTATCCTTCAACATTATTGCTACTCCTTCTTTAGCTCTAACTCTATTTGAAACCCCTGACCTAATCCCATTTATTCCTTTCCACTGAAACTCACCCACCCCTTTCAGCTTTGTTTCACTTAAAGCCAGGACATCCAGCTTCTTCTCATTCATAACATCCACAATCATCTCTTTCTTATCATTCGCACAACATCCACGCACATTCAAACTTCCCACTTTGACAATTTTCTTCTTCTTATTCTTTTTAGTAATTATTACAGGCATTTTAGTTGACTTTTACAACACGCATAGCTTACGGAGGAAAGATTCTTATTCCACTTCCCCATGGATATAAAAGGAAAAGTAATTAGAACAAGAACTAAGATAAAATCAAAGAAAACTCAGATGAGTGTGTATAAATAAACGTATACATGAATGTTTAGTGTGAACTAAGTGTAAGTAGAAGTAGCAAGACATGCCTGTAATCTTGCATATTTATGAGACAGACAAAAGACACCAGTAATCCTACCATCATGTAAAACAATTACAGGCTTTCGTTTTACACTCACTTGGCAGGACGGTAGTACCTCCCTGGGCGGTTGCTGTCTGCAATAATTTCGCAGAAATCGTTTTGAACCTAACGAAAAAAAATATATTTCATTGTGTTTGTTTAGTATTAAATTACTGTAAACGTATTTAAAATATATTTAGTTGGGTTAGGATAAAATAAATTGCACTTCTTATAATAAGGTTAGGTAAGTTTTCTAAGATTCTTTTGGAGCAAAATTAAAAACTTTTACATTAACATTAATGAAAAAAAATATATCTTTAAACGTACAAGAGAAAATTTTACAAAGGACTTAATTTTAAATGAGTTCTTGCTAATTGACCAGTTTTACATATTCGCCACGACATTATATATATATATATATATATATATATATATATATATATATATATATATATATATATATATATATATATATATATATATATATATATATATATATATGGTGTGTAGTGTAGGTATACAGGAAGTCCTAGATCAATAACAAGACAACGTCCTCAATACTGGCAGAAGGGTAAATGGTAAAGTATTTGTAACTGTATGACAGACTAATATAATAATGATATTTCAATAGAAATTCGTATTTTAGTGAGCTAACACTAATGACGTCAACTCTTCCAATGAGATATACAAATGTGGAGGTGGTGATCTCTTGTAGGTCAGCAGAAATTGGAAAACTGTCTTAACACTGGTCAAACATTATATGACGATGCACTCCTTGAAGCTGTGGTCATTTGACCTAAGCCTTCCACTGGCTTACCAGTCCACTTTATGAAAAATTAAATACCACATTATAGGATGTGAGAATAGGCTTTGTACCCCATAACAACGTTAAGCTGGCGATATGATTTCCAGCTGAACACGAAATCATGCACACCAGTCAAGACTAAGTGCATGATCACCCCTCCTATGAAGTCTCAGTAATATCATACCTGCCAGGTTTACTTGCACACTTCTGGTGTTCAGGTTACAACATCAGCAGTGACACAAGAGATGACAACTATATTTGCAACTCCGAATATTTAATGTCATGGATAACTCCTGGATCACAACATGTGAGTTTTCAAACATAATTATCCAATTAGAGTTTGTCGAACTTACTGCTACAAACTGCAATGGTATGTAATATGGACAAATCACCGCGTAGGTCTCTCTTTGACCAAGACTGTTACACTCACACAGGTAATATACGTTGCTGTTCAGATGTGACACTGTTGTAATAATAGTTGTCTAGAAGTGACAAACAAGGCATTTATGCACAGTGGACCCATTATGTACCTCTGTAATCTTTTTCACTACCGCCCACAGGATGGGTATGGGGTGCATAATAAATATATTAAACTAACTATGCACAGTTATATACAAAAGGGGCAGCGAATTCCAACTATGATCTGTTAATAAGTTTATTTAGGCACAGGTACATACAAGTACAATTATCATACATAGTGTAAATTGTCTAGGATAACCCAAAAAAGTCAGAGTGACTTATTTCCATTAGGGTCCTTGTTATGCCAGAATAATCTACCAAATATAATAATAATAATAATAATAATAATAATAATAATAATAATAATAATAATAATAATAATAATTATTATTATTATTATTATTATTAATCTTGTTAAGTATACCCACACTAACACTACACACATCCTGGGGCAGTGTTGCGTGAACGCCCACACACACAACACCAGAGGATGTAGGCCAGGTATGGGTGGTGCTGTGTGGCGTAGCGAGACATAAATAGACCACTGTGTTGTTTGTAAACATCAACCCCCTCCCTCTCTCCTCATGCCCTCCATCCACCTACCCTATCTCCCCATGCCCTCCATCCACCTACCCTCTCTCCATGCCCTCCATCCACCTACCCTCCCTCCCCACGCCTTCCATCCACCAACCCTCTCTCCATGGCCCAATCTCTACCCATCTGCCTCTCTCCGCCAAGGGCGGGCGCCAACCAGGCATCCCAGCCACATACCCAGGAAAGGAATCAATCACTGTTGTTGTTAGTGCATTTGTCAGGAAGAATCACCTCAGACGATGCTCTTGTGAAAAAAGATATACGTTTATTGGTGCTGTTGGTTCTATGACAGGAACTGTTGGCCTTGTGGAGGGTGAGGTGTCCCGTAGCTCGGCTGCTAATGCACTCAGCTCACATACTGAGGTCCGTGGTTCGATCCCCGGTATAGGTGAAAACATTTGGGCGTGTTTCCTCAAGACACTTGATGTCCCTGTTCACCTAGCAATATATAGGTACTTGAGTGTTAGGCAACTAGTGTCTCATCCCGGGGACAAAATTATTAATATTATGAACACGGTTGCGTATGTTAACAAGGACTCCAATGAAAATAAGTCACTCAGACGTTTTTGCGTTATCCTAGGTAATTCACTATGCATGATAATCGTACTTATGTGTACCAATACCTAAATAAACATACCTACTTACTAACACAGATGGGACAATAGTTGTCATTGTTCCTATGGCAGGATCGCAGTTGATAATAAATATGTTGGTATTTACTGACACAGAGAGAGTGGTAGCGTTCGCTCTATAAGGGACCAGTCCAGACTCAGTGGTCTAGGTTCACACACCGAGGTCCTCACAGTCTAGACTCAGTGGTCTAGGTTCACACACCGAGGTCCTCACAGTCTAGACTCAGTGGTCTAGGTTCACACACCGAGGTCCTCACAGTCTAGACTCAGTGGTCTAGGTTCACACACCGAGGTCCTCACAGTCCAGACTCAGTGGTCTAGGTTCACACACCGAGGTCCTCACAGTGTTGACTCAGTGGTCTAGGTTCACACACCGAGGTCCTCACAGTCTAGACTCAGTGGTCTAGGTTCACACACCGAGGTCCTCACAGTCTAGACTCAGTGGTCTAGGTTCACACACCGAGGTCCTCACAGTCTAGACTCAGTGGTCTAGGTTCACACACCGAGGTCCTCACAGTCTAGACTCAGTGGTCTAGGTTCACACACCGAGGTCCTCACAGTGTTGACTCAGTGGTCTAGGTTCACACACCGAGGTCCTCACAGTCTAGACTCAGTGGTCTAGGTTCACACACCGAGGTCCTCACAGTCTAGACTCAGTGGTCTAGGTTCACACACCGAGGTTCTCACAGTCTAGACTCAGTGGTCTAGGTTCACACACCGAGGTTCTCACAGTGTTGACTCAGTGGTCTAGGTTCACACACCGAGGTTCTCACAGGGTTGACTCAGTGGTCTAGGTTCACACACCGAGGTCCTCACAGGGTTGACTCAGTGGTCTAGGTTCACACACCGAGGTTCTCACAGTCTAGACTCAGTGGTCTAGGTTCACACACCGAGGTCCTCACAGTCTAGACTCAGTGGTCTAGGTTCACACACCGAGGTTCTCACAGTGTTGACTCAGTGGTCTAGGTTCACACACCGAGGTTCTCACAGGGTTGACTCAGTGGTCTAGGTTCACACACCGAGGTCCTCACAGGGTTGACACAGTGGTCTAGGTTCACACACCGAGGTCCTCACAGTGTTGACTCAGTGGTCTAGGTTCACACACCGAGGTTCTCACAGGGTTGACTCAGTGGTCTAGGTTCACACACCGAGGTCCTCACAGTGTTGACTCAGTGGTCTAGGTTCACACACCGAGGTCCTCACAGTGTTGACTCAGTGGTCTAGGTTCACACACCGAGGTCCTCACAGTGTTGACACAGTGGTCTAGGTTCACACACCGAGGTCCTCACAGTCTAGACTCAGTGGTCTAGGTTCACACACCGAGGTCCTCACAGTGTTGACTCAGTGGTCTAGGTTCACACACCGAGTTTCTCACAGGGTTGACACAGTGGTCTAGGTTCACACACCGAGGTCCTCACAGTGTTGACTCAGTGGTCTAGGTTCACACACCGAGGTTCTCACAGGGTTGACACAGTGGTCTAGGTTCACACACCGAGGTCCTCACAGTCTAGACTCAGTGGTCTAGGTTCACACACCGAGGTTCTCACAGGGTTGACACAGTGGTCTAGGTTCACACACCGAGGTCCTCACAGTCTAGACTCAGTGGTCTAGGTTCACACACCGAGGTCCTCACAGTGTTGACTCAGTGGTCTAGGTTCACACACCGAGGTCCTCACAGTCTAGACTCAGTGGTCTAGGTTCACACACCGAGGTCCTCACAGGGTTGACTCAGTGGTCTAGGTTCACACACCGAGGTCCTCACAGTCTAGACTCAGTGGTCTAGGTTCACACACCGAGGTCCTCACAGTGTTGACTCAGTGGTCTAGGTTCACACACCGAGGTCCTCACAGTCTAGACTCAGTGGTCTAGGTTCACACACCGAGGTCCTCACAGTGTTGACTCAGTGGTCTAGGTTCACACACCGAGGTCCTCACAGTCTAGACTCAGTGGTCTAGGTTCACACACCGAGGTCCTCACAGTCTAGACTCAGTGGTCTAGGTTCACACACCGAGGTCCTCACAGTGTTGACTCAGTGGTCTAGGTTCACACACCGAGGTCCTCACAGTCTAGACTCAGTGGTCTAGGTTCACACACCGAGGTCCTCACAGTGTTGACTCAGTGGTCTAGGTTCACACACCGAGGTCCTCACAGTCTAGACTCAGTGGTCTAGGTTCACACACCGAGGTCCTCACAGTCTAGACTCAGTGGTCTAGGTTCACACACCGAGGTCCTCACAGTCTAGACTCAGTGGTCTAGGTTCACACACCGAGGTCCTCACAGTCTAGACTCAGTGGTCTAGGTTCACACACCGAGGTCCTCACAGTGTTGACTCAGTGGTCTAGGTTCACACACCGAGGTCCTCACAGTCTAGACTCAGTGGTCTAGGTTCACACACCGAGGTCCTCACAGTCTAGACTCAGTGGTCTAGGTTCACACACCGAGGTCCTCACAGTGTTGACTCAGTGGTCTAGGTTCACACACCGAGGTCCTCACAGTCTAGACTCAGTGGTCTAGGTTCACATACCGAGGTCCTCACAGGGTTGACTCAGTGGTCTAGGTTCACACACCGAGGTCCTCACAGTCTAGACTCAGTGGTCTAGGTTCACACACCGAGGTCCTCACAGTGTTGACTCAGTGGTCTAGGTTCACACACCGAGGTCCTCACAGTCTAGACTCAGTGGTCTAGGTTCACACACCGAGGTCCTCACAGTCTAGACTCAGTGGTCTAGGTTCACACACCGAGGTCCTCACAGTCTAGACTCAGTGGTCTAGGTTCACACACCGAGGTCCTCACAGTCTAGACTCAGTGGTCTAGGTTCACACACCGAGGTCCTCACAGTGTTGACTCAGTGGTCTAGGTTCACACACCGAGGTCCTCACAGTCTAGACTCAGTGGTCTAGGTTCACACACCGAGGTCCTCACAGTCTAGACTCAGTGGTCTAGGTTCACACACCGAGGTCCTCACAGTGTTGACTCAGTGGTCTAGGTTCACACACCGAGGTCCTCACAGTCTAGACTCAGTGGTCTAGGTTCACATACCGAGGTCCTCACAGGGTTGACTCAGTGGTCTAGGTTCACACACCGAGGTCCTCACAGTCTAGACTCAGTGGTCTAGGTTCACACACCGAGGTCCTCACAGTGTTGACTCAGTGGTCTAGGTTCACACACCGAGGTCCTCACAGTCTAGACTCAGTGGTCTAGGTTCACACACCGAGGTCCTCACAGTGTTGACTCAGTGGTCTAGGTTCACACACCGAGGTCCTCACAGTCTAGACTCAGTGGTCTAGGTTCACACACCGAGGTCCTCACAGTCTAGACTCAGTGGTCTAGGTTCACACACCGAGGTCCTCACAGTCTAGACTCAGTGGTCTAGGTTCACACACCGAGGTCCTCACAGTCTAGACTCAGTGGTCTAGGTTCACACACCGAGGTCCTCACAGTCTAGACTCAGTGGTCTAGGTTCACACACCGAGGTCCTCACAGTCTAGACTCAGTGGTCTAGGTTCACACACCGAGGTCCTCACAGTCTAGACTCAGTGGTCTAGGTTCAAACACCGAGGTCCTCACAGGGTTGACACAGTGGTCTAGGTTCACACACCGAGGTTCTCACAGTCTAGACTCAGTGGTCTAGGTTCACACACCGAGGTCCTCACAGTCTAGACTCAGTGGTCTAGGTTCACACACCGAGGTCCTCACAGGGTTGACACAGTGGTCTAGGTTCACACACCGAGGTTCTCACAGTCTAGACTCAGTGGTCTAGGTTCACACACCGAGGTCCTCACAGTCTAGACTCAGTGGTCTAGGTTCACACACCGAGGTCCTCACAGGGTTGACACAGTGGTCTAGGTTCACACACCGAGGTTCTCACAGTCTAGACTCAGTGGTCTAGGTTCACACACCGAGGTCCTCACAGTCTAGACTCAGTGGTCTAGGTTCACACACCGAGGTCCTCACAGGGTTGACACAGTGGTCTAGGTTCACACACCGAGGTTCTCACAGTCTAGACTCAGTGGTCTAGGTTCAAACACCGAGGTCCTCACAGTCTAGACTCAGTGGTCTAAGTTCACACACCGAGGTCCTCACAGGGTTGACACAGTGGTCTAGGTTCACACACCGAGGTTCTCACAGTCTAGACTCAGTGGTCTAGGTTCACACACCGAGGTCCTCACAGGGTTGACACAGTGGTCTAGGTTCACACACCGAGGTCCTCACAGTCTAGACTCAGTGGTCTAGGTTCACACACCGAGGTCCTCACAGTCTAGACTCAGTGGTCTAGGTTCACACACCGAGGTCCTCACAGTCTAGACTCAGTGGTCTAGGTTCACACACCGAGGTCCTCACAGTCTAGACTCAGTGGTCTAGGTTCACACACCGAGGTCCTCACAGTCTAGACTCAGTGGTCTAGGTTCACACACCGAGGTCCTCACAGTCTAGACTCAGTGGTCTAGGTTCACACACCGAGGTCCTCACAGTCTAGACTCAGTGGTCTAGGTTCACACACCGAGGTCCTCACAGTCTAGACTCAGTGGTCTAGGTTCACACACCGAGGTCCTCACAGTCTAGACTCAGTGGTCTAGGTTCACACACCGAGGTCCTCACAGTCTAGACTCAGTGGTCTAGGTTCACACACCGAGGTCCTCACAGTCTAGACTCAGTGGTCTAGGTTCACACACCGAGGTCCTCACAGTCTAGACTCAGTGGTCTAGGTTCACACACCGAGGTCCTCACAGTCTAGACTCAGTGGTCTAGGTTCACACACCGAGGTCCTCACAGTCTAGACTCAGTGGTCTAGGTTCACACACCGAGGTCCTCACAGTCTAGACTCAGTGGTCTAGGTTCACACACCGAGGTCCTCACAGTCTAGACTCAGTGGTCTAGGTTCACACACCGAGGTCCTCACAGTGTTGACTCAGTGGTCTAGGTTCACACACCGAGGTCCTCACAGAGTTGACTCAGTGGTCTAGGTTCACACACCGAGGTCCTCACAGTCTAGACTCAGTGGTCTAGGTTCACACACCGAGGTCCTCACAGTGTTGACTCAGTGGTCTAGGTTCACACACCGAGGTCCTCACAGGGTTGACTCAGTGGTCTAGGTTCACACACCGAGGTCCTCACAGTGTTGACTCAGTGGTCTAGGTTCACACACCGAGGTCCTCACAGTGTTGACTCAGTGGTCTAGGTTCACACACCGAGGTCCTCACAGTGTTGACTCAGTGGTCTAGGTTCACACACCGAGGTCCTCACAGTCTAGACTCAGTGGTCTAGGTTCACACACCGAGGTCCTCACAGTCTAGACTCAGTGGTCTAGGTTCACACACCGAGGTCCTCACAGTCTAGACTCAGTGGTCTAGGTTCACACACCGAGGTCCTCACAGTCTAGACTCAGTGGTCTAGGTTCACACACCGAGGTCCTCACAGTCTAGACTCAGTGGTCTAGGTTCACACACCGAGGTCCTCACAGGGTTGACTCAGTGGTCTAGGTTCACACACCGAGGTCCTCACAGTCTAGACTCAGTGGTCTAGGTTCACACACCGAGGTCCTCACAGTGTTGACTCAGTGGTCTAGGTTCACACACCGAGGTCCTCACAGGGTTGACTCAGTGGTCTAGGTTCACACACCGAGGTCCTCACAGTGTTGACTCAGTGGTCTAGGTTCACACACCGAGGTCCTCACAGTGTTGACTCAGTGGTCTAGGTTCACACACCGAGGTCCTCACAGTGTTGACTCAGTGGTCTAGGTTCACACACCGAGGTCCTCACAGGGTTGACTCAGTGGTCTAGGTTCACACACCGAGGTCCTCACAGTGTTGACTCAGTGGTCTAGGTTCACACACCGAGGTCCTCACAGGGTTGACACAGTGGCCTAGGTTCACACACCGAGGTCCTCACAGGGTTGACTCAGTGGTCTAGGTTCACACACCGAGGTCCTCACAGTGTTGACTCAGTGGTCTAGGTTCACACACCGAGGTCCTCACAGGGTTGACTCAGTTTTCTAGGTTCACACACCGAGGTCCTCACAGTGTTGACTCAGTGGTCTAGGTTCACACACCGAGGTCCTCACAGGGTTGACACAGTGGACTAGGTTCACACACCGAGGTCCTCACAGGGTTCACACTATGGTCTAGGTTCACACACCGAGGTCCTCACAGGGTTGACACAGTGGTCTAGGTTCACACACCGAGGTCCTCACAGGGTTGACTCAGTGGTCTAGGTTCACACACCGAGGTCCTCACAGGGTTGACACAGTGGTCTAGGTTCACACACCGAGGTCCTCACAGGGTTGACACAGTGGTCTAGGTTCACACACCGAGGTCCTCACAGGGTTGACTCAGTGGTCTAGGTTTACACACCGAGGTCCTCCCTGGGTTGACACAGTGGTCTAGGTTCACACACCGAGGTCCTCACAGGGTTGACACAGTGGTCTAGGTTCACACACCGAGGTCCTCCCTGGGTTGACACAGTGGTCTAGGTTCACACACCGAGGTCCTCCCTGGGTTGACACAGTGGTCTAGGTTCACACACCGAGGTCCTCACAGGGTTGACACAGTGGTCTAGGTTCACACACCGAGGTCCTCACAGGGTTGACACAGTGGTCTAGGTTCACACACCGAGGTCCTCACAGGGTTGACACAGTGGTCTAGGTTCACACACCGAGGTCCTCACAGGGTTGACACAGTGGTCTAGGTTCACACACCGAGGTCCTCACAGGGTTGACACAGTGGTCTAGGTTCACACACCGAGGTCCTCACAGGGTTGACACAGTGGTCTAGGTTCACACACCGAGGTCCTCACAGGGTTGACTCAGTGGTCTAGGTTCACACACTGAGGTCCTCACAGGGTTGACTCAGTGGTCTAGGTTCACACACCGAGGTCCTCACAGGGTTGACACAGTGGTCTAGGTTCACACACCGAGGTCCTCACAGGGTTGACACATTGGTCTAGGTTCACACACCGAGGTCCTCACAGGGTTGACACAGTGGTCTAGGTTCACACACCGAGGTCCTCACAGGGTTGACACAGTGGTCTAGGTTCACACACCGAGGTCCTCACAGGGTTGACACAGTGGTCTAGGTTCACACACCGAGGTTCTCACAGGGTTGACACAGTGGTCAAGGTTCACACACCGAGGTCCTCACAGGGTTGACACAGTGGTCTAGGTTCACACACCGAGGTCCTCACAGGGTTGACACAGTGGTCTAGGTTCACACACCGAGGTCCTCACAGGGTTGACACAGTGGTCTAGGTTCACACACCGAGGTTAACTGGAGGTTATTCCGGGGATCAACGCCCCCGCGGCCCGGTCCATGACCAGGCCTCCCGATGGATCAGGGCCTGATCAACTAGGTTGTTACCGCTGGCCGCACGCAGTCCGACGTACGAGCCACAGCCCGGCTGATCCGGCACCGACTTTAGGTATCTGTCCAGCTCTCTCTTGAAGGCAGCCAGGGGTTTATTGGCAATTCCCCTAATGCTTGATGGGAGGCTGTTGAACAGTTTTGGGCCCCGGACACTTATGGTGTTTTCTCTTAGTGTACCAATGGCGCCCCTACTTTTTATTGGCGGCATTTTGCATCGCCTGCCCAGTCTTTTACTTTCGTAGGGAGTGATTTCTGTGTGCAGATTTGGGACCATTCCTTCCAAGATTTTCCAAGTGTAGATTATGATATATCTCTCCCTCCTGCGTTCCAACGAGTACAAGTCAAGTGCTTCCAAGCGTTCCCAGTAGTTAAGGTGCTTGACAGAACTTATACGTGCAGTAAAGGATCTCTGTACACTCTCTAGATCTGCGATTTCACCTGCTTTGTATGGAGATGTTAATGTACAGCAGTATTCCAGCCTAGAGAGAACAAGTGATTTGAAAAGGATCATCATGGGCTTGGCATCTCTCGTTTTGAAAGTTCTCATTATCCATCCTATCATTTTCTTTGCACGTGCGATCGTGGCACTGTTGTGATCCTTGAAAGTGAGATCCTCAGACATTACTACTCCCAGGTCCCTTACATTATTTTTCCGCTCTATTGTATGGCCGGAGTCAGTAGTATACTCTGTTCTAGTTATTATCTCCTCCAGTTTTCCATAACGGAGTAGTTGGAATTTGTCCTCATTGAACATCATATTGTTTACCGTTGCCCACTGGAAAACTTTGTTTATATCTTCTTGGAGGTTAACCGCGTCCTCAGCAGATGACAGCCTCATGCAGATCCTAGTATCATCCGCAAAGGATGATACGGTGCTGTGGTGTATATCTCTGTTTATGTCTGATATGAGGATAAGGAATAAGATGGGGGCGAGTACTGTGCCTTGTGGAACAGAGCTCTTCACTATGGCAGCCTCCGATTTAACTCTGTTGACCACTACTCTTTGTGTTCGATTTGTTAGGAAGTTGAAGATCCATCTCCCCACTTTCCCAGTTATTCCTTTAGCACGTATTTTATGGGCTATTACGCCATGATCGCATTTGTCAAATGCTTTTGCAAAGTCTGTGTATATTACATCTGCATTCTGATTTTCTTCCAGTGAATCCAAGGCCATGTCATAGTGATCCAGTAGTTGTGAGAGGCAGGAGCGACCTGCCCTGAACCCATGTTGCCCTGGATTGTGCAGATTTTGGGAATCCAGGTGATTTGCAATCCTGCTTCTTAACACTCTTTCAAAGATTTTTATGATGTGGGATGTCAGAGCTATTGGTCTATAGTTCTTAGCTAATGCTTTGCTGCCACCTTTATGGAGTGGGGCTATATATCCGTTGTTTAAAGTGACTGTGGAATTTCACCCATGTCCAAGCTCCTCCTCCATAGTGTACTTAGGGCACGCGAGAGGGGTTTCTTGCAGTTCTTAATGAAAACAAAGTTCCACGAGTCTGGGCCCGGGGCTGAGTGCATAGGCATGTTGTCAATGGCTTTTTCGAAATCTATCGGAGTTAGGGTAATGTCGGAAATCTGGCATACATTTATGGAGGTCCTCACAGGGTTGACACAGTGGTCTAGGTTCACACACCGAGGTTCTCACAGGGTTGACACAGTGGTCTAGGTTCACACACCGAGGTTCTCACAGGGTTGACACAGTGGTCTAGGTTCACACACCGAGGTCCTCACAGGGTTGACACAGTGGTCTAGGTTCACACACCGAGGTCCTCACAGGGTTGACACAGTGGTCTAGGTTCACACACCGAGGTCCTCACAGGGTTGACACAGTGGTCTAGGTTCACACACCGAGGTCCTCACAGGGTTGACACAGTGGTCTAGGTTCACACACCGAGGTCCTCACAGGGTTGACACAGTGGTCTAGGTTCACACACCGAGGTCCTCACAGGGTTGACTCAGTGGTCTAGGTTCACACACCGAGGTCCTCACAGGGTTGACACAGTGGTCTAGGTTCATACACCGAGGTCCTCACAGGGCCAACAGGCCTGCTGCAGTGTTCCTCCTTTCTTATGTTCTTATGTTCTTATGTTCACACACCGAGGTCCTCCCAGGGTTGACACAGTGGTCTAGGTTCACACACCGAGGTCCTCACAGGGTTGACTCAGTGGTCTAGGTTCACACACCGAGGTCCTCACAGGGTTGACTCAGTGGTCTAGGTTCACACACCGAGGTCCTCACAGGGTTGACACAGTGGTCTAGGTTCACACACCGAGGTCCTCACAGGGCCAACAGGCCTGCTGCAGTGTTCCTCCTTTCTTATGTTCTTATGTTCACACACCGAGGTCCTCCCAGGGTTGACACAGTGGTCTAGGTTCACACACCGAGGTCCTCACAGGGTTGACTCAGTGGTCTAGGTTCACACACCGAGGTCCTCACAGGGTTGACTCAGTGGTCTAGGTTCACACACCGAGGTCCTCACAGGGTTGACACAGTGGTCTAGGTTCACACACCGAGGTCCTCACAGGGTTACCTGGAGGTTATTCCGGGGATCAACGCCCCCACGGCCCGGTCCATGACCAGGCCTCCCGATGGATCAGGGCCTGATCAACTAGGCTGTTACTGCTGGCCGCACGCAGTCCAACGTACGAGCCACAGCCCGGCTGATCCGGCACTGACTTTAGGTATCTGTCCAGCTCTCTCTTGAAGGCAGCCAGGGGTTTATTGGCAATTCCCCTAATGCTTGATGGGAGGCTGTTGAACAGTTTTGGGCCCCGGACACTTATGGTGTTTTCTCTTAGTGTACCAATGGCGCCCCTACTTTTTAATGGGGGCATTTTGCATCGCCTGCCCAGTCTTTTACTTTCGTAGGGAGTGATTTCTGTGTGCAGATTTGGGACCATTCCTTCCAAGATTTTCCAAGTGTAGATTATGATATATCTCTCCCTCCTGCGTTCCAACGAGCACAAGTCAAGTGCTTCCAAGCGTTCCCAGTAGTTAAGGTGCTTGACAGAACTTATACGTGCAGTAAAGGATCTCTGTACACTCTCTAGATCTGCGATTTCACCTGCTTTGTATGGAGATGTTAATGTACAGCAGTATTCCAGCCTAGAGGGTTGACACAGTGGTCTACGTTCACACACCGAGGTCCTCCCAGGGTTGACACAGTGGTCTATGTTCACACACCGAGGTCCTCCCAGGGTTGACACAGTGGTCTACGTTCACACACCGAGGTCCTCACAGGGTTGACACAGTGGTCTAGGTTCACACACCGAAGTCCTCACAGGGTTGACACAGTGGTCTACGTTCACACACCGAGGTCCTCACAGGGTTGACACAGTGGTCTACGTTCACACACCTAAGTCCTCACAGGGTTGACACAGTGGTCTACGTTCACACACCGAGGTCCTCACAGGGTTGACACAGTGGTTTACGTTCACACACCGAGGTCCTCACAAGGTTGACACAGTGATCTACGTTCACACACCGAGGTCATCCCAGGGTTGACACAGTGGTCTACGTTCACACACCGAGGTCCTCCCAGGGTTGACACAGTGGTATACGTTCACACACCGAGGTCCTCCCAGGGTTGACACAGTGGTCTACGTTCACACACCGAGGTCCTCCCAGGGTTGACACAGTGGTATACGTTCACACACCGAGGTCCTCCCAGGGTTGACACAGTGGTCTACGTTCACACACCGAGGTCCTCACAAGGTTGACACAGTGGTCTAGGTTCACACACCGAGGTCCTCACATAATGGTCTAAATTCACACACTGAGGTCCCCCCAGGGTTGACATAGTGGTCTAAGTTCCCCCATTGAGGTCCTCATAGGGTTAAATAATGAGGAATTCAAAAGAGAATTAATATGCTAAACACAGGAAGTTCGCCACACAGACCAAAAAGATAGGTCAGCTGACCTATCTTTTCAAGAAAACAATAAAGCAAATGCCGCAAACGCCAGGAAAATGACAGGGTGCATGAGAACCTTCAATACAAGAAAAATATGCAAAAATCGCGAAGAAGCGATACAAAATGCAAAATATCCACGGGGGCAATTGAATGACAGCTCTAGGCGTTTCGTGTTGCAATCAACACATCGTCGGAAGCTTCAAATGTTGCAGAAATGAGTAAGAATTCCAGGAAGATCCGTTCAAAGGAACGACTCTAGCTAGTTAGACTTTTCAACTGGCTACCAGCAGATATCTGGAATATTGCTGTAACCAGTTTAGAAGTTGCAGCCTGGTTGACCAGACAAACAGTAGGAAGGTCTGGCTGCGCTGCTGGTCGAGACAAGAGATCTGAAAAACTTTTGAAACAGATCACAGATAAATCACAGGTAAAAAGTCGTCATCGTCGCCGCGGTAATCCAAGACTGCCTAGCCACACAGCTTCCAGCATAACAGATGCCACTGCATTGTCTGTTTCTTTTCTCTCTCTTCGCATTCCTCAATCTGGCTTCTAGTTTACCAACATTCTGTTTCTGTTTTGTATTACACCCACACATTCTACGTTCGTCTCTGCTACCTCTTGATACTTCTCTAGTGTAACCTGTAGACTCTCGGCATCTCACTTTTTCTAGGACCTCCAGTATCTTCCATGTGAATATTATCAAGTATCTGTTTTCGCCTTCTCTCCGGTGATTATATTTTACCTGCTCTCTCTCTCTCCTACTTTCAACGGAGCTGTCAACACTGAGAAGTACTCTAAACGAAAAAACTCAATTGATTTGAATAGTGTTACCATTAGCATCACTTCTCCTGTTTTCAAAGCTCTCATTAATCATCCTGTTACTTTCCTGGCATGTGCTCTATGACGTTGTTTACATGATAGATCAGCTGACATTAAAATACCCAGGATTTTTGTTTTTTGCTCTACGACTACAGAATACATAAAAAATCTCCAGTATTTTAAATATGTGAAGTTTCAAAAGTTTCGTAAAGGTTTGCTTTATAACGTAACATCAATTCTCTTATTAATTTTAGACTGGAAAGCAAACCTCAAGGAAAGGGTATAAGTATGGCAAGGCTGTAAAAAAAAAAAAAGAGCAGAACAGTCGAGGAGGAGACCGAGGAAAGAGAGGAACGGCAGAATGTAGAAAAGAGAACAACACAAGACACGAAAGAGGAAAATAAGGCAGGGTGTGACAAGCAACCACCTAGTGGAACTGTAACACCTGCCCCTCATCTCTCTCTCTCTCTCTCTCTCTCTCTCTCTCTCTCACCCTTCCCCCCCCCAGCCATGCCATCTACACACCACCAACCCAGAGCCTGTCACCCAAAAACCTCCACCCCAGGTCCTTCCACCCACACACAACCCCAGCCCTGCCATCCCACATACCACCACGGCCCTGTCACCAACATACATCCACCAAAGCCCTGCCACCAACACACCTCCACCCCAGGGCTTGCCACCCACACACCACCTCAGGCCCTGCCACCAACACACCTCCACCCCAGGGCTTGCCACCCACACACCACCTCAGGCCCTGCCACCCACACACCTCCACCCAATGCCCTGCCACCCACACACATCCAACAAAGCCCTGTCACCCACACACCACCCTAGCCCTGCCACCCACACACCACGCCAGCCCTGCCACCCACACACCACCCGAGGCCCTGCCACCCACACACATCCACCCAAGCCCTGCCACCAACACACCTCAAACCCAGGGCCTGCCACCCACACACCTCAAACCCAGGCCCTGCCACCCACACACCTCCACCCAACGCCTTGCCACCCACACATCCACCCAAGCCCTGCCACCCACACACTACCCTAGCCCTGCCACCCACACACCACTCCAGCCCTGCCACCCACGCACCACGCCAGCCCTGCCACCCACACACCATTCCACCCCTGCCACCCACATACCACCCGAGGCCCTGCCACCCACACACATCCACCCAAGCCCTGCCACCAACACACCTCTACCCCAGGCCCTGCCACCCACACACCTCAAACCCAGGCCCTGCCACCCACTCACCTCAAACCCAGGGCCTGCCAACCACACACCACCTCAGGCCCTGCCACCCACACACCTCAAACCCAGGCCCTGCCACCCACACACTTCCACCCAACGCCCTGCCACCCACACATCCACCCAAGCCCTGCCACCCACACACTACCCTAGCCCTGCCACCACCACACCACTCCAGCCCTGCCACTCACACACCACCCCAGCCCTGCCACCCACACACCATTCCACCCCTGCTACCCACACACCTCCACCCCAGGCCCCTTCACCAACACACCTCCACCCCAGGCCTTGCCACCCACACACATCCACCCAGGCCCTGCCATCCACACACATCCATCCAAAGCCCTGCCACCCACACACCTTCACCCCAGGCCCTGCCACCCACACACAACCCCAGCCCTGCCACCCCACACACCACCCCAGCCCTGCCACCCACACACTTCCACCCCAGGCCCTGCCACCCACACACCTCCACCCCAGGCCCCTTCACCAACACACCTCCACCCAAGGCCCTGCCACCCACACACATCCACCCAAGCCCTGCCACCCACACACCTCTACCCCAGGCCCTGCTACCCACACACCTCCAACCCAGGGCCTGCCACCCACACACCTCCACCTCAGGCTCTGCCACCCACATACCCCCAACTCAGGCCCTTCTACCCACGCACTTCCCCCCCAGGCCCTGCCACCCATACACATCCACCAAAGCCCTGCCACCCACACACCACCCTAGCCCTTACACCCATACACCACTCCAGCCTTGCCACCCACACACCACCCCAGCCCTGCCACCCACACACCATTCCACCCCTGCCACCCACACCCCTCCCCAACAGGCCTTGCCACCAACACATCCCCAACCCAGGCCCTTCCACCCACACACCTCCACCCCAGGCCCTGCCACCGGCACACATCCACCCAAACCCTGCCACCCACACACCACCCTAGCCCTGCCACCAACACACCACTCCAGCCCTGCCACACACACACCACCACCACAGCCCTGCCACCCACACCTCATCCCACCCCAGCCACCCACACACCACCACCCCCCGCCCTGCCACCCACACACATCCACCAAGGCCCTGCCATCCACACACATTCACCCAAGGCCCTGCCACCCACACACCTCCACCCAGGCCCTTCCACCAACACACCTCCACCCAAGGCCCTGCCACCCACACACATCCACCCAAGCCCTGCCACCCACACACCTCCACCCCAGGCCCTGCCACCCACACACCTCTAACCCAGGGCCTGCCACCCACACTCCTCCACCCCAGGCCCTGCCACCCACACACCCCCAACCCAGGCCCTGCCACCCACACACATCCACCAAGGCCCTGCCATCCACACACATTCACCCAAGGCCCTGCCACCCACACACCTCCACCCAGGCCCTTCCACCAACACACCTCCACCCAAGGCCCTGCCACCCACACACATCCACCCAAGCCCTGCCACCCACACACCTCCACCCCAGGCCCTGCCACCCACACACCTCTAACCCAGGGCCTGCCACCCACACACTTCCACCCCAGGCCCAGCCACCCACACACATCCACCAAAGACTTGCCACCCACACACCACCCCAGCACTGCCACCCACACACCATCCCGCTCCTGCCACCCACACACCTCTCCAGGGCCTGCCACCCACACACCTCCACCCCAGGTCCTGCCACCCACACATCCCCAACCCAGGCCCTTCCACCAACACACTTCCACCCCAGGCCCTGCCACCCACACACATCCACCCATGCCCTGGCACCCACACACCACTCCAGCCCTGCCACCCACACACCATCCCACCCCTGCCACCCACACACCACCCCAAACCCTTCCACCCATACACATCCACCCCAAACCCTTCCACCCACACACCACCCCAGCCCTGCCACCCACACACCACTCCAGCCCTGCCACCCACACACCTCCACCCTAGCCCTGCCACCCACACACCTCCACTCCAACCCTGCCACCCACACACCTGCACTCCAACCACAAACACCTGCACGAACCTTGTTCACAACAATAAGAGGCAACAACAGGGTACACCGACATAACACTAGAACCAATCACGCTCCGTGAACAAGAAGAACATTAATAACACTACAACAGTCAGGTTATACAAGCTACAGTCACACCCACGTTACACCCAGCTACAGTAACACTACAACAGTCAGGTTATACAAGCTACAGTCACACCCACGTTACACCCAGCTACAGTAACACTACAACAGCCAGGTTATACAAGCTACAGTCACAACCACGTTACATCCAGCTACAGTAACACTACAACAGCCAGGTCATACAAGCTACAGTCACACCCACGTTACATCCAGCTACAGTAACACTACAACAGCCAGGTCATACAAGCTACAGTCACACCCACGTTACATCTAGATACAGTAACACTACAACAGCCAGGTCATACAAGCTACAGTCACACCCACGTTACATCCAGCTACAGTAACACTACAACAGCCAGGTCATACAAGCTACAGTCGCACCCACGTTACATCCAGCTACAGTAACACTACAACAGCCAGGTCATACAAGCTACAGTCACACCCACGTTACATCTAGATACAGTAACACTACAACAGCCAGGTCATACAAGCTACAGTCACACCCACGTTACATCCAGCTACAGTAACATTACAACAGCCAGGTCATACAAGCTACAGTCGCACCCACGTTACATCCAGCTACAGTAACACTACAACAGCCAGGTCATACAAGCTACAGTCACACCCACGTTACATCTAGATACAGTAACACTACAAAAGTCAGGTCATACAAGCTACAGTCACACCCACGTTACATCCAGCTACAGTAACATGTCATCTTTAATTATGTCTATACATTTTCCTTTGTATAATCAACTATATTGGTGTATAAAGGCAAAGAATACAAGTGTGGGTGACCTATGAGGCCTCACGGACCTTGATGCTTCCCTAAGAAGCAGAGAAGTGCTGAGTCACACTCTAAAGACGAGCTTCACACACAAGGTCGGCCCCTGACACCAGATAAACCGCACGCACACTCAGGCAAGGTCACACACACACACACACAAACACACACATACACAGAAGAAAGGAAGAAACTGAGAGAGATGGTACAAAGGCGAAAGGAGGAAAGAGAGGGGATGGAGAAGACAGACAGGAGATCCCAGACCCAGGAAGAAGATCTAATACAGCCTCCCTCACAACTTTCTATAGAAGCCTCCCAACCAGGTCAACCCCAGTGCAACCAAACACTCTAAATCAAAACACCCATGCCACATCCAATGCCCCCACCCACTACATTACAAACTTCACCCCCACAGCAACAACCCATAGTTCCTTACCAGGTCTCCCACTTCCCCAACCCCAATATACTTCCCAGACCACAGTCTTAGAAAAGAAGTTGAAGGTGTGGTATACAAATGCAGATGGAATAACAAACAAGTATGAGGAGTGGCACGAAAGAATCAAAGAGACATCCCCAGACATAATAGCACTCACAGAAACAAAACTCACCAGAATAATAACAGATTCAATCTTTCCATCCGGATATCAAATCTTCAGGAAAGACAGAGGGAGGAGAGGGGGAGGAGGAGTTGCACTGCTCATTAAAAACCAGTGGGGTTTTGAGAAAATGGAAGGAATGGATGGCATGGGCGAAAGGGACTACTTAGTAGGAACAATCCAGTCTGAGGGACATAAGGTGATAATTGCAGTAATGTACAACCCACCACAGAACTGCAGGAGGCCAAGAGAAGAATACGATGAGAGCAACAGAGCAATGATCAACACACTAGCCGAGGTGGCCAGGAGAGCACACATGGGGGGAGCAAAGTTACTAGTTATGGGTGATTTCAATCACAAGGAGATTGACTGGGAAAACCTGGAGCCCCATGGGGGTCCCGAAACATGGAGAGCCAAGATGATGGATGTGGTACTGGAGAACCTCATGCATCAACACATGTTAGAGACACTACCAGAGAGAGAGGAGAGGATGAACCAGCAAGGTTGGACCTTGTATTCACCATGAGTAGTTCGGACATCGAGGGTATCATGTATGAAAGGCCCCTGGGAGCTAGTGATCATGTGGTTCTGTGCTTCGACTACATAGTTGAGCTCCAAGTGGAGAGAGTAGCAGGAATAGGCTGGGAAAAACCAAACTACAAAAGGGGGAACTACTCAGGCATGAGGAACTTCCTTCAAGACATTCAGTGGGAGAGGGAACTGACAGGAAAACCAGTACAAGAAATGATGGACTATGTAGCAACAAAATGCAAGGAGGCAGAGGAGAGGTTTGTTCCCAAGGGAAACAGAAATAAAGGGAAGAACAGAACGAGTCCTTGGTTCACCCAAATGTGTAGGGAGGCAAAAACTAGGTGTACTAGAGAATGGAAAAGGTACAGAAGACAGAGAACTCAGGAAAATAAAGAAATCAGCCAAAGAGCCAGAAACGAATATGCACAGATAAGAAGGGAGGCTCAGAGACAATATGAAAATGACATAGCATCAAAAGTAAAGACTGACCCAAAGCTGTTGTACAGCCACATCAGGAGGAAAACAACAGTCAAGGACCAGGTAATCAGACTGAGGAAGGGTGATGGGGAACTCACAAGAAACGACCGAGAGGTATGTCAGGAGCTCAACACAAGATTTAAAGAGGTATTTACAGTGGAAACCAGTAGGACTCCAAGAAATCAGAACAGGGGGGCACACCAGCAAGTGCTGGATGAGGTACATATAACCAAGGAGGAGGTGAAGAAGCTGCAATGCGAACTTGACACCTCAAAGGCGGTGGGACCAGACAACATCTCTCCATGGGTCCTTAAAGAGGGAGCAGAGATATTGTGTGAGCCATTAACAAAGATCTTCAACACATCATTTGAAACTGGGCAACTCCCTGAGGTATGGAAAATGGCAAATGTAGTCCCAATTTTTAAAAAGGGAGACAGACATGAGGCACTAAACTACAGACCTGTATCTCTAACGTGTATAGTATGCAAGGTCATGGAGAAGATCATCAGGAGGAGAGTGGTGGGGCACCTGGAAAGAAACAAGTGTATAATTGACAACCAGCACGGTTTCAGGGAAGGAAAATCCTGTGTCACAAACCTACTAGAGTTTTATGACAAGGTGACAGAAGTAAGACAAGAGAGGGGTGGATCGACTGCGTATTTTTGGACTGTAAGAAGGCTTTCGACACAGTTCCTCACAAGAGGTTACTGCAAAAGCTAGAGGACCAGGCACACATAACAGGAAAGGCACTGCAATGGATCAGAGAATATCTGACAGGGAGGAAACAACGAGTCATGGTACGCGACGAGGTGTCAGAGTGGGCGCCTGTGACAAGCGGGGTTCCACAGGGGTCAGTCCTAGGACCTGTGCTGTTCTTGGTATACGTGAACGACATAACGGAAGGGATAGACTCAGAAGTGTCCTTGTTTGCAGACGATGTGAAGTTAATGAGAAGAATCGAATCGGACGAGGATCAGGCAGGACTACAAAGAGATCTGGACAGGCTACAAGCCTGGTCCAGCAACTGGCTCCTTGAATTTAACCCTGCCAAATGCAAAGTCATGAAGATTGGGGAAGGGCAAAGAAGACCGCAGACACAATATAGTTTAGATGGCCAAAGACTGCAAACCTCACTAAAGGAAAAAGATCTGGGGGTGAGTATAACACCGAGCATATCTCCTGAGGCGCACATCAATCAGATAACTGCTGCAGCATACGGGCGCCTGGCAAACCTACGGATAGCGTTCCGATACCTCAGTAAGGATTCGTTTAAGACTCTGTACACCATCTACGTCAGGCCCATACTGGAGTATGCAGCACCAGTTTGGAATCCACACCTAGTCAAGCACGTCAAGAAATTAGAGAAAGTGCAAAGGTTTGCAACAAGACTAGTCCCAGAGCTACGGGGATTGTCCTATAAAGAAAGGTTGAGGGAAATCGGCCTGACGACACTGGAGGCCAGGAGGGTCAGGGGAGACATGATAACGACATATAAAATACTGCGCGGAATAGACGAGGTGGACAAAGACGGGATGTTCCAGAGATGGGACACAGACACAAGAGGTCACAATTGGAAGTTGAAGACTCAGATGAATCAAAGGGATGTTAGGAAGTATTTCTTCAGTCATAGAGTAGTCAGGCCATGGAATAGCCTAGAAAGTGATGTGGTGGAGGCAGGAACCATACATAGTTTTAAGGCGAGGTATGATAGAGCTCATGGGGCAGGGAGAGAGAGGACCTAGTAGCAATCAGCGAAGAGGCGGGGCCAGGAGCTGTGACTCGACCCCTGCAACCACAAATAGGTGAGTACAAATAGGTGAGTACATGCACGCACGCAAGCACGCACGCACGCTCGCACACTGAGGCAAGGTCATACACACACACACACACATGCACGCACGCAAGCACGCACGCACGCACACACACACACACACACACACACCGCGTGGGTCCGTGGGTGCAGACGTGGGCACACAAGGCTCCGAGAATCCTAGTGTTTTTAAGGGTGCAGTGACTGTTAACAGTAATCAGTGGTAGTGACATCGTCAGTGAGCAATAATACGAGTGATAACTAAAGTTATTAGTTAGAAAAAGTCGTGAGAAAGCCTGAAATTATCCATTATCCAAAATTATCCAAACGTTTTGGTCTACTAGGCAGCGGTAGGCCTGAAGCAGTGACGTCACGACAAGTTGTGTGCCATTATACATATAAAGTGAAGTGTATACTATCATAAGTGAAAAGTGAAATCGCGTGAGGAACGAGGGATGTATGAGCACATGTGGTTATAATCATCACGGATGAAGGATCTCCAAAATAGGGATTTAGGCTACATACGACGACTACGTCATCAGCATCTGGCAACTTGGCACGACCGTTGCCAGCGCAAGTATCACCTATATTGTGGTTTGCATGTCGCAGGCTTGGCTTGGCTTGGCCTTGCATCGCTGTTAGATACTGGTCACTCACTCCTGCAAGCTATTACAGTAGTTATTAGTAGTAAGAACGCTTAGGAAGCTAGGAAGTCCTCTCTAAACGTGAAAAAGGAATAGGATAATAACAGCAATAATTGATACTTAAATCCAGAAAGAACAATAAGTAAAGAGTGTAGCATTTCTAGGAAAGACAAAACAGAGAGGTATAACGGATCTACCCCCCCCCCCCGCTAACCATCCCTCCCTAACACACACACACAAGTGCAGACACTTATTGAAGCTTTAGACCCTAGTAGCAATTATAGCTTTTTATAACCCAAAATTACTGGTATGTATTAACAGTATCTCCCCACATACCTCCCCCATACACACATACACACACACACACATACACACACATACACACACATACATACACACACACACACACACACATATACACACACACACACACACACACATATATATACACACACACATACCCAAACACACACACACACACACACACACACACACACACACACACACACACACACACACATACACACACAGTTAATGAGATGATGGAATATGTAGCAACAAAATGCAAGGAGGCTGAGGAGAGGTTTGTACCCAAGGGTAACAGGAATAATGAAAAAGCCAGGATGAGCCCATGGTTTACCCAAAGGTGCTGGGAGGCAAAAACCAAGTGTGCTAGGGAATGGAAGAAATATAGAAGGCAAAGGACCAAGGAGAATAAGGAGAACAGTCGTAGAGCCAGAAACGAATATGCACAGATAAGAAGGGAGGCCCAAAGACAATATGAAAATGACATAGCAGCGAAAGCCAAATCTGACCCGAAACTGTTGTACAGCCACATCAGGAGGAAAACAACAGTCAAGGACCAGGTAATCAGGCTAAGGAAGGAAGGAGGAGAGACAACAAGAAATGACCGTGAAGTATGTGAAGAACTCAACAAGAGATTCAAAGAAGTGTTCACAGAGGAGACAGAAGGGACTCCAGAAAGACGGAGAGGTGGGGCACACCACCAAGTGCTGGACACAGTGCACACAACCGAGGAAGAAGTGAAGAGGCTTCTGAGTGAGCTAGATACCTCAAAGGCAATGGGGCCAGATAACATCTCCCCATGGGTATTGAGAGAGGGAGCAGAGGTGCTATGTGTACCCCTAACAACAATATTCAATACATCTATCGAAACAGGGAGATTGCCTGAGGCATGGAAGACAGCAAATGTAGTCCCAATCTTTAAAAAAGGAGACAGACATGAAGCATTAAACTACAGACCAGTGTCACTGACATGTATAGTATGCAAAATCATGGAGAAGATTATCAGGAGAAGAGTGGTGGAACACCTAGAAAGGAACGATCTCATCAACAGCAGCCAACATGGTTTCAGGGACGGGAAATCCTGTGTCACAAACCTACTGGAGTTCTATGACATGGTGACAGCAGTAAGACAAGAGAGAGAGGGGTGGGTGGATTGCATTTTCTTGGACTGCAAGAAGGCGTTTGACACAGTTCCACACAAGAGATTGGTGCAAAAACTGAAGGACCAAGCAGGGATAACAGGGAAGGCACTACAATGGATCAGGGAATACTTGTCAGGAAGACAGCAGCGAATCATGGTACGTGGCGAGGTGTCAGAGTGGGCACCTGTGACCAGCGGGGTCCCGCAGGGGTCAGTCCTAGGACCAGTGCTGTTTCTGGTATTTGTGAACGACATGACGGAAGGAATAGACTCTGAGGTGTCCCTGTTTGCAGATGACGTGAAGTTGATGAGAAGAATTCACTCGATCGAAGACCAGGCAGAACTACAAAGGGATCTGGACAGGCTGCAGACCTGGTCCAGCAATTGGCTCCTGGAGTTCAATCCACCAAATGCAAAGTCATGAAGATTGGGGAAGGGCAAAGAAGGCCGCAGACGGAGTACAGTCTAGGGGGTCAGAGACTACAAACCTCACTCAAGGAAAAAGATCTTGGGGTGAGTATAACACCAGGCACATCTCCTGAAGCGCACTCAACCAAATAACTGCTGCAGCATATGGGCGCCTAGCAAACCTCAGAACAGCATTCCGACATCTTAATAAGGAATCATTCAGGACCCTGTACATCGTGTACGTTAGGCCCATATTGGAGTATGCGGCACCAGTTTGGAACCCACACCTAGCCAAGCACATGAAGAAACTAGAGAAAGTGCAAAGGTTTGCAACAAGACTAGTCCCAGAGCTAAGAGGTATGTCCTACGAGGAGAGGTTAAGAGAAATCAACCTGACGACACTGAAGGACAGGAGAGATAGGGGGGACATGAAAACGACATACAAAATACTGAGAGGAATTGACAAGGTGGACAAAGACAGGATGTTCCAGAGATTGGACACAGTAACAAGGGGACACAGTTGGAAGCTGAAGACACAGATGAATCACAGGGATGTTAGGAAGTATTTCTTCAGCCACAGAGTAGTCAGTAAGTGGAATAGTTTGGGAAGCGATGTAGTGGAGGCAGGATCCATACCTAGCTTTAAGCAGAGGTATGATAAAGCTCACGGCTCAGGGAGAGTGACCTAGTAGCGATCAGTGAAGAGGCGGGGACAGGAGCTCGGACTCGACCCCCGCAACCTCAACTAGGTGAGTACAACTAGGTGAGTACACATACACACACACACACACACACACACACACACACACACACACACACACAAACACTGTAAGTACGTGCCGGTCAAGCCCCAGGAGGTTGGGGGTCAGGTCACAAGAAGTTGTGGGCAGCAAAGGACCACTGAGACTACATTACAACGCACAAGCCACCTACCTTTCAGTACATAATAAACCCACACATAATTCCACACAAAATTACACACACACACACACACACACACACACATATCCAGACTCACACATACACTCCCCCCCCCTCACCACCGACATCTCACTTCTTCCCCTGATCCCTCCCCTCCCTCGTTCACCCTCCCCTCCCCCGCTCACTCCCCTTCCCCACCCCTCCCCACTCCTCTCCCACATAGCCACAGTTCCTCCACTACCTCCCCCCCCACACTCTGACATACACACTACTAACCTAACATACAGAACTAATAGGTTTCCCACTCTGAGGCAATCAGGCTAAAACAAAAATGGGTTGTCAGAGAGCAACAAGAAAAACCAAGGGACAGGAGGAGGAAGCTGCAAAGGAAGATTGGGCAGCAGAGCTCATAAAAAGAGATCATGAATGGGAAAAGAAACTAGAAGAACTTAGCATGAGAATGGAAGAGAGGATAGATATGGAAAACAGGAAGTGGGAGGTGCATGTCAAAGCAGCAGAGGCTAGGATACAGAGTTTAGAAGAGGAACTGAAAAATCTGAAACAGCCTAAAGAACTAAAGAACATTTTGGGATTGACAACAGAGACTGCTACCTCAGCCACAAATAAGGGGACTGTAGGGAAAGAAGGGGCACAACTGCATGGGGAAGCTCTATCAGAGGAGACTGTAGTAAATGAAAGAGCTAAGCTTTATGTGGAGGCCCTAACAGACAACAACAGAGCCCAAGGAAAGCCGAGAAGGGAAAATGACAGGCCACTGAGCCCAAGTACATTAGCCAGTGAAACTGAAGAAAGGAAAGCTGCAGTGCAGGAAACCAAATTAAATGAGGGGATACACAGGGATACGCAGTGGGAGAATGAAAGGGTGAGGTCAGTCTTTGTGTATGGGCTCCAGGAAGTTGAAGGGGAAACATATGAAGCAAGAAAACAAGGGGAAAAAAAAGCAATTGAAAGCATCATGAAAGCAATAGGAGAAGACGACATGACCCAGCTGGAAAATTTTCGGAGAATAGGGGGGTTTGTAAAAAAAAAGAACCCGGCCAGTGAAAGTGACCTTCAAGGCAGAAGCGACTCAGACCAGGATCCTGCAGGAGAAAGCACAATTAAGGGACATGCCGGCATACAGGAAGGTGTATCTCGACCACGACAGAACACAAGAAGAAAGGCAGAAACTGAGAGAGATGGTACAAAGGCAAAATGAGGAAAGAGAGGGGATGGAGAAGACAGACAGGAGATCCCAGACCCAGGAAGAAGATCAAATACAGCCTCCCTCACAACTTCCTGTAGAAGCCTCCCAACCAGGTCAACCCCAGTGCAACCAAACACTCTAAATCAAAACACCCATGCCACATCCAATGCCCCCACCCACTACATTACAAACTCCACCCCCACAGCAACAACCCATAGTTCCTTACCAGGTCTCCCACTTCCCCAACCCCAATATACCTCCCAGACCACAGTCTTAGAAAAGAAGTTGAAGGTGTGGTATACAAATGCAGATGTAATAACAAACAAGTATGAGGAGTGGCACGAAAGAATCAAAAGAGACATCCCCAGACATAATAGCACTCACAGAAACAAAACTCACCAGAATAATAACAGATTCAATTTTTCCATCCAGATACCAAATCCTCAGGAAAGACAGAGGGAGGAGAGGGGGAGGAGGAGTTGCACTGCTCATTAAAAACCAGTGGGATTTTGAGAAAATGGAAGGAATGGAATGGCACGGGCGAAAGGGACTACTTAGTAGAAACAATCCAGTCTGAGGGACATAAGGTGATAATTGCAGTAATGTACAACCCACCACAGAACTGCAGGAGGCCAAGAGAAGAATACGATGAGAGCAACAGAGCAATGATCGACACACTAGCCGAGGTGGCCAGGAGAGCACACATGGGGAGAGCAAAGTTACTAGTTATGGGTGATTTCAATCACAAGGAGATTGGCTGGGAAAACCTGGAGCCCCATGGGGGTCCCAAAACATGGAGAGCCAAGATGATGGATGTGGTACTGGAAAACCTCATGCATCAACATGTTAGAGACACTACCAGAGAGAGAGGAGAGGATGAACCAGCAAGGCTGGACCTTGTATTCACCATGAGTAGTTCGGACATCGAGGGTATCATGTATGAAAGGCCCCTGGGAGCTAGTGATCATGTGGTTCTGTGCTTCGACTACATAGTTGAGCTCCAAGTGGAGAGAGTAGCAGGAATAGGCTGGGAAAAGCCAAACTACAAAAGGGGGAACTACTCAGGCATGAGGAACTTCCTTCAAGACATTCAGTGGGAGAGGGAACTGACAGGAAAACCAGTACAAGAAATGATGGACTATGTAGCAACAAAATGCAAGGAGGCAGAGGAGAGGTTTGTTCCCAAGGGAAACAGAAATAATGGGAAGAACAGAACGAGTCCTTGGTTCACCCAAAGGTGTAGGGAGGCAAAAACTAGGTGTACTAGAGAATGGGAAAGGTACAGAAGACAGAGAACTCAGGAAAACAAAGAAATCAGCCGAAGAGCCAGAAACGAATATGCACAGATAAGAAGGGAGACTCAGAGACAATATGAAAATGACATAGCATCAAAAGTAAAGACTGACCCGAAGCTGTTGTACAGCCACATCAGGAGGAAAACAACAGTCAAGGACCAGGTAATCAGACTGAGGAAGGGTGATGGGGAATTCACAAGAAACGACCAAGAGGTATGTCAGGAGCTCAACACAAGATTTAAAGAGGTATTTACAATGGAAACAAGTAGGACTCCAGGAAATTAGAACAGGGGGGCACACCAGCAAGTGCTGGATGAGGTACATATAACCAAGGAGGAGGTGAAGAAGCTGCAATGCGAACTTGACACCTCAAAGGCGGTGGGACCAGACAACATCTCTCCATGGGTCCTTAAAGAGGGAGCAGAGATATTGTGTGAGCCATTAACAAAGATCTTCAACACATCATTTGAAACTGGGCAACTCCCTGAGGTATGGAAAATGGCAAATGTAGTCCCAATTTTTAAAAAGGGAGACAGACATGAGGCACTAAACTACAGACCTGTATCACTAACGTGTATAGTATGCAAGGTCATGGAGAAGATCATCAGGAGGAAAGTGGTGGGGCACCTGGAAAGAAACAAGTGTATAATTGACAACCAGCACGGTTTCAGGGAAGGAAAATCCTGTGTCACAAACCTACTAGAGTTTTATGACAAGGTGACAGAAGTAAGACAAGAGAGAGAGGGGTGGATCGACTGCATATTTTTGGACTGCAAGAAGGCCTTCGACACAGTTCCTCACAAGAAGTTACTGCAAAAGCTAGAGGATCAGGCACACATTACAGGAAAGGCACTGCAATGGATCAGAGAATACCTGACAGGGAGGCAACAACGAGTCATGGTATGCGACGAGGTGTCAGAGTGGGCGCCTGTGACAAGCGGGGTTCCACAGGGGTCAGTCCTAGGACCTGTGCTGTTCTTGGTATATGTGAACGACATAACGGAAGGGATAGACTCAGAAGTGTCCTTGTTTGCAGATGATGCGAAGTTAATGAGAAGAATAAAATCGGATGAGGATCAGGCAGGACTACAAAGAGACCTGGACAGGCTACAAGCCTGGTCCAGCAACTGGCTCCTTGAATTTAACCCTGCCAAATGCAAAGTCATGAAGATTGGGGAAGGGCAAAGAAGACCGCAGACACAATATAGTTTAGATGGCCAAAGACTGCAAACTTCCCTCAAGGAAAAAGATCTGGGGGTGAGTATAACACCGAGCATATCTCCTGAGGCGCACATCAATCAGATAACTGCTGCAGCATACGGGCGCCTGGCAAACCTACGGATAGCGTTCCGATACCTCAGTAAGGATTCGTTTAAGACTCTGTATACCATTTACGTCAGGCCCATACTGGAGCATGCAGCACCAGTTTGGAATCCACACCTAGTCAAGCACGTCAAGAAATTAGAGAAAGTGCAAAGGTTTGCAACAAGACTAGTCCCAGAGCTACGGGGATTGTCCTACGAAGAAAGGTTGAGGGAAATCGGCCTGACGACACTGGAGGACAGGAGGGTCAGGGGAGACATGATAACGACATATAAAATACTGCGCGGAATAGACGAGGTGGACAAAGACGGGATGTTCCAGAGAAGGGACACAGACACAGAGGTCACAATTGGAAGTTGAAGACTCAGATGAATCAAAGGGATGTTAGGAAGTATTTCTTCAGTCATAGAGTAGTCAGGCCGTGGAATAGCCTAGAAAGTGACGTAGTGGAGGCGGGAACCATACATAGTTTTAAGGCGAGGTATGATAGAGCTCATGGGGCAGGGAGAGAGAGGACCTAGTAGCAATCAGCGAAGAGGCGGGGCCAGGAGATGTGACTCGACCCCTGCAACCACATCCTCATCCTGTTCACCTAGCAGCAAATAGGTACCTGGGTGTTAGTCGACTGGTGTGGGTCGCATCCTGGGGGACAAGATTAAGGACCCCAATGGAAATAAGTTAGTCCTCGATGACGCACTGACTTTCTTGGGTTATCCTGGGTGGCTAACCCTCCGGGGTTAAAAATCCGAACGAAATCTTATCTTATGGATTAGTTGGGTATAGATACCATGGAGGGTAGAGGAGAAAGTGCCGTGGGGTGAGGGAGCGTAGCGTTTCTATGGACGGATTTAAGGAAGGAGAGAAGGGGGAAGTAGGGATGGGTGGAGTGAAGGATATCAGGGAAGGATGATGGGCGCGACATTATAAACGAGAGTGATGAATGAACATTAAAAAGGCAACCATCAGTGTGAACAAACACAGGACTGGAAGGCAGTCTTGCCTCCCTCCTTCCTAACTAACGGCAACCATCAGTGTGAACAAACACAGGACTGGAAGGCAGTCTTGCCTCCTTCCTTCCTAACTAACGGCAACCATCAGTGTGAACAAACACAGGACTGGAAGGCAGTCTTGCCTCCTTCCTTCCTAACTAACGGCAACCATCAGTGTGAACAAACACAGGACTGGAAGGCAGTCTTGCCTCCTTCCTTCCTAACTAACGGCAACCATCAGTGTGAACAAACACAGGACTGGAAGGCAGTCTTGCCTCCTTCCTTCCTAACTAACGGCAACCATCAGTGTGAACAAACACAGGACTGGAAGGCAGTCTTGCCTCCTTCCTTCCTAACTAACGGCAACCATCAGTGTGAACAAACACAGGACTGGAAGGCAGTCTTGCCTCCTTCCTTCCTAACTAACGGCAACCATCAGTGTGAACAAACACAGGACTGGAAGGCAGTCTTGCCTCCTTCCTTCCTAACTAACGGCAACCATCAGTGTGAACAAACACAGGACTGGAAGGCAGTCTTGCCTCCTTCCTTCCTCACTAACGGCAACCATCAGTGTGAACAAACACAGGACTGGAAGGCAGTCTTGCCTCCTTCCTTCCTCACTAACGGCAGCTGAAGGATGACCCACACATTTCTTATGGTCATAGATAACTATAAAAATAAAGTATAAAGATTATTATTATAAAGGGGAATCATTAAACCAATAAGGGTCATACTGTAACTGTGGAATGGAAGGTAAATCAGGGTTGGTCTGTGGAATGGGAAGGTCGCTACAATGCCTTGGATCAAGAACCCTTCTCCAGTATGTATTTATGCCTCCCTTGAAGGGTTAGATAATACTTCAACGGGAATGGGTGGTTCACATAATGAAGTCATGTTTACTGTTTAGCAAGGTTCAGTAAGTCCTGCACGATGTTTGATAACATATGTACGGTACAGTTGCACTTTTTTGACACGAACACAATACCTTTTATTTAACATACATGACATAGCGGTAGAAATTTCATGCTTAAGGCAAGGAGGTTACTACGTGGCTCGTCTGCTCTTAGGACGAGGAAAGGCAACTATTGTTATACAAACATTTACACCACAATAATAAGAATGTAGGAAATGTAGACAGAGATAACTGAGGCAAGGAAGAAATATCTTAAAAGTGGCAGAGAAAATAAAGGAAAGAAGCTAAAGCAGTAGTAAAAGAGGATTATGGCCTATAATGGTGTGTGTGTGTGTGTGTGTGTGTGTGTGTGTGTGTGTGTGTGTGTGTGTGTGTGTGTGTGTGTGTGTGTGTGTGTGTGTGTGTGTGTGTGTGTGTGTGTCTGTCTTGCAACAAGACTAGTCCCGGAGCTGAGGGGGTATGTCCTACGAGGAGAAGTTAAGGGAACTCAACCTGACAACACTGGAGGGCAGGAGGGACAGAGGGGACATGAAAATAACATATAAAATACTGAGAGGAATTGACAAGGTGGATAAGGACAGAATGTTTCAGAGATGGGACACAGCAAGAAGGACACAGCAAGAAGGGATCACAACTGGAAGTTGAAAACTCAGATGAGCCACAGGGATGATAGGAAGTACTTCTTCAGTCACAGAGTTGTCAGGAATTGGAAAAGTCTGGAGAGTGATATAGTGGAGGCAGGAGCCATACACAGCTTTAAGAAAAGGTATGATAAAGCTCATGAAGCAGGGAAAGAGTGGACCCAGTAGCGAACAGTGAAGAAACGGGGCCAGGAGCTATGAATCGAACCCTGGAACCACAATTAGGTGAGTATAAACACACAAGCTATGACCCGACCCCTACAACCACAAACAGGTGAGTACGCGCGCACACACACACACACACACACACACACACACACACACACACACACACACACACACACCAGGCCAGGAGCTAGGACTCGACCCCTGCAACCTCAACTAGGTGAGTACACACACACACACACACACACACGGGGCCAGGAGCTAGGACTCGACCCCTGCAACCTCAACTAGGTGAGTACACACACACACACACACACACACACACACACACATGAAGACAGATGAATCGCAGGGATGTTAGGAAGTATTTCTTCAGTCACAGAGTAGTCAGGAAGTGGAATAGTTTGGGAAGCGATGTAGTGGAGGCAGGATCCATACACAGCTTTAAGCAGAGGTATGATAAAGCTAATGGTGCAGGGAGAGTGACCCAGTAGCGGCCAGTGAAGAGGCGGGGCCAGGAGCTATGACTCGACCCCTGCAACCACAACAAAGTGAGTACGCACACACACACACACACACACACACACACACACACACACACACACACACACACACACACACACACACACACACACACACACACACACACAGGCTGCAGACGTGGTCCAGCAATTGGCTCCTGGAGTTCAATCCCACCAAGTGCAAAGTCATGAAGATTGGGGAAGGGCAAAGAAGACCGCAGACGGAGTACAGTCTAGGGGGCCAGAGACTACAAACCTCACTCAAGGAAAAAGATCCTGGAGTGAGTATAACACCAGGCACATCTCCTGAAGTGCACATCAACCAAATAACTGCTGCAGCATATGGGCGCCTAGCAAACCTCAGAACAGCATTCCGACATCTTAATAAGGAATCATTCAGGACCCTGTACACCGTGTACGTTAGGCCCATATTGGAGTATGCGGCACCAGTTTGGAACCCACACCTAGCCAAGCACGTGAAGAAACTAGAGAAAGTGCAAAGGTTTGCAACAAGACTAGTCCCAGAGCTAAGAGGTATGTCCTACGAGGAGAGGTTAAGGGAAATCAACCTGACGACACGGAGGACAGGAGAGATAGGGGGGACATGATAACGACATACAAAATACTGAGAGGAATTGACAAGGTGGACAAAGACAGGATGTTCCAGAGATTGAACACAGTAACAAGGGGACACAGTTGGAAGTTGAAGACACAGATGAATCACAGGGATGTTAGGAAGTATTTCTTCAGCCACAGAGTAGTCAGTAAGTGGAATAGTTTGGGAAGCGAGGTAGTGGAGGCAGGATCCATACATAGCTTTAAGCAGAGGTATGATAAAGCTCACGGCTCAGGGAGAGTGACCTAGTAGCGATCAGTGAAGAGGCGGGACCAGGAGCTCGGACTCGACCCCCGCAACCTCAACTAGGTGAGTACACACACCTGTTCGCAAATGATGTGAAGTTAATGAGGAGAATTAAATCCGATGAGGATCAGGCAGGACTTCAAAGAGACCTGGACAGGCTGGACACCAGGTCCAGCAACTGGCTTTTCGAATTCAACTCTACCAAATGCAAAGTCATGAAGATCGGAAAAGGGCAAAGAAGACAGCAGACAGAGTTTAGGCTAGGTGGCCAAAGACTGCAAACCTCGCTTAAGGAGAAAGCTCTTGGACAAGAATGGTATACAATACCGACAAGATGAAATTAAGACATGTGCAACATCTGGGTATCTTTATTGTAGACGTTTCGCCATCCAGTGGCTTTATCAATACAAATTCCAGGACATAACTTGAAGATAGTAGAACTATGTACAGAAGATGAGGTAATCAGTCCCTCAACCTAGGAGTAGGTGCGAACAGCACCGTAGTCGTGGAGATTCTGGGAGTGAGTATAACCCCGAGCAAGTCTCCGGAAGCACACATCAACGAAATAACAGCTGCAGCATATGGGCGCCTGGCAAACCCGATATTAGCGTTCCGATACCTACGTAAGGAATCTTTCAAAACACTGTACATTGTGTACGTCAGGCCCATACTGGAGTATGTAGCAACAGTTTGGAACCCGTACCGGGTCAAGCGCGTCAAGAAATTAGAGAAAGTGCAAAGGTTTGCGACAAGGTTAGTTCCAGAGCTAAGGGGAATATCCTATGAAGAAAGGTTAAGGGAAATCGGCCTGTCGACACTGGAGGACAGGAGGGTTAGGGGAGACATGATAACGACATACAAAATACTGCGTGTAATAGACAAGGTGGACTGAGACAGGATGTTCCAGAGAGGGACCACAGAAACAAGGGGTCATTCTTGGAAGTTGAAGACGCAGATGAGTCACAGGGATTTTAGGAGGTATTTCGTCAGTCATAGAGTCGTCAGGAAGTGGAATAGCCTAGAAAGTGACGTAGTGGAGGCAGGAACCATACATAGTTTTAAGACGAGGTATGATAAAGCTCAGGGAGCAAGGAAAGAGAGAACCTAGTAGCGTTCAGTGAAGAGGCGGGGCCAGGAGCTGAGTCTCGACCCCTGCAACCACAATTAGGTGAATACAATTAGGTGAGAACACACACACACACACACACACACACACACACACACTAGGAGGCTGCCAACGTCTGAGTTGGCAAGTCACTTACTGAAAACATTATTCAAGTAATTACTGGAGAGACACCTTTTATGTGAGATGGAAATGTAACCATCACAGCTTGTGATGTCATCTATAAAGCTTTGTATGAGGTGATCTATTACGTAGCGATAGTTTGGGGTGATCTATTACGTAACGATAGTTTGGGGTGATCTATTACGTAACGATAGTTTGGGGTGATCTATTACGTAGCGATAGTTTGGGGTGATCTATTACGTAACGATAGTTTGGGGTGATCTATTACGTAACGATAGTTTGGGGTGATCTATTACGTAGCGATAGTTTGGGGTGATCTATTACGTAACGATAGTTTGGGGTGATCTATTACGTAACGATAGTTTGGGGTGATCTATTACGTAACGATAGTTTGGGGTGATCTATTACGTAACGATAGTTTGGGGTGATCTATTACGTAACGATAATTTGGGGTGATCTATTACGTAACGATAGTTTGGGGTGATCTATTACGTAACGATAGTTTGGGGTGATCTATTACGTAACGATAGTTTGGGGTGATCTATTACGTAGCGATAGTTTGGGGTGATCTATTACGTAGCGATAGTTTGGGGTGATCTATTACGTAACGATAGTTTGGGGTGATCTATTACGTAACGATAGTTTGGGGTGATCTATTACGTAACGATAGTTTGGGGTGATCTATTACGTAGCGATAGTTTGGGGTGATCTATTACGTAGCGATAGTTTGGGGTGATCTATTACGTAGCGATAGTTTGGGGTGATCTATTACGTAACGATAGTTTGGGGTGATCTATTACGTAACGATAGTTTGGGGTGATCTATTACGTAACGATAGTTTGGGGTGATCTATTACGTAGCGATAGTTTGGGGTGATCTATTACGTAACGATAGTTTGGGGTGATCTATTACGTAACGATAGTTTGGGGTGATCTATTACGTAACGATAGTTTGGGGTGATCTATTACGTAACGATAGTTTGGGGTGATCTATTACGTAACGATAGTTTGGGGTGATCTATTACGTAACGATAGTTTGGGGTGATCTATTACGTAGCGATAGTTTGGGGTGATCTATTACGTAACGATAGTTTGGGGTGATCTATTACGTAGAGATAGTTTGCTTGGGAGATCTATTACGTAGAGATAGTTTGCTTGGGAGATCTATTACGTAGAGATAGTTTGCTTGGGGAGATCTATTACGTAGAGATAGTTTGCTTGGGGAGATCTATTACGTAGAGATAGTTTGCTTGGGAGATCTATTACGTAGAGATAGTTTGCTTGGGGAGATCTATTACGTAGAGATAGTTTGCTTGGGGAGATCTATTACGTAGAGATAGTTTGCTTGGGGAGTTCTATTACGTAGAGATAGTTTACTTGGGAGATCTATTACGTAGAGATAGTTTGCTTGGGGAGATCTATTACGTAGAGATAGTTTGCTTGGGAGATCTATTACGTAGAGATAGTTTGCTTGGGGAGATCTATTACGTAGAGATAGTTTGCTTGGGAGATCTATTACGTAGAGATAGTTTGCTTGGGGAGTTCTATTACGTAGATAAGATCTGATCCGCCTCTGTGTGGACTCTAACTCCTTTTCCTTCCAAGGGAAATATTATTCCCAAACCTTCGGTGTCGCTATGGGCTCTCCTCTCTCTCCTGTCCTTGCTAATCTTTACATGGAATACTTCGAGACTGTTCTTCTTCCTACCCTCGATGTGCAACCTTCACTCTGGCTCCGCTATGTGGATGACATCTTTGCTCTGTGGCCTCATGACTCCAGTCTCTTCCAACCTTTTCTTGAAGCTCTTAACAATCTTGCCCCTTCCATTAAGTTTAAAGCTGAATGGGAATCTAATTCCTTACTTCCTTTCCTTGATGTCCATGTCCACCGCTCAGATACAGGTTTTTCCTTTTCCGTTTACCGTAAACCTATGCACAGTGGCATGTACATTCACTACTTTTCCTATCATGCTTCCCCTGTCAAGAAAAGTGTTCTTATCTCCCTCTTTCTCCGTGCCCTCCGCATCTGTGATCCTCAGTTCCTTCCAGCAGAAATTTCCACTCTTTATAATTCGTTCTCCCGTCTTGGCTACCCTTCCCATTTCATAGACTCTGCCCTCTCACGTGCTAAACGCAATTTCTTCTCTCCCAAACTCTCTACTCATGGGAACTCTTCTATCCTCTGCCTTCCCTACATTTCCGGTCTTTCTAATCTCAACAATTCTCTCCGTCCCTTAGACATCAAGCTTACCTTCCGCCAGACTAACACTCTTCGCACTAATCTCGTTCATACCTCTCCTCCCTCTACAGATGTTCCTGGTGTCTACTCTATTTCTTGCTCCTCCTGTCCTCTTCAATACTTTGGAGAAACTGGTCGATCTCTTTCTGACAGACTTAGGGAGCACAAAAATAGTGTTAGGCTTGCCGACACTAACAATGCTCTTTTCTGTCACGTCAGAGATCATAGCCATCCTATTGACTGGTCTTCTGCTAAAACTGTCTTCCCTACTTCCAACTCGAACAGTCGCCGTTTAGTTGAATCCTCTCTTATACACAACTTTCCTTGTATGAACCTTAGCCCTGGCTTCGTCTCTGTAGATGCCTTCCTCTCCCACTACATTGTAAAATGCTCCAAACTTCAGAACACCCGTGACTTAACCTGAATCCTCATTTTTTCTTTTTCTTCTTCTTCTTCTTCTTTTTCTTCTTCCTCTTCCCCTTTCCTCTCTCCTTTTCTCCTCTGGGTTGTCTTTCTCTCTCCTGTCTCGTGTTTCTGTTCCTTCTTTATTTTATTTCACCACTTCCCCTTTCACGCACCTCGGTGCGCTTGCTCTCCCTCTGTGGGTTTCTAGCTCTCTTGCAGTGCTCCCCTTCCTTTGTATTTGACTGGCTCGTCTTCCTTATTTCCCACTTCTACCACTACCACTACTACTACCTCTTCTTCTTCTACTACATCTACTGATGAAATTAGACACATGTGCGGCGTCTGGTTGTCTTTGTTGTGGACGTTTCGCCATCCAGTGGCTGGCTGGATGGCGAAACGTCTACGGTGGGGATGCCCGGGTGTTGTGCGTGTGTCATTTCATCCTGTCGGTATTATATACAATTCTTGTACTACTACTACTACTACTACTACCTCCACCTCTTCCTGCCTATATATAGCCGTCCTGCTCCTTCTCTGTTAGTGTGACTTTGTCAATGGTCCAAGTCGGACCGAAACGTCGTCGTAAGCTTCTGTCTTTTATGTGCGGGTTATTTGAGTATCTATTACGTAGAGATAGTTTGCTTGGGAGATCTATTACAGAGTGATGTGTAAGTTTTTTACGGGATAAGCCAGAGCCAAGGGAAGACCTCGGTCATGAGACCACAAGCTGCATTAAGTCATAATATGACTACCACCAAAGTCAGGAAGACCTCGGTCATGAGACCACAAGCTGCATTAAGTCATAATATGACTACCACCAACGTCAGGAAGACCTCGGTCACAAGACCACAAGCTGCATTAAGTCATAATATGACTACCACCAAAGTCAGGAAGACCTCGGTCATGAGACCACAAGCTGCATTAAGTCATAATATGACTACCACCAACGTCAGGAAGACCTCGGTCACAAGACCACAAGCTGCATTAAGTCATAATATGACTACCACCAAAGTCAGGAAGACCTCGGTCATGAGACCACAAGCTGCATTAAGTCATAATGTGACTACCACCAACGTCAGGAAGACCTCGGTCACAAGACCACAAGCTGCATTAAGTCATAATGTAACTACCATCAACGTCAGGAAGACCTCGGTCACAAGACCACAAGCTGCACTGAGTGGAGTTTGGGGTGTTGGAAGCTGGCGTGTGCACCAACCAGTAGTAATATTACAACATTGTTCACCTTCCTGAACCAAGAGTTTTATCACAATCTCTCCCCTCCTCTCACGTTGTCCAGACCTTGCAAAATGTATTGGCATTTGCCTTTGTTGTGATTTGTGCCAATAAGCCTTTTTTCTGTCTTCACTTTCTCAGTATTATTACGCCTTTCATGTTCGTTTATGTGTGTACAGTTCGACTGCTGTACACACATCTTCATCTACATGTACACCTGTATCGTACACACATCTATGTACACTTTTATAGTTGTACTGAATATGAGGCGGTTATTATTATTATTAGTAGTAGTAGTAGTAGTAGTATATTTCTCATAAGGGTGCTGGCGTCGGTAAAGGTGGTTAGATATCCGAAAGATTTTTCCGGGGGTTAACGTGCCCCGGGCCCAGCTCCAGATCCGGCCTCCTGGTGGATCAAGACCTGTTCAACCAGGGTGTTGTTGCTGCTGGCTGTACAGAATCCAACGTACGAACCATAGCCCGGCTGGTCAGGAGGTAATTTGAGAAAGTTGTCCAGTTCCCTCCTGAAGACAGCCAGAGGTTTGTTGGTAATTCCCCTTAGGAATGGATGGATAATGAGAACCTTCAAAACTAGGGACGCCAAGCCTATGATGACACCCTTTAAATCACTTGTCCTCTCTAGGCTGGAATATTGCTGTACACTAACGGCCCCCTTCAAGGCTGGCGACATTGCAGACCTGGAGAGTGTACAAAGAGCTTTCACAGCACACATAAGTACGATAAGGCACCTAAATTACTGGGAACGATTGAAGGTATTTGATCTGTATTCCCTGGAACGCAGGCGAGAGAGATACATGATAGCATACGCTTGGAAGGTCCTGGAGGGAGTGGTACCAAACCTGCACACGAAAATCACTCCCTATGAAAGTAAAAGACTCGGCTGGAGATGCAACATTCCCCCGATGAAAAGCAGGGTTGTCACGAGTACACTGAGAGACAACACAGTAAGTGTCAGGGGCCCAAGACTGTTCAACTGCCTCCCAGCATACATAAGGGGGATTACCAATAGACCCCTGGCTGTCTTCAAGAAGGCACTGGACAGGCACTGGAAGGCACTGGACCAACCAGGCTGTGGGTGGCACCTCAGTTTGTGTGCTGCCGGCAATAACAGTCTGGTTGATCAGACCCTGATCCACCATGAGACTTGGTCTCAGACCGAACCGCGGGGGCGTTGACCCCCGAAACCCTCTTCAGATAAACTCCAGACATGAACAGGGGGGGCGTTGAAGAGTCGGGGACCTCTCACACTTGTTGGAGTATTTTGCACTGTCTCAAATCTCCTGAGTGATTTCGGTGTGAAGGTGTGTGACCATTCTCTCCAGAATTTTCTTAGTAAAATTGTTATGATCCTTGAATGTGAGATCTGACTTGATCACTCCCAAAGTCTCGCAGATGGAACATTCGCTCTAAAATGATTTTAGTGAGTGAATGAAGGGTTTAGAATAATACTGAGAGAAGTAAAGGGTGTTTGACTCGTAGGAGGCCCCGAGTTGGTACTTCTCTAGTTGCAACCGTTTTGTTTATATATTATGTCTGTAGTAAACGATAACTCGGGGCCTCTTACGAGTGAAACACCATGCAGAACATATGTAGAAAGTAAGCAGAGAAGGACATACAGGAAGGAGTAAGTGGAAGAGGGTAGACAGGGGGCAATAGGGAGACGGACAAGAGGGGATTGGTGGATTGATGTTTATTCTACAAATATTTTGACAGTGTGCAACTTGTTACGGTAATTGTAGCGTATATATGAACATCATGAGCATACAGCATGGTGGACCAATACTGTGTATGAGCAAGAAGACCTGCACAGAACCTGTCTAACATGGTTCAGCATACCTGATCCACTGCCCCTCCAGTATACCTGCTGCACTGCTCCTCCAGTATACCTGCTACACTGCTCTAGTATACCTGCTGCACTGCTCCTCCAGTATACCTGCTGCACTGCTCCTCCAGTATACCTGCTACACTGCTCTAGTATACCTGCTGCACTGCTCCTCCAGTATACCTGCTACACTGCTCTAGTATACCTGCTGCACTGCTCCTCCAGTATACCTGCTACACTGCTCTAGTATACCTGCTGCACTGCCCCTCCAGTATACCTGCTACACTGCTCTAGTATACCTGCTGCACTGCTCTAGTATACCTGCTACACTGCTCCTCCAGTATACCTGCTACACTGTTCCAGTCTTATGTTCTTATTTAATCTAGGATAACACAATAACACCAAAGATTACTTAGCCTGACTTAGGATAGTCCAAAACTACCTAACATGACCCAACGGCACTACATATTCGATGTAGTGGATACCTTTATCATCTACGTCTCGCCCACCTATTGGACTTTGATAAATTAGACACACGTGCAATATTTGGGTATCTTTAATGAGGAAACGTTTCGCCACACAGTGGCTTCATCAGTCCATGCAAAGGAGAATTGTGAAGAACAGGATGAGTTTAAGGTAATCAGTCCTTCAGCCTTGAGTCGATGTGATCAGTTCATGAATCTTGAAAAGAATACAGCATATGTGCGAAGAAGTTGTTTATATAGTGTAGGCAGGAGAGGTGCAGCAGTCGTAGGTGGTAACACATTTGACGAATGTGGAAGTAGGTCGTGCCCAAGGGTTAGGCAAGTGAATAATTCCCTGTATTAAGATCCCAAGATGTTGCTGTGTCACACAGGATTGTAGATCAATGGTTCAGAGAACCGACAAGTTGATAAATTAGACACATGTGCAACATTTGGGTATCTATAATGAGGAAACGTTTCGCCACACAGTGGCTTCATCAGTCTATACAAAGGAGAATGGTGTATGTACAGGTGCAAATTAAAGATGGTGAAGTGCACGGGAGTATATCTGGGCAAGGGAGCACTATAATGTGTACATCGTGAGCACTTTAATGTGTACACCGTGAGCACTGTAATAAGAACATAAGAAAGAATTAACACTACAGCAGGCCTACTGACCCATGCGGAGCAGGTCCATGTTGTCCCCCCCCATTCCGGATTAGCCCAATGACCCACCCAGTCTGGTCACCTCCACTCAAGGAAGGAGCATGGCACCAGACCCAGAAGCACAAGCTAGTCAGGTCCAACTCACACCCACCCACACCCACTCATGTATTTATCTAACCTATTTTTAAAACTGCACAACGTTTTAGCCTCAATAACTGTATTCGGGAGTTTGTTCCACTCATCCACAACTCTATTACCAAACCAGTGCTTTCCTATATCCTTCCTGAATCTGAATTTTTCCAACTTGAAACCATTGCTGCGAGTCCTGTCTTGGCTGGATATTTTCAGCACGCTATTTACATCCCCTTTATTTATTGCTGTTTTCCATTTATACACCTCAATCATAACCCCCCTAATTCTACGCCTTTCTAGAGAGTGCAGATTCAGGGCTCTCAGTCTATCCTCATAAGGAAGATTTCTGATACATGGGATCAACTTTGTCATCCTCCTTTGTACGTTTTCCAGAGCATTTATATCCATTCTGTAATACGGTGACCAGAACTGAGCAGCATAGTCTAAATGAGGCCTAACCAGGGATATATAGAGTTGAAGAACAACCCGAGGACTTCTATTATTTATACTTCTAGATATGAAGCCAAGAATTCTGTTAGCTTTATTGCGAACACTAATGCACTGTTGTCTTGGTTTTAAATTACTGCTAACCAGAACTCCTAAATCCTTTTCGCAATCAGTAGTATTAAGATCTACATTATTTAGTTTATATATCGCATGGTTATTTTCCTGTCCAACATTTAGAACTTTGCATTTGCGTACACCGTGAGCACTGTAATGTGCACAACGTGCACACTGTAATGTGTACACTGTGCACACTGTAATGTGTACACCGTGCACACTGTAATGTGTACACCGTGAGCACTGTAATGTGTACACCGTGAGCACTGTAATGTGTACACCGTGCACACTGTAATGTGTGTACCGTGAGCACTGTAATGTGCACACCGTGCACACTGTAATGTGTGCACCGTGAGCACTGTAATGTGTACACCGTGAGCACTGTAATGTGTACACCGTGAGCACTGTAATGTGTACACCGTGAGCACTGTAATGTGTACACCGTGCACAATGTAATGTGTGCACCGTGAGCACTGTAATGTGTACACCGTGAGCACTGTAATGTGCACACCGTGCACACTGTAATGTGTGCACCGTGAGCACTGTAATGTGTACACCGTGAGCACTGTAATGTGTACACCGTAATGTGTGCACCGTGAGCACTGTAATGTGTACACCGTGCACACTGTAATGTGTGCACAGTGAGCACTGTAATGTGTACACCGTGAGCACTGTAATGTGTACACCGTGAGCACTGTAATGTGTACACCGTGAGCACTGTAGTGTGTACACCGTGAGCACTGTAATGTGTACACCGTGCACACTATAATGTGTACACCGTGAACACTGTAATGTGTACATCGTGCACACTGTAATGTGTACACCGTGCACACTATAATGTGTACACCGTGAACACTGTAATGTGTACACCGTGCACACTGTAATGTGTACACCGTGAACACTGTAATGTGTACACCGTGCACACTGTAATGTGTACACCGTGCACACTGTACTGTGTACACCGTGAGCACTGTAATGTGTACACCGTGAACACTGTAATGTGTACACCGTGCACACTGTAACGTGTACACCGTGAACACTGTAATGTGTACACCGTGCACACTGTAACGTGTACACCGTGAACACTGTAATGTGTACACCGTGCACACTGTACTGTGTACACCGTGAACACTGTAATGTGTACACCGTGAACACTGTGTACACAGTGAACACTGTAATGTGTACACCGTGTGCACTGTAATGTGTACACCGTGAGCACTGTAATGTGTACACCGTGCACACTGTAATGTGTACACCGTGAGCACTGTAATGTGTACCCCGTGCACACTGTAATGTGTACACCGTGCACACTGTAATGTGTACACCGTGCACACTATAATGTGTACACCGTTAACACTGTAATGTGTACACCGTGCACACTGTAATGTGTACACCGTGAGCACTGTAATGTGTACACCGTGCACACTGTAATGTGTGCACCGTGAGCACTGTAATGTGTACACCGTGAGCACTGTAATGTGTACACCGTGCACACTGTAATGTGTGCACCGTGAGCACTGTAATGTGTACACCGTGAGCACTGTAATGTGTACACCGTGAGCACTGTAGTGTGTACACCGTGAGCACTGTAATGTGTACACCGTGAGCACTGTAGTGTGTACACCGTGAGCACTGTAATGTGTACACCGTGCACACTATAATGTGTACACCGTGAACACTGTAATGTGTACACCGTGAACACTGTAATGTGTACACCGTGAGCACTGTAATGTGTACACCGTGAACACTGTAATGTGTACACCGTGCACACTGTAATGTGTACACCGTGCACACTGTACTGTGTACACCGTGAGCACTGTAATGTGTACACCGTGAACACCGTAATGTGTACACCGTGAACACCGTAATGTGTACACCGTGCACACTGTAACGTGTACACCGTGAACACTGTAATGTGTACACCGTGCACACTGTAACGTGTACACCGTGAACACTGTAATGTGTACACCCTGCACACTGTAACGTGTACACCGTGAACACTGTAATGTGTACACCGTGCACACTGTACTGTGTACACCGTGAACACTGTAATGTGTACACAGTGAACACTGTGTACACAGTGAACACTAATGTGTACACCGTGTGCACTGTAATGTGTACACCGTGAGCACTGTAATGTGTACACCGTGCACACTGTAATGTGTACACCGTGAGCACTGTAATGTGTACCCCGTGCACACTGTAATGTGTACACCGTGCACACTGTAATGTGTACACCGTGCACACTATAATGTGTACACCGTTAACACTGTAATGTGTACACCGTGCACACTGTAATGTGTACACCGTGAGCACTGTAATGTGTACACCGTGCACACTGTAATGTGTACACCGTGAGCACTATAATGTGTACACCGTGAGCACTGTAATGTGTACACCGTTAACACTGTAATGTGTACACCGTGCACACTATAATGTGTACACCGTGAACACTGTGTACACAGTGAACACTGTAATGTGTACACCGTGTGCACTGTAATGTGTACACCGTGAACACTGTGTACACAGTGAACACTGTAATGTGTACACCGTGTGCACTGTAATGTGTACACCGTGAGCACTGTAATGTGTACACCGTGAGCACTGTAATGGGTACACCGTGCACACTGTAATGTGTACACCGTGAGCACTATGTGTACATAGTGCACACTATGTGTAAACAGTGCACACTGCAATGTGTACACCGTGAACACTGTAATGTGTACACCGTGAGCACTGTAATGTGTACACCGTGCACACTGTAATGTGTACACGGTGCACACTATGTGTACACTGTGAACACTGTAATGCGAACACCGTGAACACAGTAATGTGTACACCGTGCACACTGTAATGTGTACACCGTGCACACTGTAATGCGTACACCATGTACACTGTAATATGTACACCGTGAACACTGTAATGTGTACACCGTGAACACTGTAATGTGTACACCGTGAACGCTAATGTGTACACCGTGCATTGTAATGTGTACACAGTGAACACTAATGTGTACACCGTGCACATTGTAATGTGTACACCGTGAAAACTAATGTTTACACCGTGCACACTGTAATGTGTACACCATGAACACTAATGTGTACACCGTGCACACTGTAATGTGTACACCGTGCACTGTAATGTGTACACAGTGAACACTAATGTGTACACAGTGAAGTGTACACCGTGCACATTGTAATGTGTACACCGTGCACACTGTAATGTGTACACCGTGAACACTGTAATGTGTACACCATGAACACTAATGTGTACACCGTGCACACTGTAATGTGTACACCGTGCACTGTAATGTGTACACAGTGAACACTAATGTGTACACAGTGAAGTGTACACCGTCACATTGTAATGTGTACACCGTGCACACTGTAATGTGTACACAGTGAACACTGCAATGTGTACACTGTGAACATTGTAATGTGTACACCATGAACAGTGTACACCGTGCACACTGTAATGTGTACACCGTGCTCTGTAATGTGTACACAGTGAACACTAATGTTTACACCGTGCACACTGTAATGTGTACACAGTAAACACTGTAATGTGCACACCGTGAACACTGTAATGTGTACACCGTGCACACTGAAATGTGTACACCGTGAACAGTAATGTGTACACCGTGAACAATAATGTGTACACAGTGAACACTAATGTGTACACCGTGCACATTGTAATGTGTACACCGTGCACATTGTAATGTGTACATCGTGCACATTGTGTACACCGTGCACGCTAATGTGTACACCGTGCACACTAATGTGTACACCGTGCATACTGTAATGTGTACACCGTGCACACTGTAATGTGTACACCGTGAGCAGTAATGTGTATACCGTGCATCCTGCAGAAACGCAGGTGTGGTCTGATTGCAAGAAGTGTTCTCAACATCTATCTTTGTCTCATTCTCTAACAAACACAGCTATAGTCTGGCTAAACAAAGCTATGGTCTCGTTAAACACAGCTTGCTTGGGCCCCAACGTCCCTACGTTGGACTACGTGCGGACAGCAATAAGAGCCTGGTTGATCAGGCCCTGATCCACCGGGAGGCCTGCTCAATGACTGGGCCGCGGGGACGCTGACCCTCAGAACACCCTGTAAGTGGGTAGACTGAAGCTGCCAAGAACCAGCCATACATCGAGAGACAGGCCAGGAAAAACAGCCAAAGGAAACAAGCCATCGAGGTCACTAATACAGAATAACATTCCCTGCCCATAATATGTGGAGTCCCACCAGGGAGCATTTTGGGTCCCTTACTGTTAGGGATTTGTACAAGATATACATGTCTCTTAGTGATCGTAATGGGAACAGCGACACACTTGCTGAGTAATCAGATCTTTCAGTAACACTGATACGTATAGCAATAGGCTTTTTTCAGTGCTGTATGAGCATGCATGCATGCACGCACACACACCTATATATATATATATATATATATATATATATATATATATATATATATATATATATAGAGAGAGAGAGAGAGAGAGAGAGAGAGAGAGAGAGAGAGAGAGAGTAGTGAGGTGCAGTCAGGTTAAGTGTGTATCACCTTAATCGAGGTTTCTGTGTGACCTGATAAAAATCCACTGTGTAGGTGAAATGTTGTCAATAAAGGATCTCATTATACTACATCTGTGTCTGTTTCCATCGTGTCAGTATTTTATACCGCTTCTCTCTGCAATGATCGTAATATGACCCGTGGAACCAAGAGCAGAGATGTTCACACGTTCGTCACCTTCAATAGTAGTGTTCCGGGATCCATCATGACAAGACCGTCTTTGTATTAAGAAGCGACTCAACCACTGTTGAACGAGCACAACAATGAGATGCCAGCAATCAAAACACTCTCGCAAGGCACTGGCGCAGTGCTAACTTATACCATGGGAAGAGGAACACAAGGATGCAATGACGATGATAGCAGAAAGCAGTCTGTTATCCTACTTCACCTCATTTACATTCTAAGAACTAACCACGGAACGGGTGGGGGTCAAACGACACCCGTTCCGTGGTTTGTTTACAATTGTGTTATTACAATTTCGTGAGTCATTTTAAGAACTGTTATCCTACCTCATTATATTTATAGGCCAAGATCTGTTATCCTACCTCAATTCATTTACATTTCATTTCAAAGCCCAGACTTATCTAGGGTCATAACCTTGTCTTATCATTTTTCTACAAAACTTATTTAGATTACGTTAGGTTTGGCAAGTTAAATTTAATGTTAATTCATGTCTAAGTTGGTTAGGATAACACAAAGAAGTCTCTGCTTCGTCTATAGCATCTCCCAAGCAACAGTAACTGTAGCTCTCTTGGAAGGAAACCTTTAAAGCTGCCATAGATACTAAAGCTTTAGTGGGATGTTTGACAACGTCCTTATTACCGCACTGAAGTCTCCCAGCTCAGGCTGATACATTCCATTACCTCATGTATACAGCCTATCCTGAGTGATGGAATAGGACAGGGAAACATAGCTGCCTTTTGTTCCACAAATGTAACTGTCATACAAAGCAGCAGCACAATAGGAATTCCCACTATGTAACTATCATACAAATTAGCTGCACACCGTGGGAATTCAGACTATGTAACTGTCAGAGTAGGGTAACAGCACACTGCAGGTATACAGAGTACAAACTGGTCTCAGGCAGCCAGGGTTCACTGAGTTCATTGAAACCCACTTCTCCAGCCTCTAGTGTACCACCACCAGTGTACCCTCCAGTGTACCACCACCAGTGTACCCTCCAGTGTACCACCACCATTCTAACCACCAGTATACCACCCCTATAATAAACATGTATTAAGTACTGTTATCGTAAACCAGCTTGATTGTACCAAAATACAGAGATATATTAAGTACTGTTATGTAAACCAGCCTTATGGTATTATAATACAGAGATATATTAAATACTGTTACGTAAACCAGTCTGATGATATTATAATAGAGATATATTAAGTACTGTTTTGTAAACCAGCCTGATGGCACAATCATACAGATATATTAAGTACTCGTAAACCAGCCTGATGGCACAATCATACAGATATATTAAGTACTCGTGAACCAGCCTGATGGCACAATCATACAATATTCAGAAGTCTAAAACTGCTCACCGCTAAGAACATCCATACATATTCATGTGCCTACTACATACATAGAACACTACACTCAAACATAAACCCTCCACTCAAACGTCTTCTCACCAACCTGAACAGGACACACGATCACAGTGTAAAAACTCTATGCACATAAAGGGTCCCAAAATTTGTAATTCATTACCAGTAAATACTAAAGTAACCAGGTCTGAACACCAATTTAAGGCTCTTCTCAAAAGCCACCTACTCACCCTAAACTAAATACTCAGTACTCAATATTTAACTTCATCAAAAATCTCCCAATTACCTAAATCTTAAAACTTCAAATTTAGATACCCAAAGTTCATACATTATTAATATTACACTGTAGTATATATACCTACCCAAAACAATATTGCCTTACACCCAATCGTAGCATTCTCATACTGTAAACTACTTTCAACAACTCACAGTGTTATATTCCCATAATATAATTTCAATATTTATTTTTGAAACTATTGTAATTAGAGTAAAATTACTGTCAACTATAAATAAAACAAAAAGATGTACAACTTAAACAAACAATGATCAATTTCTTTAGTATTATGTAGTTAGCCATTAAATTAAGTCTGCCCATAATGCCGAGGCATGACAGCGGCTCTCTTGGCACTGCAACTCATTACTGTAATTTCATAATCTCAATGTAATCTGGCAAAATAAATTTTGTTTGCTTGTTTGTTTTGTTAGATATTTTAAATGATGGCACAATCATACAGATATATTAAGTATGTACTCGTAAACCAGCCTGATGGCACAATCATACAGATATATTAAGTACTCGTAAACCAGCCTGATGGCACAATCATACAGATATATTAAGTACTCGTAAACCAGCCTGATGGCACAATCATACGAAGATATATTAGAATTAATAACTGGGTTTCTACTTTAAAACAAAAGCGTATGCCACATTTACTGCTATCAAGGTTGTAGAAGTTAGACTAGAAATAACAAACTACATATAGTCTAATAGTTACTGGCCACAGTAGAATATTATATTCCAAACATCCAACAATTTAGAAATATATGAAATCTTGAGACTGTATCCACACTTTGCAGTGGCCAGATGAATGAACTGGGATTTGATGAGACTGCAAATATACACTGGCGCAGGATGAGCACGGGGTGTGTCCCCTGGTGTGAGTAGTGTCATCTGCAGCAGTGTGAACTACAGTGGTGTGACCTGCAGCAGTGTGATGTGCCTCAACACAATGCAAGTTGTTACAACACTGAGTGTTCAGTGTTTCCCCTGGTCTCAGTGGTGTGACCTGCAGTAGTGTGACCTGCAGCAGTGTGATGTGCTTCAACACAATGCAAGTTGTTACAACATTGAGTGTTCAGTGTTTCCCCTGGTCTCAGTGGTGTGACCTGCAGTAGTGTGACCTGCAGTAGTGTGACCTGCAGTAGTGTGACCTGCAGCAGTGTGATGTGCCTAAACACAATGCAAGGTGTCGCAACAATGAGTGTTCAATGTTTCCCCTGGTCTAAGTGGTGTTCCCTGCAAGTGTCAAAACCTACCTTGCGTTGAGGTAGTAGTGTGACCTGCCTCAACACAATGCAGGTTAACTACATAAGAATAAAGCAAGGTCACTTCTAATGCAAGTGTTGTATTACTGACTCTCATACTAATGTAGAAGAGAGAGACTCCTTGTACCAGGAACATCCTCCTCCCGCCCCTTACCTACACACACACACACACGCACACACACACACACACACACACACACACACACACACACACACACACACACACACACACACACACACACGAGGAGTGGATGGAGGAGCAGTGGAAAAGGATGGAACAAGAGTGGGAGAGAAAATTAGGAGAGCTTTCTGAAAAAATGGAGAAAGAGCTCTCTGTGAAATTGGAAAAGAGGTTGGAGAAGGAGACAAAGAATTGGGAGGCACAAGTCGAAACTGCAGTAGCCAAGATAAGGGTCCTAGAAGTTGAGATAAATAGGCTGAAGCGAGTTACAGGGGCAGTGACCAGAGAAGACACAGCATATAAAGCTGCGAGGCCGAACAGGAAGGAAGAAATTATGAATTATGCTAAGGTCGTATCAGTCTGCCAAGGAGGACCAAGGAGTGAAAGGGAAGAACAGCTGGTTGCAGATGGAGAGGGTGATAGGTCGAATGCTGAGGCACAACCAGGCTATCAAGAGCCACTGGAAAAATCAAGGGAGAAACTGACCACATACAGGCAGGATCCAGAGTCACAGAGGGTGAGGCAATGGGAGGAAGAAAGGGCAAAATCAGTGTTTATCCATGGGCTTCAGGAGAGAGAGGAAAGGACACACACTGAAAGGCAGCAGGAAGAAAGAAAGGAGATTGAGAAAATCATCACGGAAATAGGTGAAGAGATGGACGAGATTGTAAATTTTCAGAGAATAGGGGGGTACTCGAAGGGGAGAAACCGACCAATCAAGCTGATTCTCAGGACGGAAACAGTGCGGAACAGGATCCTCCAAGAGAAACCACGATTGAAATACTCGGAAGAGTACAAGAGGGTGTTCCTAGACAGAGACAGAACAAAATCAGAACGACAGCAGCTGAGGGAGAGGACAAAAAAGCGAAAGGAGCTAGGAAAAGAGACAAGGAGGGAACCAGCAGAGGTCAGTCAGAGCAGAACAGAACAGCAAGGGCAAGCACACACACACCTATTCTCAGAACCATACAACCTATCACACCATCCCAACACACACTACAATCCATACCCACAGCCTCCACCCAACACCGAGCTATAGAATCCCACAGTATGCCACCAGGTCTCCCACCCTCACAGGCCCCCCAAACCACAGTGTTGGAAAGGAAACTGAAGGTATGGTACACAAACGCTGATGGATTAACAAATAAGTGGGAGGAGTGGCATGAAAGAGTCAAAGAAGCATCACCGGACATCATAGCTCTCACAGAAACCAAGCTTACAGTATGATAACAGATGCCATCTTTCCAACTGGATACCAAATCCTGAGGAAAGACAGAGGGAACAGGGGGGGGTGGAGGAGTGGCGTTGCTGATCAAAAATCGCTGGAATTTTGATGAGCTGGAGAGAGGAGACAGCGGAGAAGAAAGTGATTACATAGTGGGAACACTTCACTCTGGAGGTCCCAAGGTGGTAATAGCAGTGATGTATAACCCACCACAGAACAGCAGGAGGCCAAGGCAAGAGTACGACGAGAGCAATAGAGCGATGGTTGACACACTGGCTAGAGTGGCCAGAAGAGCTCATGCATGCAGGGCAAAGCTCCTGATCATGGGTGACTTTAACCACAAGGAGATCGATTGGGAGAACTTGGACCCACATGGGGGCCAAGATACATGGAGGGCTAAGATGATGGAGGTGGTACTGGAAAACTTCATGTGCCAACACGTAAGGGACACTACAAGAGAGAGAGGAGAGGATGAACCAGCAAGGCTGGACTTAGTATTCACCTTGAGTAGTGCAGATATCGAGGACATCACATATGAAAGACCCCTTGGGGCCAGTGACCATGTGGTTTTAAGCTTCGAATACACAGTAGAGCTACAAGTGGAGGGAGAAGCAGGAAGGCCAGGACGAATGAAGCCAAACTACAAGAAAGGGGACTACACAGGAATGAGGAACTACCTGAACGGGGTTCAGTGGGACAGAGAACTGGCAGGGAAGCCAGTTAATGAGATGATGGAATATGTAGCAACAAAATGCAAGGAGGCTGAGGAGAGGTTTGTACCCAAGGGTAACAGGATTAATGAAAAAGCCAGGATGAGCCCATGGTTTACCCAAAGGTGCAGGGAGGCAAAAACCAAGTGTGCTAGGGAATGGAAGAAATATAGAAGGCAAAGGACCCAGGAGAATAAGGAGAACAGTCGTAGAGCCAGAAACGAATATGCACAGGTAAGAAGGGAGGCCCAAAGACAATATGAAAATGACATAGCAGCGAAAGCCAAATCTGACCCAAAACTGTTGTACAGGCACATCAGGAGGAAAACAACAGTCAAGGACCAGGTAATCAGGCTAAGGAAGGAAGGAGGAGAGACAACAAGAAATGACCGTGAAGTATGTGAAGAACTCAACAAGAGATTCAAAGAAGTGTTCACAGAGGAGACAGAAGGGACTCCAGAAAGACGGAGAGGTGGGGCACACCACCAAGTGCTGGACACAGTGCACACAACCGAGGAAGAAGTGAAGAGGCTTCTGAGTGAGCTAGATACCTCAAAGGCAATGGGGCCAGATAACATCTCCCCATGGGTATTGAGAGAGGGAGCAGAGGCGCTATGTGTACCCCTAACAACAATATTCAATACATCTATCGAAACAGGGAGATTGCCTGAGGCATGGAAGACAGCAAATGTAGTCCCAATCTTTAAAAAAGGAGACAGACATGAAGCATTAAACTACAGACCAGTGTCACTGACATGTATAGTATGCAAAATCATGGAGAAGATTATCAGGAGAAGAGTGGTGGAACATCTAGAAAGGAATCATCTCATCAACAGCAGCCAACATGGTTTCAGGGACGGGAAATCCTGTGTCACAAACCTACTGGAGTTCTATGACATGGTGACAGCAGTAAGACAAGAGAGAGAGGGGTGGGTGGACTGCATTTTCTTGGACTGCAAGAAGGCGTTTGACACAGTTCCACACAAGAGATTGGTGCAAAAACTGGAGGACCAAGCAGGGATAACAGAGAAGGCACTACAATGGATCAGGGAATACTTGTCAGGAAGACAGCAGCGAGTCATGGTACGTGGCGAGGTGTCAGAGTGGGCACCTGTGACCAGCGGGGTCCCGCAGGGGTCAGTCCTAGGACCAGTGCTGTTTCTGGTATTTGTGAACGACATGACGGAAGGAATAGACTCTGAGGTGTCCCTGTTTGCAGATGACGTGAAGTTGAGGAGAAGAATTCACTCGATCGAAGACCAGGCAGAACTACAAAGGGATCTGGACAGGCTGCAGACCTGGTCCAGCAATTGGCTCCTGGAGTTCAATCCCACCAAGTGCAAAGTCATGAAGATTGGGGAAGGGCAAAGAAGGCCGCAGACGGAGTACAGTCTAGGGGGTCAGAGACTACAAACCTCACTCAAGGAAAAAGATCTTGGGGTGAGTATAACACCAGGCACATCTCCTGAAGCGCACATCAACCAAATAACTGCTGCAGCATATGGGCGCCTAGCAAACCTCAGAACAGCATTCCGACATCTTAATAAGGAATCATTCAGGACCCTGTACACCGTGTACGTTAGGCCCATATTGGAGTATGTGGCACCAGTTTGGAACCCACACCTAGCCAAGCACGTGAAGAAACTAGAGAAAGTGCAAAGGTTTGCAACAAGACTAGTCCCAGAGCTAAGAGGTATGTCCTACGAAGAGAGGTTAAGGGAAATCAACCTGACTACACTGGAGGACAGGAGAGATAGGGGGGACATGATAACGACATACAAAATACTGAGAGGAATTGACAAGGTGGACAAAGACAGGATGTTCCAGAGATTGGACACAGTAACAAGGGGACACAGTTGGAAGCTGAAGACACAGATGAATCACAGGGATGTTAGGAAGTATTTCTTCAGCCACAGAGTAGTCAGTAAGTGGAATAGTTTGGGAAGCGATGTAGTGGAGGCAGGATCCATACATAGCTTTAAGCAGAGGTATGATAAAGCTCACGGCTCAGGGAGAGTGACCTAGTAGCGATCAGTGAAGAGGCGGGGCCAGGAGCTCGGACTCGACCCCCGCAACCTCAACTAGGTGAGTACAACTAGGTGAGTACACACACACACACACACACACACACACACATACACACACACACACACACACACACACACACACACACACACACACACACACACAGAAGTGTGTGTGTCCCTGTTTGCAGATGATTGAAGTTAATGAGGAGAATTAAATCAGACGCGGACCAGACAGGTCTACAAAGAGACCTGGACAGGCTGGACGCGTGGTCCAGCAACTGGCTCCTAGAATTTAACCCCGCCAAATGCTAAGTCATGAAGATCGGAGAAACGCAAAGAAGACCGCAGACATACTATAGGCTAGGAGGCCAAAGACTGCAAACCTCACTCAAGGAGAAAGATCTAGGAGTGAGTATAATACCGAGTACATCGCCAGAAGCACACATTAACCAGATAACTGCTGCGGCATATGGGCGCCTGGCAAACCTGAGTAAGTACCTCAGTAAGGAATCGTTCAAGACTTTATACACTGTGTACGTCAGGCCTATACTGGAGTACGCAGCACCAGTTTGGAACCTACACCTGGTCAAGCACGTCAAGAAATTAAAGAAAGTGCAAAGGTTTGCAACAAGGCTGGTTCCAGAGCTAAGGGGAATGTCCTACGAAGAAAGGTTAAGGGAAATCGGCCTGATGACACTGGAGGACAGGAGGGTTAGGGGTGACATGATAACGACATACAAAATACTGCGTGGAATAGATAAGGTGGACAGAGACAGGATGTTCCAGAGATGGGACACAGAAACAAGGGGTCACAGTTGGAAGTTGAAGACTCAGATGAGTCAAAGAGATGTTAGGAAGTATTTCTTCAGCCACAGAGTTGTTAGGAAGTGGAATAGTCTGGCAAGTGATGTAGTGGAGGCAGGAACCTTACATAGTTTTAAGACGAGGTATGATAAAGCTCATGGAGCAGGGAGAGGGAGGACCCAGTAGCGGTCAGTGAAGAGGCGGGGCCAGGAGCTGAGTCTCGACCCCTGCAACCATAATTAGGTGAGTACACACACCACATTAACCAGGCCAAGTGTCTAGCGACAAGCCTCAGTTAAGAGGTACGAGCCGTGAGGAAAGACTAAAGAACTTAACCCTGACGACAGGACAAATAAAGTCGTGTAAAGAACAAAATACTGAGAGGAATTAATAAAACGAACAGATACAATTGTTCGAATGGTTTGAAACAAGTAAACGAGGGCACAGCTGGAAGTTAAAAACATAGAGGAGCCACTGAGATGTTAGGAAATATTTTTTTCAGCTTAATGAGTGGTCAGGAAGTGGCAGAACTTGGGCAGCGAAGTGTCTACACTATCCCGTGTGGACAGAGAAGTAGCCACGTGGAGAAGATTGGTAGAGACCTGTCCATTAATATCAATAAACAAACATGTGTGCAACAGAGATGATCATAGTAATATTAGCGTGATGCATAAACACACTTAGGGACATATGATGAAACAGAGAAGCTTAGCCGATCAGTAGGGAGCCAGATTAAAGGAAACGCGTGTTCAGAAGTATTCCTAAGACTGGTAACAGATACAGTAGTACAGAAAGTATAAAACTGTAATGTTAGTGTACATGCTTCTTGAACATAGGTCGCCATGACCACCTCAGTACACAGCCATCTGGTAACCTCACTACAGTTCAGCTTATCTCATATGTACCTTTGTCTATGCAAACCTATATTTTATGTCTGATATATACTTGGAGTGAACAAGGTCTAGGGCAGAAACGTGTCCCTCAAAAAGTGTCCTAAGAATTTGCTCACATGTTTTTAACCACAACTGGAAGTTACAAAGCACTACCGTAATGTGTCTAATATATATGCAAATTTCCTTCGAAAATATGATCAAGTCTTGTTTGTTTGTTTACTGACGATGCATAATTAACTGTACTGATAAAACAGTAAGAGGCTGAGGCAGGATCCAGAGAGACGTGATAAACCGCTGATGTGGTCCAACGAGTGAGTCTGAGATCGATCCCAACAAACGCCATCTCGTGTAGAGTGGAGAAGGAATGGGTGAAAAACTGCTAATGTCAATAACAAAATAAAAATAGCTTTTATATACCTTTGAAGGGTTTCGAGAGTTTCCCTACTACATCCTAGCCTTGAGCCAGGCTTATCTCCAGCTTGCCTGGTCAACCAGACTGTTACTGCTGGCGACCCGCTGGCCAGAGTTATTCATCACTTGTATAACTTCCGCGGCACGTGTAAGAATAACAGATCTCACAGCACAATTTATCAATTTTAACCAAAAATATTGAACGATTTTATACACGAGATAAGTTAGGTCAATGGCCGAGTACGTGGCCCCGTTGTGGAGCCCACTCCTGTACAATCAAGTGAAGCATCTCTACAAGAACCAAAGATTTGCAACGAGAGTGATCCCGGAACTGAGAGGAATGCACTGTGAGATGCTGAAGGAAGTGAACCTGACGACCTTGGTGGAGAGCCGCGCTACAAACAGCATACAGTAATTACGACGCACAATATTGTAAGAGGAGAGGGCTAAACTACTTAAACTAGAAGATGAACAAAAGGACACAGATAAAACCTGAAGGCACAGATGAGCCACAGTAATGTAATCAAGTAATAGTTTGCTGTCAGTTCCTTTAAAAGTAGGAAGAATTAGAAGATTAAGTAGATGATAAAATGAAAAAAGTCAGGAACTAGAAATGCCGATCAAAATAGCTTAATTAAAAGGTATGGTCAGGAGGCGACTTGACCCTCCTCCATGCTCTCTCTCTCTCTCTCTCACCGATACGTTATGCCATTGATGCTTGCTTCTTCCTGTTCTCTGCTTGATTTTTTCCCCATTCCCTGCTTGTATTTCTTCCTGTTCCCTGCTTGCTTTCTTCCCGTTCCCTACTTACTTGCTCCTTCCTCTTCCCTACTTTCTTTTAGACTATCATCCCCAACATTCCACCCCCCCCCCCCCGCCACGTGTTGCCGGGTTGTGCCCTACTTTCACTTCCACCTCTCACTCCTCCATGACCACGTCTTCACCTGCTCCAGGATCGAACCCAGATCATTTGGTTATCAGCTCAGGAGGCTACAACCAAGCTACGAGCACACATGCGCAACTTACACTACCTAAGCTTCCTGTTAACAGGTAACGCTCTAAAAGAAAGGGATATCTCAATATAGGTTAGGTAAGGCTTGTCCTTTTTCTTATGTTCTTATGAAACAGGACAAGTGTTTCCTGACGCGGGTCTTAGTCATATGAAGACCCGCAGTAGGAGCTTCTATTCATCTATCCGAGGCCTTCCGCTGGCTTACCGGTCTACCCCTCTAAAAATTATGGTTCAATATAGGTGATAATGATCACATCAGTAGTTTACTCTCATCAGGAACCTGAAGATACAGATGAAACATAGTGATGTAAACTGTCAACTCTAAAAATGGGTTAGAGGCGTTTCAGCTATCAGCCGAACCAGTATCAGGATGATGAAAGAATGATGCTATCTTGACCATCAGACGACTGAGTTGGAGGTCTACACGTGGATTAATAATAATAATAATAATAATAATAATAATAATAATAATAATAATAATAATAATAACAATAATAATAATACTATTAATTATAATAATAATTATTATTATTTTTACAACTATTATGCTCAATGACATACTACTATACAGAAAGGCACTTGTTACGCAGAGCATTTCGAGCAAATTAGGTCAATTTTGTCCCCAGGATTTGACCCACACCAGTCGACTAACACCCAGGTACCTACTTACTGCTAGGTGAACAGGGATAGCAGGTATCTTAAGGAAACACGTCCTAATGTTTCCACCCGTACCGAGAATCGAACCACGGACCTCAGTGTGTGAGTTTAATGCTCTAGCAATCGAGCTACGGGACACCTAAAAAAAAAAAAAAGAGGAAAGTAGCAGTAGTAGCAGGAGGAAGAGGAGAGGACCTGAGGATGGTACCTGAAGCCAGGCAGATGTCTGCTGATTTAATGTTACAGACATCTGGCTCATCCCATATGACAACATGATGTGCCACAGACACGTGATTCATACAGCATAATAGCATGTCAGACATGTGGCTCATCCCGCATAATAACACGTCACAGACACATAGCTCGTTATGCATAATAACATGTCACAGACACGTGGCTCATCCCGCATACTAACATGTCACAGACACGTAGGTCATCCCCCTAATAACAAGTCACAGACACGTGGCTCATGCAGCATGATAACATGTCACAGACACGTGGGTCATCCCCTTAATAACATGTCACAGACACGTGGGTCATCCCGCATACTAACATGTCACAGACACGTGGATCATCCCCCTAATAACAGTCACAGACACGTGGGTCATCCCGCATACTAACATGTCACAGACACGTGGGTCATCCCGCATACTAACATGTCACAGACACGTAGGTCATCCCCCTAATAACAAGTCACAGACACGTGGCTCATGCAGCATGATAACATGTCACAGACACGTGGGTCATCCCCTTAATAACATGTCACAGACACGTGGGTCATCCCGCATACTAACATGTCACAGACACGTGGGTCATCCCACTAATAACAAGTCACAGACACGTGGCTCATGCAGCATGATAACATGTCACAGACACGTGGGTCATCCCCTTAATAACATGTCACAGACACGTGGGTCATCCCGCATACTAACATGTCACAGACATGTGGGTCATCCCCCTAATAACAGTCACAGACACGTGGGTCATCCCGCATACTAACATGTTACAGACACGTGGGTCATCCCGCATACTAACATGTTACAGACACGTGGGTCATCCCCTTAATAACATGTCACAGACACGTGGGTCATGCAGCATGATAACATGTCACAGACACGTGGGTCATGCAGCATGATAACATGTCACAGACACGTGGGTCATCCCCTTAATAACATGTCACAGACACGTGGGTCATCCCGCATACTAACATGTCACAGACACGTGGGTCATCCCCCTAATAACAGTCACAGACACGTGGGTCATCCGCCATATTAACATGTCACAGACACGTGGATCATCCCACTAATAACAAGTCACAGACACGTGGGTCATCCCGCATACTAACATGTCACAGACACGTGGATCATCCCACTAATAACAAGTCACAGACACGTGGGTCATCCCGCATACTAACATGTCACAGACACGTGGGTCATCCCCTTAATAACATGTCACAGACACGTGGGTCATCCCGCATACTAACATGTCACAGACACGTGGGTCATCCCCTTAATAACATGTCACAGACACGTGGGTCATCCCGCATACTAACATGTTAAAGACACGTGGGTCATCCCCTTAATAACATGTCACAGACGCGTGGCTCATGAAGCATGATAACATGTCACAGACACGTGGGTCATGCAGCATGATAACATGTCAGACGTGTGGGTCATGCAGCATGATAACATGTCAGACATGTGGGTCATGCAGCATGATAACATGTCACAGACACGTGGGTCATGCAGCATGATAACATGTCACAGACACGTGGGTCATGCAGCATGATAACATGTCAGACATGTGGGTCATGCAGCATGATAACATGATGGTGGATAAATGATATTTATAGCAGTGCCACGTCTATTGAAATTCTAGTGGAGGCGTCAGCCAGCTCATACGTGGAGGAAAACAAAGGTAGCAATGCGTCATTCCTCACTCAGAACACCTCCCCTTGAGCGTCAACACCTTAAATAAATGCTTAGGCTATTATATATGTGATTTTCTCGTTCCTAATGTGCTACTCTACGAGTCTTCTCATCCCTACTATGCTATTATACGTGTCTTCTCGTTCCTAATATGCTACTCTACGAGTCTTCTCATCCCTACTATGCTATTATACGTGTCTTCTCGTTCCTAATATGCTACTCTACGAGTCTTCTCATCCCTACTATGCTACTATACGTGTCTTCTCGTTCCTAATATGCTACTCAACGAGTCTTCTCATCCCTACTATGCTATTATACGTGTCTTCTCGTTCCTAATATGCTATTTTACGAGTCTTCTCATCCCTACTATGCTACTATACGTGTCTTCTCGTTCCTAATATGCTACTCTACGAGTCTTCTCATCCCTACTATGCTACTATACGTGTCTTCTCGTTCCTAATATGCTACTCAACGAGTCTTCTCATCCCTACTATGCTATTATACGTGACTTCTCGTTCCTAATATGCTATTTTACGAGTCTTCTCATCCCTACTATGCTACTATACGTGTTTTCTTCGAAGGAGAGTGTGAAGAGGAATCTGCCCAACACTGAAGCATCTTACAGTCACTTAGGAATGACAGACACAATTACTGTTGAACGAGCACACAAAAAAATAAGTGTGCGTGAGCGTAAGATACTATCAAGCATTGATGTATACCGTTAGTAAGCATTAATAGGTAGAGGCACGATCATGCACATTAGGCAACGTTCTCTAGGCTGCAGTCATCACTTAGAACCTTACCGCTTCCTCATGTGTGCACACCTATCTAACTGAAGGCATCCTATCTACTTGATTAACGGCATCCTATATACTTGACTGAAGGCATCCTATCTACTTGATTAATGGCATCCTATATACTTGACTGAAGGCATCCTATCTACTTGACTGAAGGCATCCTATCTACTTGACTGAAGGCATCCTATCTGCCTGACCGATGGCATCCTATCTACTTGACTGACGGCATCCTATCTACTTGACTGAAGGCATCCTATCTGCCTGACTGACGGCATCCTATCTACTTGACTGATGGCATCCTATGTACTTGACTGAAGGCATCCTATGTACTTGACTGACGGCATCTTATCTACTTGACTTTATGCATCCTATCTACTTGACTGAAGGCATCCTATCTGCCTGACTGACGGCATCCTATCTACTTGACTGACGGCATCCTATCTACTTGACTGAAGGCATCCTATCTGCCTGACTGACGGCATCCTATCTACTTGACTGACGGCATCCTATCTACTTGACTGAAGGCATCCTATCTACTTGACTGAAGACATCCTATCTGCCTGACTGCCGGCATCCTATCTACTTGACTGAAGGCATCCTATCTACTTGACTGAAGGCATCCTATCTGCCTGACTGACGGCATCCTATCTACTTGACTAAAGGCATCCTATCTACTTGACTGAATGCATCCTATCTACTTGACTGCCGGCATCCTATCTACTTGACTGAAGGCATCCTATCTGCCTGACTGACGGCATCCTATCTACTTGACTGACGACATCCTATCTACTTGACTGAAGGCATCCTATCTGCCTGACTGAAGGCATCCTATCTACTTGACTGAAGGCATCCTATCTACTTGACTGAAGGCATCCTATCTACTTGACTGAAGGCATCCTATCTGCCTGACCGACGGCATCCTATCTACTTGACTGCCGGCATCCTATCTACTTGACTGAAGGCATCCTATCTGCCTGACTGACGGCATCCTATCTACTTGACTGACGACATCCTATCTACTTGACTGAAGGCATCCTATCTGCCTGACTGACGGCATCCTATCTACTTGACTGACGGCATCCTATCTACTTGACTGACGCCATCCTATCTACTTGACTGAAGGCATCCTATCTACTTGACTGAAGGCATCCTATCTACTTGACTGAAGGCATCCTATCTACTTGACTGAAGGCATCCTATCTGCCTGACTGACGCCATCCTATCTACTTGACTGATGGCATCCTATCTACTTGACTGACGCCATCCTATCTACTTGACTGAAGGCATCCTATCTGCCTGACTGACGGCATCCTATCTACTTGACTGACGGCATCCTATCTACTTGACTGACGCCATCCTATCTACTTGACTGAAGGCATCCTATCTACTTGACTGCCAGCATCCTATCTACTTGACTGAAGGCATCCTATCTACTTGACTGAAGGCATCCTATCTGCCTGACTGACGCCATCCTATCTACTTGACTGACGGCATCCTATCTACTTGACTGACGCCATCCTATCTACTTGACTGAAGGCATCCTATCTACTTGACTGAAGGCATCCTATCTGCCTGACTGACGGCATCCTATCTACTTGACTAAAGGCATCCTATCTACTTGACTGAATGCATCCTATCTACTTGACTGAAGGCATCCTATCTGCCTGACCGACGGCATCCTATCTACTTGACTGCCGGCATCCTATCTACTTGACTGAAGGCATCCTATCTGCCTGACTGACGGCATCCTATCTACTTGACTGACGACATCCTATCTACTTGACTGAAGGCATCCTATCTGCCTGACTGAAGGCATCCTATCTACTTGACTGACGGCATCCTATCTACTTGACTGAAGGCATCCTATCTACTTGACTGAAGGCATCCTATCTACTTGACTGAAGGCATCCTATCTGCCTGACCGACGGCATCCTATCTACTTGACTGCCGGCATCCTATCTACTTGACTGAAGGCATCCTATCTGCCTGACTGACGGCATCCTATCTACTTGACTGACGACATCCTATCTACTTGACTGAAGGCATCCTATCTACTTGACTGAAGACATCCTATCTACTTGACTGAAGGCATCCTATCTGCCTGACCGACGGCATCCTATCTACTTGACTGCCGGCATCCTATCTACTTGACTGAAGGCATCCTATCTACTTGACTGAAGGCATCCTATCTACTTGACTGAAGGCATCCTATCTACTTGACTGAAGGCATCCTATCTACTTGACTGAAGGCATCCTATCTACTTGACTGCCGGCATCCTATCTACTTGACTGAAGGCATCCTATCTACTTGACTGAAGGCATCCTATCTACTTGACTGAAGGCATCCTATCTACTTGACTGAAGGCATCCTATCTGCCTGACCGACGGCATCCTATCTACTTGACTGCCGGCATCCTATCTACTTGACTGAAGGCATCCTATCTGCCTGACTGACGGCATCCTATCTACTTGACTGACGACATCCTATCTACTTGACTGACGGCATCCTATCTACTTGACTGACGGCATCCTATCTACTTGACTGACGGCATCCTACTGTGAGGGAAAAGTTCAATAGATAGGAGTAGAGATATAGTAACGATAGTTTCATTACCGGCTACTACGATTTCAACAACAGTGTCACCAACACCAGACACCCCTATTAGCGTTGAATTCAGTTATTTATATTTTTCATTTTTCATTTTCTTTAATGTAGGATTAATATTTCATATTTAAGTGCTTTATATTTTATATTTTCTATATAATAAAGTGTTTATGTTTGTCTGTTATTTCTTTTTCTATTCACTAATTTTCCTGAGGAGGAGCCAGCCTGAGTAATACTGACTGAAGTTGTTACAGGGCTGAGTAAGCCTTCACACCTATCTACTTGACTGAAGGCATTCTATCTGCCTGATGAAGGCATCCTATCTACTTGACTGACAGCATCCTATCTACTTGACTGAAGGCATCCTATCTACTTGACTGAAGGCATCCTATCTACTTGACTGAAGACATCCTATCTGCCTGACTGACGGCATCCTATCTACTTGACTGACGGCATCCTATGTACTTGACTGAAGGCATCCTATCTGCCTGACTGACGGCATCCTATTTATTTGACAGAAGGCATTCCGTTTGTCCACACACACACACACACACACACACACACACACACACACACACACACACACACACACACACACAGTCACTGACATGTATAGTATGCAAAATCATGGAAAAGATTGTCAGGAGAAGAGTGGTGGAACACCTAGAAAGGAATGATCTCATCAACAGCGGCCAACATGGTTTCAGGGACGGGAAATCCTGTGTCACAAACCTACTGGAGTTCTATGACATGGTGACAGCATTAAGACAAGAGAGAGAGGGGTGGGTGGATTGCATATTCTTGGACTGGAAGAAGGCTTTTGACAGTTCCACACAAGAGATTGGTGCAAAAACTGGAGGACCAAGCAGGGATAACAGGGAAGGCACTACAATGGATCAGGGAATACTTGTCAGGAAGACAGCAGCGAGTCATGGTACGTGGCGAGGTGTCAGAGTGGGCACCTGTGACCAGCGGGGTTCCACAGGGGTCAGTCCTAGGACCAGTGCTGTTTCTGGTATTTGTGAACGACATGACGGAAGGAATAGACTCTGAGGTGTCCCTGTTTGCAGATGACGTGAAGTTGATGAGAATTCACTCGATCGAAGACCAGGCAGAACTACAAAGGGATCTGGACAGGCTGCAGACCTGGTCCAACAATTGGCTCCTGGAGTTTAATCCCACCAAGTGCAAAGTCATGAAGATTGGGGAAGGGCAAAGAAGACCGCAGATGGAGTACAGTCTAGAGGGCCAGAGACTACAAACCTCAAGGAAAAAGATCTTGGTGAGTATAACACCTGGCACATCTCCTGAAGCGCACATCAACCAAATAACTGCTGCAGCATATGGGCGCCTAGCAAACCTCAGAACAGCATTCCGACATCTTAATAAGGAATCGTTCAGGACCCTGTACACAGTGTACGTTAGGCCCATATTGGAGTATGCGGCACCAGTTTGGAACCCACACCTAGCCAAGCACGTAAAGAAACTAGAGAAAGTGCAAAGGTTTGCAACAAGACTAGTCCCAGAGCTAAGAGGTATGTCCTACGAGGAGAGGTTAAGGGAAATCAACCTGACGACACTGGAGGACAGGAGAGATAGGGGGGACATGATAACGACATACAAAATACTGAGAGGAATTGACAAGGTGGACAAAGACAGGATGTTCCAGAGATTGGACACAGTAACAAGGGGACACAGTTGGAAGTTGAAGACACAGATGAATCACAGGGATGTTAGGAAGTATTTCTTCAGCCACAGAGTAGTCAGTAAGTGGAATAGTTTGGGAAGCGATGTAGTGGAGGCAGGATCCATACAAAGCTTTAAGCAGAGGTATGATAAAGCTCACGGTTCAGGGAGAGTGACCTAGAAGCGATCAGTGAAGAGGCGAGGCCAGGAGCTCGGACTCGACCCCCGCAACCTCAACTAGGTGAGTACAACTAGGTGAGTACACACACACACACACACACACATACTGTCAGTCAGATTCATTGTTAATGCAGCTGCAGTTCACATTATCCGTTTAAGGTAGTGTTAACCTGTTTAACTGCCGTGGTGGAGGTGAGGGCTCCTAGGCAAGGGTTACGGGGCAGTTTGCCCGGCCATTTTAATGACCAATTAGCGGACAAAATTTACCCATAAATACTGGTAAATGTTACAAACACGTCTTATACGTAGAGACAGGTTTCACTCCAGGATGACACAGTATGACCTGCAGTATGACACTCAGTATGACCTGCAGTATGACACTCAGTATGACCTGCAGTATGACACTCAGTATGACCTGCAGTATGACACTCAGTATGACCTGCAGTATGACACTCAGTATGACCTGCAGTATGACACTCAGTATGACCTGCAGTACGATCTTCATTATTGAATTCATCCAATGAAATAATACTATTGTGTTCCATGAACGTAAAGTCATTCGATTTTACGTTCCCTTACGTCTTTTTCAATTGCAGTCAGGAAGCGCGTCTGTTTGGCGCTCAGCAGACGGAGAATCACGGTTTTAACTAGTGGAAGACTTGCTTACATTATCTTGTAGGTTTGTTGTGTCCACGCTCTATGCTACTCTTATACACATTGTAATAAAGTTTGTAATACTATCTTGTGCTAACAATTGCAACTACTAAGCAATTAGGCAAATTGCCGACACCTAGATGAAACATACACTATTCTAGGCGAATCTTTATCGCACATTTCGCTCATAAGTGAGCGAAATACTGTGAAACAAAGGTTTACTTCTTTAAGTTTTAAGCTGTAACTGGCTAAAATATTAAACATTTATTCTCTAAGGAAGGGGAGAGTAGTTGGAATTCCGTATATGAAGGAAGAGAAGGGTGTAGAGGGTTAACGTCTGAAAGGTGTAGGAAGCTTTGTAGGAGGACTATATAGAGGGAGGTGTAGGTGTCTATGTAAGGGAAAGTATGGGAAGGAGCAGAGGTTGGCTGTATAAACGTAGGTGTTAGGGTAATATAGGGGAAGGTATAGGGGTCGTGTGTAGGGGCCGGTGTAGTAAAGGACGCAGGTAGTAGAGGAGATTTCAGATTTTGTCGCCGAAGTAGCTAATTTATGGAGCATACCTTATCCATCTGGGGAGGGTAGCGCAACAGCCATATGGATACACAAAAGGCCTAGAAACTATTCACCAAAAGTGCTAACCGGAATACATCTGGATATATCTACATTTTGTTTCATCTGTTCTATGCAAATTTAGGATTGTTACTTGAAATTGTGGTGAGTGGCGTATAGTATCAATTATTTACGCGTGCTGGGGTGGCAGTATAAGCGGGCTGGGGTAATTATAGTAAGGAATGACGACGTAGTAAGTACAGCCGGATAAGAGCGAAGTTGGTGTTAGTGTCTCCTTCACCAGGCTGCTATCTTCTTTAAGTGTGTCACTACACAACCACACGATCAGTTCATCAAACACGTACAGGTGTGTAACTCTTGTTCTCATAGCTGTGAAACTGAACGAGCACATGAAGAGGTTTGCAACAAGACTTGTCCCACACCTCAGACGTTTGCAACAAGACTTGTCTCATACCTCAGACGTTTGCAACAAGACTCGACCCACACCTCAGAGATCTGCAACAAGACTTGTCCCACACCTCAGAGGTTTGCAACAAGACTTATCCCACACCTCAGAGGTTTGCAACAAGACCTGTCCCATACCTCAGAGGTTTGCAACAAGACTTGTCCCACACCTCAGAGGTTTGCAACAAGACCTGTCCCATACCTCAGAGGTTTGCAACAAGACCTGTCCCATACCTCAGAGGTTTGCAACAAGACCTGTCCCATACCTCAGAGGTTTGCAACAAGACCTGTCCCATACCTCAGAGGTTTGCAACAAGACTTGTCCCACACCTCAGAGGTTTGCAACAAGACCTGTCCCATACCTCAGAGGTTTGCAACAAGACTTGTCCCACACCTCAGAGGTTTGCAACAAGACTTGTCCCACACCTCAGAGGTTTGCAACAAGACCTGTCCCATACCTCAGAGGTTTGCAACAAGACTTGTCCCACACCTCAGAGGTTTGCAACAAGACCTGTCCCATACCTCAGAGGTTTGCAACAAGACTTGTCCCACACCTCAGAGGTTTGCAACAAGACTTGTCTCACACCTCGGAGACATATCCCTACCTATGATGTGTTGAGAGTTTTTCTACCCCGAGAGCCCGGCTTTGGGCAAGCACCACTAATTTTACAGCACCTTTCATTTATATGGATGACGAAACAGTGATCTTTTAAACATAGGTTATAATAAAATTGGAATAATCAGCTGTGGTATGGTAGCCAGTTTCAAAATATATATACTAGTTGTTATTGAACATATAGAAAAGTTGACACAAAACATATAGTTCATATTGAACATACAGTTAATATTTAGAATATAATTGACATTTAGCATAGTTGATTTAGAACATATAGTTGAAATTGAACAAATTCAAATACATGTATCCACAGGGATTCCTTAATTAATAAATATTAACAGTGAGGGAAAATTAGAAGTAGAGGAAATGTGCTAGTTATAAGACCTATAACAACACAACATTTATAAAAGTGGAAAAGTGACCAAGGAGGATAACAGGATGGCAACGACACGGATAACAGGATGGCAACGACACGGATAACAGGGTGGCAACGACACGGATAACAGGGTGGCAACGACACGGATAACAGGATGGCAACGACACGGATAACAGGGTGGCAACGACACGGATAACAGGTTGGCAACGACACGGATAACAGGGTGGCAACGACACGGATAACAGGTTGGCAACGACACGGATAACAGGTTGGCAACGACACGGATAACAGGTTGGCAACGACACGGATAACAGGTTGGCAACGACACGGATAACAGGATGGCAACGACACGGATAACAGGATGGCAACGACACGGATAACAGGATGGCAACGACACGGATAACAGGATGGCAACGACACGGATAACAGGATGGCAACGACACGGATAACAAGGTGGCAACGACACGGATAACAGGATGGCAACGACACGGATAACAGGATGGCAACGACACGGATAACAGGATGGCAACGACACGGATAACAGGGTGGCAACGACACGGATAACAGGATGGCAACGACACGGATAACAGGATGGCAACGACACGGATAACAGGATGGCAACGACACGGATAACAGGACGGCAACGACACGGATAACAGGGTGGCAACGACACGGATAACAGGATGGCAACGACACGGATAACAGGATGGCAACGACACGGATAACAGGGTGGCAACGACACGGATAACAGGATGGCAACGACACGGATAACAGGATGGCAACGACACGGATAACAGGGTGGCAACGACACGGATAACAGGATGGCAACGACACGGATAACAGGATGGCAACGACACGGATAACAGGATGGCAACGACACGGATAACAGGGTGGCAACGACACGGATAACAGGATGACAACGACACGGATAACAGGGTGGCAACGACACGGATAACAGGATGGCAACGACACGGATAACAGGATGGCAACGACACGGATAACAGGATGGCAACGACACGGATAACAGGGTGGCAACGACACGGATAACAGGATGGCAACGACACGGATAACAGGATGGCAACGACACGGATAACAGGGTGGCAACGACACGGATAACAGGATGGCAACGACACGGATAACAGGATGGCAACGACACGGATAACAGGATGGCAACGACACGGATAACAGGGTGGCAACGACACGGATAACAGGATGGCAACGACACGGATAACAGGATGGCAACGACACGGATAACAGGATGGCAACGACACGGATAACAGGATGGCAACGACACGGATAACAGGATGGCAACGACACGGATAACAGGATGGCAACGACACGGATAACAGGGTGGCAACGACACGGATAACAGGATGGCAACGACACGGATAACAGGATGGCAACGACACGGATAACAGGGTGGCAACGACACGGATAACAGGATGGCAACGACACGGATAACAGGATGGCAACGACACGGATAACAGGATGGCAACGACACGGATAACAGGATGGCAACGACACGGATAACAGGGTGGCAACGACACGGATAACAGGATGGCAACGACACGGATAACAGGATGGCAACGACACGGATAACAGGATGGCAACGACACGGATAACAGGATGGCAACGACACGGATAACAGGATGGCAACGACACGGATAACAGGGTGGCAACGACACGGATAACAGGGTGGCAACGACACGGATAACAGGATGGCAACGACACGGATAACAGGGTGGCAACGACACGGATAACAGGGTGGCAACGACATGGATAACAGGATGGCAACGACACGGATAACAGGATGGCAACGACACGGATAACAGGGTGGCAACGACACGGATAACAGGGTGGCAACGACACGGATAACAGGGTGGCAACGACACGGATAACAGGGTGGCAACGACACGGATAACAGGATGGCAACGACACGGATAACAGGGTGGCAACGACACGGATAACAGGGTGGCAACGACACGGATAACAGGATGGCAACGACACGGATAACAGGATGGCAACGACACGGATAACAGGATGGCAACGACACGGATAACAGGATGGCAACGACACGGATAACAGGGTGGCAACGACACGGATAACAGGGTGGCAACGACACGGATAACAGGATGGCAACGACACGGATAACAGGATGGCAACGACACGGATAACAGGGTGGCAACGACACGGATAACAGGATGGCAACGACACGGATAACAGGGTGGCAACGACACGGATAACAGGATGGCAACGACACGGATAACAGGATGGCAACGACACGGATAACAGGATGGCAACGACACGGATAACAGGATGGCAACGACACGGATAACAGGATGGCAACGACACGGATAACAGGATGGCAACGACACGGATAACAGGGTGGCAACGACACGGATAACAGGGTGGCAACGACACGGATAACAGGATGGCAACGACACGGATAACAGGATGGCAACGACACGGATAACAGGATGGCAACGACACGGATAACAGGATGGCAACGACACGGATAACAGGGTGGCAACGACACGGATAACAGGATGGCAACGACACGGATAACAGGGTGGCAACGACACGGATAACAGGATGGCAACGACACGGATAACAGGATGGCAACGACACGGATAACAGGGTGGCAACGACACGGATAACAGGATGGCAACGACACGGATAACAGGGTGGCAACGACACGGATAACAGGATGGCAACGACACGGATAACAGGGTGGCAACGACACGGATAACAGGATGGCAACGACACGGATAACAGGATGGCAACGACACGGATAACAGGATGGCAACGACACGGATAACAGGATGGCAACGACACGGATAACAGGATGGCAACGACACGGATAACAGGATGGCAACGACACGGATAACAGGATGGCAACGACACGGATAACAGGGTGGCAACGACACGGATAACAGTATGGCAACGACACGGATAACAGGATGGCAACGACACGGATAACAGGATGGCAACGACACGGATAACAGGATGGCAACGACACGGATAACAGGGTGGCAACGACACGGATAACAGGATGGCAACGACACGGATAACAGGGTGGCAACGACACGGATAACAGGATGGCAACGACACGGATAACAGGGTGGCAACGACACGGATAACAGGGTGGCAACGACACGGATAACAGGATGGCAACGACACGTTCTAGACACACTATGAACCGTTCGCTATAAACAGTTTTTTTTGAGTTTTAAAGGATGTCTAATGACTGAGAAGTTAACTCCATTATTTATCATCTGATTTCTTTCATTTTTGTTGTACGTTAGGAAGCATCTTTCCATCATACTTTGCCCAAGTTTCAGTAAGATAGCGCAACAAACAACTGAGAAAAAAATATTCACCAAAAATCATATTTGGCAAGCCCTAGCCGAGTACTGGCACTGCGATTATTATTATTATAATCAAAAAGAAGCGCTAAGCCACAAGGACTATACAGCACTGGCACTGCGAGAAGCTGTTTGTGCACTACCTGCTGATAAAACATTGCTAATCGAAATTTATCACGGTCGTAATTACGGTCCTAAACAACACGAAGTGGGGAAAATTGGCGCGTGCGAAAAAAAAAAATGGCGAGGGATATGAAAATGGGCGCGGCTGTGTCCGTTCGGCACCCGATTATGTGTTCGTGACCAGATGCAAAATTTTGCGAATTTGTTCGTGTTCGGAAGCGTTCGTGACCAGAGGTTTCACTGTATATATATATATATATATATATATATATAGATATATATATATATATATATATATATATATATATATATATATATATATATATATATATATAAGCAACCGCCCAGGGAGGTACTACCGTCCTGCCAAGTGAGTGTACAACGAAAACCTGTAATTGTTTTACATGATGGTAGGATTGCTGGTGTCTTTTGTCTGTCTCATAAACATGCAAGATTTCAGGTATGTCTTGTTACTTCTACTTACATTTAGGTCACACTACATATACATGTACAAGCATATATATACACACCCCTCTAGGTATTCTTCTATTTTCTTTCTAGTTCTTGTTCTTGTTTATTTCCTCTTATCTCCATGGGGAAGTGGAACAGAATTCTTCCTCCGTAAGCCATGCGTGTTGTAAGAGGCGACTAAAATGCCGGGAGCAAAGGGCTAGTAACCCCTTCTCCCGTATAAATTACTAAATTTAAGAGAAACTTTCGTTTTTCTTTTTTGGGCCACCCTGCCTTGGTGGGATACGGCTGGTGTATTGAAATATATATATATATATATATATATATATATATATATATATATATATATATATATATATATATATATAATATATATATATATATATATATATATATATATATATATATATATATATATATATATATATATATATATATATATATATATATATATATATATATATATATATATGCAAAACAACCACTCTGAAAGAATAAGAGAAATTCAAAGCGCTTTTGTGACTACTCACATTATCAAGGAACTATAGTACCTTGATAATGTGAGTAGTCACGAAAGCGCTTTGAATTTCTTTATTCTTTCAGAGTGGTTGTTTTGCATATTCTGAAATCACCTGTTTACTGTGATCTTATTGCATATATATATATATATATATATATATATATATATATATATATATATATATATATATATATATATATATATATATATATATATATGTCGTGCCGAATAGGCAGAACTTGCGATTTTGGCTTAAATAGTAACGCTCATCTTGCCATATACGACAAGTGAAAATTTGTGTATGCAATAATTTTGCAGAAATCGTTCTGAACCTAACGAAAAAAATATATTTCATTGTGTTTGTTTAGTATTAAATTACTGTAAACGTATTTTAAATATATTTAGTTGGGTTAGGCTAAAATAAATTGCACTTGTTATAATAAGGTTAGGTAAGTTTTCAAAGAATCTTTTGGTGCAAAATTAAAAATTTTTACATTAATATTAATGAAAAAAATATATCTTTAAACGTATAAGAGAAAATTTTAGAAAGGACTTAATTTTAAACGAGTTCTTGCTAACTGACCAGTTTTACATATTCGGCACGACACACACACACACACACACACACACATATATATATATATATATATATATATATATATATATATAGATATATATATATATATATATATATATATATATATATATATATATGGAGGTACCACTTCTAAAACTGTCCTAGGGACCCTCATCCTCAGAGAAAAGAATAAACTTGCTTCAGGGAAAACTCAAGGTTCTCCCTGAAGCTGTTTGAGAATTTTCTCCTACCACACCCTATATTTAATGTATATTTTATTTAAAGACATAATACATTGACAAAACATTCACAAAAATACACTAGAAAGTAAAGTAACATAGGTAACTCAGAGCTACATCTCGAGTACTTTGTCCAGCTCCCCGGCAGTGGGCTGCGTGCCCAGAATGCTGCAGGCATTTCCTCTCTGGATCGCAATACTGAGTCTCTGAAAGAGGAAGCTGATCGCCCTGTGGTCCTTGGTTTCTATGATGAGCTTTTCACCCAGCTCTTTGAGGAACTTTAGAGCACACTTGCCCCACGCTCCAAGGGTCTCCAACGCTATTGGGATGAAGTTATAACAAGGGGGAAGATCTTCATATCTGCGGATCTTCTGGGTCTCCCTGTGGCTGGCAGCTCCACCTCCTTCAGCTTCGGAGTATGGCAAGTAGGTGTCTGCCAATGTGGCGGCACAGGTGTAGTCCCAGGCAACCTGCTTTCCATCCTTCCAGGGTAGCACAGTGGCTCCATCAGGACACTTTTGGCTTCCATCAGACCTCTGCACTTGGGGTTCCCGTTGAGCTGGGCAACGGGCTGTGGTGAAGCTTCTCTTTATGATGTCATTGACCTCCTTATGTCTGGCATACTTCCCTTCTGCTGTGTGACACATGAGACCATGAAGTCCGAATTGATCAGCTGTCGCCCTGCCGCAAATACACCTATGTTCGGTGAGGATGGGGGCGGCTAGGCGAAGAGCAACGCCAATCCGAATGGCCTGTGGGTGGAGATGCGTGCCCAGGGAGGAATTGGGAACAGCTAGCAGGAAATCTCCTGAGTGTGGTGCCTTCACTGCCAGGAGACGAGCTTTGTCCTTTCCTGAAGCGTTGGAGAGCATTGTGTTGGCGATTTTTTCCATGATCGGTTTGTCCCAGTGGGACTGTTTGTGCTCTTTGGGAGGAGCTGGTCTACTGGAGGAATCTGTAAGGGTGTCCTACCGAATTGCTGCTTCAGTAAACCTGGGGTCTTGAGCTCCTACCACGTCTCTCAAGTGTTCAGGAACAATCCTCTTGACTAATGCATGGAAGCCAAACATGAAGACAGAAAAGCAGGTAAAGCAACATGCATTGCTTTGCACACCCATATACCTCCCAGTTGCACTGGGAGGGTTGCCTGATCCCATTGCTGATCCTCTAATGACAGGTTCAGTGCCTTCTTAAAGGTTGATCTCAGGTGTGCGTTATATTCGTTGAGTGTTGGGTTATCAAAAGAGGGTGCACACCTCAGGAAGTGAGTCTTGGCATAGTAAGACACCTTGTGAGGAGATACAGAGCATCATAGGCATCAAGATCGCTTATTCTCTCCTCCATTCTCATCAGGTCATTCAATTTGTCCTTGAGGACAATGTCGATGGCCTGGTGAGCCAGTGGTGCTCCCAAGAGGGTACTGTTGGACGGAGTGGTAGTAGAGACTTCCGGGAGGATTCTTCGCACAGCATTGATTATTTCCTGGTTCGCTGTGATGATTTCACACTTGGAGGGATTGAGGATGAGTCCCAAGTCTTCTCCCTGTGTTTTCACCAGTTGTAGGTCCCCTACCAGGGACTTTTCAGTACCTGCCAGTGCCATCATCCAGGTACCAGATGTTGAGCTCGCTGTGTAGGCTGGAAGTTAGTTCTCTTACTGCCATGCAGAAGAGAAGTGGAGTGAGTGGGTCACCCTGCTGAGCACCCTCTGACGACAGAATTTCATGTTCTCCAAACAAAAGAATTGAGGGTTTGCTGTAGCCGGCTGAAATGAAGGGAAAAAGACTGGGGAACCGATCCCGAACAGCTGGCAAGACAGCATCTCTCTTCACCATATTAAAGGCATTTCTAAAATCAAGTTTGACTACGGCCTTGTCTTCTCGTTCCTGCATGAGCTGCGGCTTCACTGCCTTGAGAGACCCCAAAGCCCAGTTGGTGTGGCTGGAGTAAACCGGCAGCTTCTAGGCGAATGTTTCTTACTGCTGCTTTGGCAACGAGACGGCGAAGAGTGTTACCAACAGCAATGGGTTTGATTCCTCTATCCTTCTTCTTCAACGCACACAGTGAAGCTCCAAAAAAGAAAGGTTTAATTTCTTCTAGGATTCGCCCAGCCAGGCAGTTGTTGACGAAAGTTGTTAACTCGGTGAGAAGAATTGATGCAGATGCATCGAGTACTGGATTTACCATCTCTCTGAGGTGGTGAGGTCGAATTCCAGTG
>NC_091336.1:13144709-13229709 GCF_038502225.1 Cherax quadricarinatus
TATATATATATATATATATATATATATGTCGTGCCATATAGGGAAAACTTGCGATTTTGGCTTAAACAGCAAAGCTCTTCTTGCCATATAAGGCATCCGAAAATTTGTGTATGCAATAATTTGGCAAAATTGATTCTGAACCTAACGAAAAAAAATATTTTTCATTGTGTTTGTTTATTATTAAATTACTGTAAACTTATCTAAAATATATTTAGTTGGATTAGGCGAAATTAAATTGCTCTTGTTATAATAACGTTAGGTAAGTTTTCTAAGATTGTTTTGGTATAAAATTATTAATTTTTACATTAACATAAATGAAAAAAAATATATCTTTACACGAATAAGAGAAAAGTTTAGAAAGTATTTAATTTTAAATGAGTTCTTGCTAATTGACCAGTTTTACCTATACGGCACAACATACATATACATAATATAATATAATATATATATATATATATATATATATATATATATATATATATATATATATATATATATATATATATATATATATATATATATATAAATATGTGAGTACACACACACAACCTACACACACACACACACACATATATATATATATATATATATATATATATATATATATATATATATATATATATATATATATATATATATATATATATATATATATATATACGTTAGAGAACGTGGCATGTGGAATTCTCACTACTGAGAAATCGTAAAGTGTAGTATGATGTAGATACTAAGAATAGTCTCTCAAATTGCGTTATCATTGTACTTTATGAAGAGGTTACCTGTGTGACACGTACAGAAAACAGGCAGGCACTAACACACCTCACCCACACCACCACCACCAGCTGGGTGTAATGGTCTGCTTGTAGCAGTAGTTGAGCGTCATGGGTGACCAGCAGCAGCAGCAGTGTAATAGGTGACTACCAACATACTAATATACCGTTGATTGTATGCCAGTCTTGTGCCAGCATATTAACAACACACATTACACACCAGTTGAGACGCAATACAACCTGCAACACAATCTAAAAATCGACGTTACTTTTGTCAAAACTACAACAGACTTTTATTTTTGTAGTTTGGAAAATTGGGAAGAATTTAATTCCTATGAAGACTTCTTCGTCCTTTCCCTAAAGGTAAATGACTTACAACAAAGGCGCCTTTAAAAATGCAAGAATAATTAGAAAGTGTTTAGTACAAGGCCACATTAAGTCAAGCCAATGAGGCTATAATAAATAAACAGCAGGTAAGTAGCTGGTTAACATGCCATTAACCCGTCACTAACTACCTTCTTAGAGCGGGTAATTAACCTCTCTACTTCCCTCATACTTTACCTCACTCATCTACCTCACTAACACTCCTAACTCAGGCACTTCACTCATAGTTGTATATATGTGTACATAAGTTTACCTGGAGAGGGCTTCGAGGGGTTAACGCCCCCGCGGCCCGGTCTGAGACCAGGCCTCGTGGTGGATCAGGGTCTGATCATCCAGGCTATTATTGCTGGCCGCACGTGTATGAGTCGAAATTTTTGCCTCCCATCCTCATGCCGTTGACTCCTACTGATTTAGCGCTTCCCCATCCTACTAGTACTACTAACAATAACAATAATGATTATAAATAATTATAATGCAATAATTATAAAATAATAATAATAATAATAATAATAATAATAATAATAATAATAATAATAATAATAGGCCCTTCAAGAGGAAGGGGGTCGTCGGTGCTAGTGAAGTGCTCTTGAGTCACTGTATTAGAGCTACCTTTCCCTGCATTGGATCTAACCTGATTACCTCTCAGTCCCCAGTCACTGCCTAGCCACGTGTGGGTTTAGCGCTTCTCCGTGAATAAAATAATAATGAACTTTACAAGTATGAATATGAATCAACTAATCATGGCTACAATACCAAGCACAATAACAAGGACATTATTGCTCTTATTGTTATTATTATTATTACTGTTGTTAACCTTACTTTTGTTATTATTATTATAGTTATTGTTGCTATTATTATTATTATTGTTGCTGTTATTATTGTTGTTAGTGTTATTATTATTATAATTATTCTTATTGTTGTTATTGCTATTATTACTGCTGTTATTATCATTATTGTTGTTATTATTAACGTTGCTTTTATTATTGTAGTTATTGATATTATTATTGCTTTTATAATTATTATTATTATCATCATACAGCGCCTGGGGAGACGGATGAAAGCTGACTAGGTTCGAGGAAGGACAGGTTCAATTCCCTGGATCAAGAACCTCCCCTCACCGGTATCCAAACACATCCCTCGAGGGGAGGGGAGAGGAGGGGAAGGGAGGGGAGGGACATTAATAAATAAATGATTTATCATAAATAGGACATAATTATGTCACATTATCTGGTACACAGGGTGAAGGCACGCAGTTATCTCCCTTATATCTCAGTCACACACACAGTTATCATTCCTCACAGTAGTTATCTCTGACGATAACTATATAATAATCTATGATATATCACACACACACACACACACACACACACACACACACACACACACACACACACACACACACACACACACACACACACACACACACACAACAAGTCAAGCCAAGCGTTTGATCGACAAGTGCCTTTGACAAAAAATGGTAAGTAACAGTTGATCATTCCCTCAGACAAGTTATCTCTGATGATAACTATAATAATGTATGATCTATCATGCACATCAGTATCTAAGCTCCCCCTTCCCTCACCTAACTCCTAGAGAATACTGAAGTACATCTCAACATGTTTAGTAAGTGCAGGAACCTAGGTACCAGTTACAATACACACTTAACCTGCACATAGAAGAATGAGGCTTATAACGACGTTTCGGTCCGACTTGCACCATTAACTAGTTAGACATTCTTTATTAACTAGTTAAGTAGCCTCCTACGTGCGGGTTATCTGTGTATTGTGACTTTTTGTTCTTGACCTGATGCAGTTGTGTCTCCCAATTATATACATATACACCGGGGTTAGCGCTAAACCAACACTGGTGTCACAAAAAAACACATCTTCCTAAACAAACACAAACACATCTTAACAAACACAAACACATCTTCCTTAAACACAAACACATCTTCCTAAACAAACACAAACACATCTTCCTTAACAAACACAAACACATCTTCCTTAACAAACACATCTTCCCAAACAAACACAAACACATCTTGTTAAACTAGACACATGTGCAACTCTTGGGTATCTTTATTGAGGAAACGTTTCGCCACACAGTGGCTTCATCAGTCCATACAAAGGATAAACTTGAAGAACAGGAGTTTCCTCAATAAAGATACCCAAGAGTTGCACATGTGTCTAATTTAACAACGTGTCGGTTCTTTGAACCATTCATCTACAAACACATCTTCCTTAAACACAAACACATCTTCCTAAACAAACACAAACACATCTTCCTTAACAAACACAAACACATCTTCCTAAATAAGCACAAACACATCTTTCTAAACAAACACAAACACATCTTTCATAAACACGAACACATCTTCCTTAACAAACACAAACACATCTTCCTTAAACACAAACACATCTTCCTTAACAGACACATCTTTCTTAAACACAAACACATCTTCCTTAAACACAAACACATCTTCCTTAAACACAAACACATCTTCCTTAACAAACACATCTTCCTAAACAAATACAAACACATCTTCCTTAACAAACACAAACACATCTTCTTAAACACAAACACATCTTCCTTAACAAATACAAACACATCTTTCTAAACAAATACAAACACATCTTCCTTAACAAACACAAACACATCTTCCTTAACAAACACATCTTCCTAAACAAATACAAACACATCTTCCTTAACAAACACAAACACATCTTCTTAAACACAAACACATCTTCCTTAACAAACACAAACACATCTTCCTTAACAAATACAAACACATCTTTCTAAACAAATACAAACACATCTTCCTAAACAAACACAAACACATCTTCCTTAACAAACACAAACACATCTTCTTAAACACAAACACATCTTCCTTAACAAACACAAACACATCTTCCTTAACAAATACAAACACATCTTTCTAAACAAATACAAACACATCTTCCTAAACAAACACAAACACATCTTTCTTAACAAACACAAACACATCTTCCTTAATAAACACAAACACATCGTTCTTAACAAACACAAACACATCTTAATAAACACAAACACATCTTTCTTAACAAACACAAACACATCTTTCTTAATAAACACAAACACATCTTCCTTAATAAACACAAACACATCTTTCTTAACAAACACATCTTCCTTAATAAACACAAACACATCTTTCTTAACAAACACAAACACATCTTCCTTAATAAACACAAACACATCTTTCTTAACAAACACATCTTCCTTAATAAACACAAACACATCTTCCTTAATAAACACAAACACATCTTTCTAAACAAACACAAACACATCTTCCTAAACAAACACAAAAAATCTTAAACACAAACACATCTTCCTAAACAAACGACGTTTTTTCTTACTGTGACCTCAGTGTGCCGGCGAAGCGACAGACAAAAAAATAATGAAAGAAAGTTTAGATGACGTTTTGCTCCATCTTGGATCATTGTCAAGTTACAAGTGAGCGAGAATAAGCAAACACCAGAAGACGGGTAAGAAGAGAAAGATGGAAGTGATGGTGATGATAGTATTAGTAGTAGTAGTCGTAAGTAGTTGCAGTAGTAGTAGTAGTAGTAGTAGTAGTAGTAGTAGTAGTAGTAGTAGTAAGCAGTAGTAGTAGTAAGTAGTTGTAGTAGTAGCAGTAGTAGCAGTATTAAGTAGCTGTAGTAGTAGTTATAGTAGTAGTAGTAGTAGTAGTTGTCGTAGTAGTAGTAAGTAGTTGTAGTAGCAATAGTTGTAGTAACAATATTTGTAGTAGTAGCAGTAGTTGCTGTAATAGCAGCAGTAGTTGTAATAGCAATAGTTATAATAATAGTAGTAGGCGTATCGCCCTAAATAGGCTTGATAAAGCCTATTAAACACTGCCGTCTATAAGTGCAGAATCAGCCGGGTAGCGATGGCTATTTGACGTTACGAACCGCTAACACAACCGGCCTGGCTGACCAGACAATTAGCATATAAGCCTGGCCTCAAACCAGGCTGTGGGTGGGGAAGGGGGTAGAAAATCCCTCGAAACCGGAGATAAAAAAAAAAAGCTAAGCAAAATGACCAATAAAAAGGTCTCACTCAGATACGTGTGTTTTACAACGTGCTTAGTAACGTCAACAGTGATAAGTGAAGATATATCGCGCACTGCCAAAGATAACAGATCTGAAATATGATGGAGAGATCAGCATGAATATACGTACTACCTTACTAAGCTAAATTAAAACTCAGAAGACTGGTTCAAAAATTGGTTTATCTAGACCAAACTAAATCAAACACAAATATTAAGCTTTCTCCTGTATCAACGCACGAAACAACACTTAGCGCTTCTTTTTTATTATAATAATAATAACGCACAAAACATGATACTGAAACGGAATGAACTAAATGAATCTTGCATATTCTGATAATCCTGCAATCATTGCTCTAACTAAAACTTGAAAATACAATATAACCTAAAAGTTATCCATACCTAGATAAATCGCCAGTCAAATTAAATAACATACACATGAATGTTGCGTCATCTCATATATTAACATATATTTAAATGTAGCTGAACTGCTAAGATGTTATGTAATACACTGAAAATCAAGAAGCACTGTGGAAAGTGATCACTTTAAATATTGCTCAACCACCACCTGTCAGTAAGGTAAATGTGTTGTTAGACAAGGGAACTGTTCCACTTGCTATGAGATATTCATCAAGACTAAGGTGATGAACACTAGCTTCCACCTGAGGGACTGATTACCTCATCTTCAACTGTCTTCGCATATCATTTCCGTATCTAACTGATAAAGCCACAGGATGACAAAAGGTCTACAAATAAGGATACCCAGGTGTTGCAAATGTATCTAATGCCTTACCTGTCCATAAATTGACAGGTACTCTTTAACGTGTGGTACAGACTTACCTGGTCCTGAAGTTATATATTCCGAGAGGTACGCCTGAGTTCAGTGTATATATATATACCAGAAGTTAACTCATTTTAGGAATGAGAGCACCCTTGACTGGCGGAGTACAGGTTACGTGCAGCTTTAATGGCCTTCGTGTAGTCGACAGGCTTTAAAACCCAATAAAGCAACCAACTTAATCTCAATATTGATCCCATGATTAATACTCACTGATTGTGAATACAATGTTTATCTCTGGCTGGGGGAAGGAAAGTGGGAGGAGTAACTATTTCTCAGCTGACTCTAGTGTCTGGCCGCTCTATCATATCCCCCCCCCTCATGATTACTACTACTTTTATTATTATTATTATAATCATTAGTATCATTATTACTATTATTATTATACTTGAGGGAAGCAATAAGGTAGTAGAGCGTACGGCACCAGGGGAAATGCAATTAGGTACGATTCAAGGAAGGAGATACAATTCAAAGGAAATAACAGGTTCAATTTTTGTGTATCAATAACCCCTCACCAGCACCAAGGAACCTCCCTTGAGGGGATGATGCTTCTCAAAAATATTACTAATCGATACTAATATTCTTCCTTGTGTCCGGCCGGTCAGGGCATGAGAAAATGAATGTAGAATAAGTGACTCAACTGTTAAGTAGTAGTGGTGGTATCGGAGGTAAAAATAGTGGTAGTAGTAGTAGTGGTAATGGAGGTAAACGTGGTGGTTGTGATAAATGTTGTAGATGCTAGTACCGTAGATGGACGCACCTTTTTCCCACAAAGTCTTGGAAAATCACCCTGCGTCTTATATGCTTAAGATCATGGTCAAGGGCAGGCTTTGGGTTACGCTCTAGATTACAGTAAGATTGTAATTAACCCTTGAATATGATCACTAATTTACCGTTATGATACGTATATCGTGCGCCTTATATGCAGGAAAATACAGTAATTAATAGGATTAGATTCAACGTTTCTTACTTTCCTTAAAAATTTTCATGTGCGTTTTATGAACTAATGTTGAAAAGCTATCTCTTTTGTTGTTTTTAATGTCGGCATATGAGTTTGGTTTTCACGAAAATATCTATAACAAAAGCTGCGTAAGTAACATGGTGTTGCCGGCACACAAGCACTGTTATCTGTTACGGTCTTGATATCTCTTTCCCATGTACTCCCATACCACAGCTATTAATAACATATAATGTGAAGATGAGACTTCATCGCTTTTAAACTTTCAGACACTTGGTAAGTAGAAAGTGACGACTGCTAGGCTCGCGTAAGATGTAACTTGGTAGCAATTTCAAACTGTTGCAAGTCAATCAAAACTTTTGCCATTAATGTTACTCAGCAAAATTTTTGTTAGCGATATCAATCATTCCATAGAGAATATATTTCGTTTTCATTATTTTAAAGGAACCTATACAAAATATCCTATGAACAAACACAATTACAAGTTTAGACATAAATACGTCAGATTTTTTTCTAACGAATAAATTACCTCTAAAGCTGGACTTTATTTTATGCTATCATCTGGGTCTGGTTGCATTGTATGTGAACGACGTGAACTGTAGAATAAAATGTTACTGGAGTGTTTAATATACTGGCGTGTCACATGTATCGTTTACTACCAGATTATGTCCATGAGTAGGAGCTCAACCCGTTGCTTTCAATACTATGAAATGGTTACACATAACCAAAATTTTTAAAGGGGTGGACCTGTAAGTCAGCGAAAGGCCTCGTTCATATGACCAAAAGCTCCAGCGGCGGGTCATCATATGACTAAGACCCGCGTCAGGAAACACTTGTCCTATTTCCTGACAAATCTTAACTATCCTAACCGTTGTTGTCATACAGCGCCTGAGGAATGGGGGAAAACAGATTTAATATAAAGAAGGTACGGGTAACTCCCATTCCCTGCATCAGGAGTCTTATACATCAATAGTAGATTATATCAACAAACATGTTAATAGGTCACAACATGCGGTTTACTGAGTAGACCTTTCGTCGACCTGCTGGAGGAAACGTCTTCACAACAAAATGCCATAAACCGCATAGTGTTATCATTACACTTTCACCAGCATCAAGGAGCCACCTCCTTATCATAAACCACATAGAATAATAATATTCACTATGCAATACTGGAAGAATACACAAGGTTACCACATTATGCAATATTTAAATACACTTCAACACGTGTCCAGTGGTGCACGTTGATATACTCGCTGTTTCCAGTACAACCTAATTAGCCTAGTAAAAGACTATTACGGAGCGTCAGCATATAGTTTTATTTCTGCCTTTGTAACGTAAGCTCACCGACGCTGTAACGTAACGTCGCTGACGTGGTAACGCACGTTCGTTCACATTGTAACGTACCATAGGTGACCTTGCCTATAAATGTCGATGCTGGGATTCACCGGCAGCCTAAAACCCAGCTTGTAACGCAGCGGTATTATTATTATATTAATAGCGAAGCGTTAAACCTACAAAGGTCATACATTTCCTGGAGAGTAGGAGACAAAAACTTTTGATCCATGGAACATGAAAGTGGTTGTAATTCATCAGCATCATGATCCCCTCTGACGGTAACTGTAACAGCTATATCTGTCATGGATACCCTCTGGCCTCTTACATTTTCCTTCCGTTTATTGAATGGCGTCATTACATTTTCTATTACAGTAACTCAATTTTTATTTATTATTTATTTTTCATAACAAAGCTTAAATTTGTCTTCGTAAAATATCTTAAATATCATTGTTTTCTGCGACCTACTGGATGGATGGAATCTGCATGGACTTGGAGGTTTGCCGCGTCCACGGATGCCACTCATGAAAATTATAATACTATCTGTTAAGAGGAATATAGTACCATGGTTTATAGTTAGATTTTTTTTAACACACTGGTCGTCTCTCACCAAGACAGGGTGACCCGAAAAAGAAACATTTATTTGTGTATCGTTCCAGTCACGGTATTGTGCCTTTTTGTTATTTATTTTCACCATCATTCACACTACCGCTGTCTTTCCAGAGGTGCGCAAATACGAGACAAAAATATATATAATTGTGTACACATAAGAACATAAGAATGGAGAAACACTGCAGAAGGCCTACTGGCCCATACAAGGCAGGTCCTTATCAAAACGACCTATTATAATCACTTGTTGAAGACTTTCCCAAGAACTGTGTAAGTTGTCACGCTACTCTTTGTCCAGCGCATTCGTGAGATAATGTTTAGCTAACTTACTTCTCAGTACTCTTTCAAATGTTTCAATAATGTGCGAGGTCAGTGTCATTATTATTATTATTATTATTTTGATGGTGATGATAACGATGGGAAGCAAAAAGAAACCTGTTAACCCTCAGGATCTCCAGCAGCAAGCATCTACGAGAATAACAAGAATATACAGAGGAGGGCTTTGTCTAAATACGTTATGATCTGTAAGATTCAAGTCCCGTAACGTATTTTCAAATCCCAGGAATTATACTACCATTAATCGCAGGCTGATTTTACCCACAGCCCACAGTATAAACAACAATTTTCAATACCCAATACAGTACTCACCCCCATCCAGTTCCTCATCCTCATATCAGACATAGACAGAGATGTAATCCACAGCACCGTACCATCCTTTGCAGACGATACTAGGATCTGCATGAGGCTGTCATCTATTGAGGACACGGTTAGCCTCCAAGAAGATATAAACCAAGCTTTCCAATGAGTAACGGAAAACAATATGATGTTCAATGAGGACAAATTCCAACTACTCCGTTATGGAAAACTGGAGGAGATAATAACTAGAACAGAGTATACTACAAACTCTGTCCATACAATAGAGCGGAAAAATAATGTAAGGGACCTGGGAGTAGTAATGTCTGAGGATCTCACTTTCAAGGATCACAACAGTGCCACGATCACAAGTGCAAAGAAAATGATAGGATGGATAATGAGAACGTTCAAAACGAGAGATGTCAAGCCAATGATGATCCTTTTCAAATCACTTGTTCTCTCTAGGCTGGAATACTGCTGTACATTAACATCTCCATTCAAAGCAGGTGAAATTGCAGATCTAGAGAGTGTACAGAGAACCTTTACTGCACGTATAAGTTCTATCAAGCATCTGAACTACTGGGAACGCTTGGAAGCACTTGACTTGTACTCGTTGGAACGCAGGAGAGATATATATCATAATCTACACTTGGAAAATCCTAGAAGGAATGGTCCCGAATCTGCACACAGAAATCACTTCCAACGAAAGTAAAAGACTGGGCAGGCGATGCAAAATACCCCCAATTAAAAGTAGGGGCGTCATTGGTACACTAAGAGAAAACACCATAAGAGTGATGAGTGAAATGAGTGAATAAGTGAAATGAGTGAAATATTGAAATCCCAGTACGACTCTGTGTTTAGTGAACCACTAATCGGTCTGAGGATCGACGACCCAAATGATTTCTTCATGAATGAGCCTCAAAACTCCATAAATGTATGCCAGATTTCCGACATTACCCTAACTCCGATAGATTTCGAAAAAGCCATTGACAACATGCCTATGCACTCAGCCCCGGGCCCAGACTCGTGGAACTCTGTTTTCATTAAGAACTGCAAGAAACCCCTCTCGCGTGCCCTAAGTACACTATGGAGGAGGAGCTTGGACATGGGTGAAATTCCACAGTCACTTAAAACAACGGATATAGCCCCACTCCATAAAGGTGGCAGCAAAGCATTAGCTAAGAACTATAGACCAATAGCTCTGACGTCCCACATCATAAAAATCTTTGAAAGACTGCTAAGAAGCAGGATTGCAAATCACCTGGATTCCCAAAATCTGCACAATCCAGGGCAACATGGGTTCAGGGCAGGTCGCTCCTGCCTCTCACAACTACTGGATCACTATGACATGACCTTGGATGCACTGGAAGAAAATCAGAATGCAGATGTAATATACACAGACTTTGCAAAAGCATTTGACAAATGCGATCATGGCGTAATAGCCCATAAAATACGTGCTAAAGGAATAACTGGGAAAGTGGGGAGATGGATCTTCAACTTCCTAACAAATCGAACACAAAGAGTAGTGGTCAACAGAGTTAAATCGGAGGCTGCCATAGTGAAGAGCTCTGTTCCACAAGGCACATTACTCGCCCCCATCTTATTCCTTATCCTCATATCAGACATAAACAGAGATATACACCACAACACCGTATCATCCTTTGCGGATGATACTAGGATCTGCATGAGGCTGTCATCTGCTGAGGACGCGGTTAACCTCCAAGAAGATATAAACAAAGTTTTCCAGTGGGCAACGGTAAACAATATGATGTTCAATGAGGACAAATTCCAACTACTCCGTTATGGAAAACTGGAGGAGATAATAACTAGAACAGAGTATACTACTGACTCCGGCCATACAATAGAGCGGAAAAATAATGTAAGGGACCTGGGAGTAGTAATGTCTGAGGATCTCACTTTCAAGGATCACAACAGTGCCACGATCGCACGTGCAAAGAAAATGATAGGATGGATAATGAGAACTTTCAAAACGAGAGATGCCAAGCCCATGATGATCCTTTTCAAATCACTTGTTCTCTCTAGGCTGGAATACTGCTGTACATTAACATCTCCATTCAAAGCAGGTGAAATCGCAGATCTGGAGAGTGTACAGAGATCCTTTACCGCACGTATAAGTTCTGTCAAGCACCTTAACTACTGGGAACGCTTGGAAGCACTTGACTTGTACTCGTTGGAACGCAGGAGGGAGAGATATATCATAATCTACACTTGGAAAATCTTGGAAGGAATGGTCCCAAATCTGCACACAGAAATCACTCCCTACGAAAGTAAAAGACTGGGCAGGCGATGCAAAATGCCCCCAATAAAAAGTAGGGGCGCCATTGGTACACTAAGAGAAAATACCGTAAGTGTCCGGGGCCCAAAACTGTTCAACAGCCTCCCATCAAGCATTAGGGGAATTGCCAATAAACCCCTGGCTGCCTTCAAGAGAGAGCTGGACAGATACCTAAAGTCAGTGCCGGATCAGCCGGGCTGTGGCTCGTACGTTGGACTGCGTGCGGCCAGCAGTAACAGCCTAGTTGATCAGGCCCTGATCCATCGGGAGGCCTGGTCATGGACCGGGCCGCGGGGGCGTTGATCCCCGGAATAACCTCCAGGTAACCTCCAGGTAATCCAGGTGTCCGGGGCTCAAGACTGTTCAACAGCCTCCCACCAAGCATAAGGGAATTTACCAATAGGCCCCTGGTTGCCTTCAAGAGGGAGCTGGACAGATACCTAAAGTCAGTGGCGAATCAGCCGGGCTGTGGTTCTTACGTTGGACTATGTGCGGCCAGCAATAACAGCCTGGTTGATCAGGCCCTGATCCACCGGGAGGCCTGGTCGTGGACCGGGCCGCGGGGGCGTTGATCCCCGGAATAACCTCCAGGTAGATCCTTATTCTCCGTGCAGCTGACAATGGAGTTGCTATGTTGACCAGAAAAACTATTAAAGAACTTCCTCTAACACTTCACCCTGTCAAGAACATCGCCACTGCAGAGTTATACAGTGTAGATGAATGGTTCAGAGAACCGACATGTTGATAAAATAGACACATGTGCAACTCTTGGGTATCTTTATTGAGGAAACGTTTCGCCACACAGTGGCTTCATCAGTCCATACAAAGGAGAATCGTGAAGAGCAGGAGGAGAATGAGGTAATCAGTCCCTCAACCTTGAGTCGATGTGGTAGTCCATCAATCTTCAATAGAATATAGCATATGAGCGGAGAAGTGGCTTATATACCGTAGGCGGGAGAGGTGCAATCTGCCCGAAATGCACAGCATGCTAGTGGCTTTCTTTTGTGCTTAACAATATTTTCTTACATGTAAACTACATTTTGTATGCCGCAGAAAAGATATAAAGTTGTAATGTACTGAATCCCATATAGGGATAAGATGGCGTTTACATAAGAGAAACATCTAGAGACTTGGGACACCCAACCACAAAAGCACAAGCAAGATGAACTACACACGGAATGCGTGTGTGGTACACATGAACACATATGCTCATCTCAGGAACTTCAAGAACATCTCATGTACCAAGAAAAGAGAGAGGCAGTTATGTCTGGAATCAGCGGCTAAACTTGTCTCTCACAGCATCACACAGAACAGAGGTATGTGCATGTCGGCAAAACCTTCGATAAAGCTATTCTAGAATAACACAAGAGGCACAAATTACCAGGACCTGACTTGTCAATCTAGAACACACCCAGTGTTACCTGGCCTCAGGGTTCCGCGGGGCCATCACCTGACTCGACCTCTGACCTCGCCTACACCTGACAGGTCACCTCACCACCTGTACAGCCAGACGTTTCAACCTCCACTGAGCTCAGCCTCGCCCACCACCTGGCTTGACCACTTCTCAGTTCTATATATTTGTTGTTTGTCTTGATATTTCAAGTAGCTACCTGACAAAACCTTACCTAGGTAACTTAAGGTAATTTGGGGTTACCTTAAGATAATTTCGGACATCGCCGTCCCTGAGGCCTAGCCCCAGACCATGCCTCCAGATTGCTGACTTGATCAACCAAGCTGTTAGTGCCAGCCGTACGTTGTCCAAAGTATGCACCACAGCCGGTCTGATCGGGAAATGACTTGAGAAGCTTATAAAATTCCCTCTTGAAGACAGTCAGGGGGTTTGTTGGTAACTTCTCTTATGTATAAAGGGAAGGCGTTGAAGAGTCTTTGTTTCCTTATATTTAACGAGTTCTTAGTACTATACTGCTTTTATTGGAGTGTCGTAATAAAAAAACAGGTCTTTCGATATATATTTTTTTTTTACCATTTGTCGGCTCCACCATATTCCAAGCATAAGGGAAATTACGAACAACCCTGTTTCTTAACAACCAGGCTAAAGTGCTTTTGTCGGAATGCGTGTCGCAAGTACTAACAGTTTAAATAAAATGACTTTCGACTGTGAAATTTTGCTTGAGACTGGGCCACTGGGGCGATGATCGCAAAAATCACCAGGCAGACGACAGGTAGTGAACGTTTCAACTACGCCATACACGGGCCCACTACTAGATGTAGTTTTTAGTTTGTATTTTAAGGACGATAAATATTTTATTCGTGAACACCGTTTTGTTTACTGTAATTTCCATGAGCTCCATATATTACCGTCCAGACTGTGCTCCTGTTAGCCCTGGCGTTACCCTCCACATGATGGACATGGATTACACAATAAACTAGCAGCTATCGTTCACAGAATGGACATAGGGAACACAATAAACTAGCCGCTACCGTCCATGGCCTGATTGCAGTGTTCATTCTCGTGTGTCCACAGTACGGATATAAGGTGTACAATGAACTAGCTACTGCTGTTCTCAAGATATGCATAGGGTGCACAGTAAATCAGAAATTTTGGCAGGAAAATGTAATCTTATCGTCAAATAGTCCCCCACACTCAAGCAGCAGTCTGTCAGTAAGAGAATACATAGAGTACACAACTGTAACTTTGCGCTTTAGTGTTAACTCCAAGGAACTTTAAATGGGCATAAAGTTAGAAAAATCCTTGAAATCGGTCACAGGTACTGCACAATAATGGACCTCATGTGTACGTAATTTATTTTATTACTTCCTGCCTCTAACACAATAGAAACTCAGGTGAAATTCCTCGCAATAAATAGCTTCCTCCGCTTATAATTAATTTTAACAACTCGACACGACAGTATTCTCGGGCAGAATTTACTCGGCTCCTGTGTTCAGTTTCCAGAGTTTTTCTATCCTATTTTATTTACATCAAATATGAAAAATTAGGTAATTTTTATTATGAATTAATCCTACCGCACCAAAAAATATATTTTAATAGAAAAAATAAATTTCCTAATAAAGCTTAAAAATTAAAAAAAAAAAAAAAGTAGTCTGCCGCCTGACTTATCTGTTGTGACGCGAGTTTGTAAATGGTCCAGACGGGCCGAAACGTCGTCAAAAGCTTTTCTCTCTCCTATGTGCGGGTTATTTGTGTATTGTTCCAGTCAAGGTATTGCGCTTTTTTGTTCTTCATCTGTTCAACCAAACTGTTGCTGTTGTCAGTCCGCTGGCCCATATATCCATCACTTAGTAAAGTTACCATTATGTCCACGTAATAACAGTTTAGCCTACTCTCACCTTGAGTTGTACACAACAGTACACTATCTGCTAAAACTTTTACCTCCGGTATAATCATGATCATTCATGATTCAGGGAGGGTGCCTTGATGCTGGTGAAATGCTCTTGATCCAGATAATTGGAGCTACCTTTCCGTTCCTCAGATAAAAGCTGATGATGACCTATTTCCCAGGCGCTACGGGTTTAGCGCATCCCGATGCTTATGATAATTTTCGTCATTCAAACTTGTGCTCGTAGAGCCGGTATGGAAAACTTTTCCTAAAATTATTATTATTATTATTATTAGAAGAAGAAGAAGCGCAAAAATACTCAGTTTTCCTCAGTAGTTACGTGTTTTTTTTCCTGTCACGTATTACAGAATGGATATAAATGCTCTGGAAAACGTACAAAGGAGAATGACAAAGTTGATCCCATGTATCAGAAATCTTCCCTATGAGGATAGACTGAGAGCCCTGAATCTGCACTCTCTAGAAAGACGTAGAATTAGGGGGAATATGATTGAGGTGTATAAATGGAAAACAGGAATAAATAAAGGGGATGTAAATAGCGTGCTAAAAATATCTAGCCTAGACAGGACTCGCAGCAATGGTTTTAAATTTGAAAAATTCAGATTCAGGAAGGATATAGGAAAGCACTGGTTTGGTAATAGAGTTGTGGATGAGTGGAACAAACTCCCGAGTACCGTCATAGAAGCTAAGACGTTGTGTAGTTTTAGAAATAGGTTAGATAAATACATGAGTGGGTGTGGGTGGGTGTGAGTTGGACTTGACTAGCTTGTGCTACTAGGTCAGATGCCGTGCTCCTTTCTTAAATGAATGTGACCTGACCTTACTAGGTTGGGGCATTGACTTGGGCTGGTGGGGGACTTGGACCTGCCTTGTATGGGCCAGTAGGCCTGCTGTAGTGTTCTTTCTTATGTTCTTAAAAAGACACTTATGTGCCACATAAGTGTCTTTTTCCACACATGTACATAAGTGTCTTTTTCCACACATGTACATAAGTGTCTTTTTCCACACATATGCCACAGTTAGGTATCTTTATTCCGTAATGTTTCGCCTACACAGTAGGCTTCATCAGTCGAATACAGAGGTTGCAAATATGGAGACATCAGCAGTGAAGAAGTAAGGATGACGTGGTCAGTCCTTCAAGGATGACGGTCTCTTCACTGCTGATGTCTCCATAGTTGCAACCTCTGTATTGTTCGATCGAAGAAGCCTGCTGTGCAGGAGAAATGTTGCACGCGTGTCTGATCTACTTGTCGGTACTGTATACCATTATATTCGGCAACAGCCTGGTTAACCATACAATCAAAAGGGATGCGGTAAATGACACCTGCGTGCTATGATTATGGTTAGGTTTAAAACCTACTACACTACATGATCATTAAGGCTGCAGGTCACTTGTGTGCTACCGCCATGCAGTTACTAGGCGCTGGACAGCCGTTACTATGCAACGAAGAGCCATTACTATGCATTGAAGAGCAGTTACTATACGGTAAAAGAACCGTTCCTATGCGTTGAAGAGTCGTTACTATGCGCTGAAGAGCCGTTACTATGTGCTGAAGAGCCGGCTCGTTACTATGTGCTGAAGAGCCGTTACTATGTGCTGAAGAGCCGTTGACAAGCGCTGAACAACTGTTACAAAAGACATTGAACAGCCGTTACTAAAGGCGCTGAACAACCGCTAACTGCGCTAAACAGCCGATACCGGAGGTTGAACAGCCATTAACGGGCGTTGAACCGCTACTGGGCGCTGAACAGCCGGTACCGGGCACTGAACAGCCGCTAACGGACACTGAACAGCCGCTAACGGACACTGAAGTCACCACCATAAAAACTGTAAAGGGCTCGTGGCAAATGAAGTGTGTCGACGACACATCTGGCGTAGAGCGAAGCAAGAATAGTGAGTGCACCTGCGTAGTTTAACGTATCCTGCCCACACAGTCCATCTATATACACTCACAGATGTATGTATGTATGCGCCCCGCCCTAGCCTACCCTCATGTGATTACTCCAATTTCCTAACGCGGTGCCCATATATACCGAGAGGTATATATCTCTGTATATATGCTGAGAGTTAACTTTAGTCCCTATTTATGGTATTATTTACGTGAGCAGGTGACCCTCATGTATCAGATAGGCTTTAAATTTCATTAATCAACCGACTGTTACTTGTCGTTTACAAATGCTGTCCCGTAGCTCGATCGCTAGAGCACTCAGCTCACAACACTGATGTCAGGAGTTCGAATCTCCTCCGGTATGGCTGGAAAACATTAGAGACGTGTTTCCACAAGACACCTGCTGTCCCTGTTCACCTATCAGTTTACAATGGGTACCTGGGTGCTAGTGGAGTGGTGTGGGTCGCATCCTGGGACAAAACTGACCTAATTTGCCCGAAATGCTCAGCATAACAAGCGACTTTCTATATAGTAGTATGTCATTGATGTCAGCTAGGACTGTATACCTTGTACTTGTAGTAAATAAAGATATTATTATTATTATTAATCTCCAATAATTTAAGTTGCTTTAAGTTTATTGAGGCTAAATTAAGTTATAAATTAAGTTACATAGCTATGAAAAATCGTATGTTTAAAAAATTAACGGCCATCATACGTTTGGCAACTAAGTAGGCGAAAAAAAAACAGGAAAAAGTTAAAAAGAACGTCGCTCATGGTTATTAGGCACTGTATGATCCTTACGTGTTTAGCTCTTCCCAACGACTACAATCAGTGGTGGCGCCAGACTGGGCTACCATGGTACACGTTACATAATATATTTGAAATTAAATCTCCGCCACACCCGCCCGTCTTGGATTTAATCTCATTATATATGTTCTTAACTATTATCATCATTATGGGATTGACCAACACTCGCTCCTGACTGGAGGCCCTTCAAGGAGGGGCCTAATGTTGCCCAAAGCAGCATCTTCATCCAAGGGACTGGGGCTACCCTATTCTTCCTTTATTATAGGCGATACACAATACCGTTTATAGATGGTACACTGTACACGGTACACTGTATCAACAATTTGATGACTAGGATACATACCTCTACTGTCCCCAATGTTATATTCTCCTGTATTATACTGAAGAATACTAATGTCCCCAGTGTTATATTCCTCGGTATTACACTAAATACTTCTACTGTCTCCAGTGTTATATTCCTCGGCATTACGCTAAATACTTCTACTGTCTCCAGTGTTATATTCTCCTGTATTACACTGAAGAATACTCCTACTGTTCCCAGTGTTATATTCCTCTGTATTACACTGAAGAATACTTCTACTGTCCCCAGTGTTATATTCCTCTGTATTACACTGAAGAATACTTCTACTGTCCCCAATGTTATATTCTCCTGTATTACACTGAAGAATACTCCTACTGTCCCCAATGTTATATTCTCCTGTATTACACTGAAGAATACTTCTACTGTCCCCAGTGTTATATTCCTCTGTATTACACTGAAGAATACTTCTACTGTCCCCAGTGTTTTATTCCTCTGTATTACACTGAAGAATACTTCTACTGTCCCCAGTGTTATATTCCTCTGTATTACACTGAAGAATACTTCTACTGTCCCCAGTGTTTTATTCCTCTGTATTACACTGAAGAATACTTCTACTGTCCCCAGTGTTATATTCCTCTGTATTACACTGAAGAATACTTCTACTGTCCCCAGTGTTTTATTCCTCTGTATTACACTGAAGAATACTTCTACTGTCCCCAGTGTTATATTCCTCTGTATTACACTGAAGAATACTTCTACTGTCCCCAGTGTTATATTCCTCTGTATTACACTGAAGAATACTTCTACTGTCCCCAGTGTTTTATTCCTCTGTATTACACTGAAGAATACTTCTACTGTCCCCAGTGTTATATTCCTCTGTATTACACTGAAGAATACTTCTACTGTCCCCAGTGTTTTATTCCTCTGTATTACACTGAAGAATACTTCTACTGTCCCCAGTGTTTTATTCCTCTGTATTACACTGAAGAATACTTCTACTGTCCCCAGTGTTATATTCCTCTGTATTACACTGAAGAATACTTCTACTGTCCCCAGTGTTATATTCCTCTGTATTACACTGAAGAATACTCCTACTGTCCCCAATGTTATATTCTCCTGTATTACACTGAAGAATACTCCTACTGTCCCCAATGTTATATTCTCCTGTATTACACTGAAGAATACTCCTACTGTCCCCAATGTTATATTCTCCTGTATTACACTGAAGAATACTCCTACTGTTCCCAGTGTTATATTCCTCTGTATTACACTGAAGAATACTACTGTCCCCAGTGTTATATTCCTCTCTATTACACTGAAGAATACTCCTACTGTCCCCAGTGTTATATTCCTCTCTATTACACTGAAGAATACTTCTACTGTCCCCAGTGTTTTATTCCTCTGTATTACACTGAAGAATACTCCTACTGTCCCCAGTGTTATATTCCTCTGTATTACACTGAAGAATACTCCTACTGTCCCCAGTGTTATATTCCTCTGTATTACACTGAAGAATACTCCTACTGTCCCCAGTGTTATATTCCTCTGTATTACACTGAAGAATACTCCTACTGTCCCCAGTGTTATATTCCTCTGTATTACACTGAAGAATACTTCTACTGTCCCCAGTGTTTTATTCCTCTGTATTACACTGAAGAATACTTCTACTGTCCCCAGTGTTATATTCCTCTGTATTACACTGAAGAATACTTCTACTGTCCCCAGTGTTTTATTCCTCTGTATTACACTGAAGAATACTTCTACTGTCCCCAGTGTTTTATTCCTCTGTATTACACTGAAGAATACTTCTACTGTCCCCAGTGTTATATTCCTCTGTATTACACTGAAGAATACTTCTACTGTCCCCAGTGTTATATTCCTCTGTATTACACTGAAGAATACTTCTACTGTCCCCAGTGTTTTATTCCTCTGTATTACACTGAAGAATACTTCTACTGTCCCCAGTGTTATATTCCTCTGTATTACACTGAAGAATACTTCTACTGTCCCCAGTGTTATATTCCTCTGTATTACACTGAAGAATACTTCTACTGTCCCCAGTGTTTTATTCCTCTGTATTACACTGAAGAATACTTCTACTGTCCCCAGTGTTTTATTCCTCTGTATTACACTGAAGAATACTTCTACTGTCCCCAGTGTTATATTCCTCTGTATTACACTGAAGAATATTTCTGCTGTCCCCAGTGTTATATTCCTCTGTATTACACTGAAGAATATTTCTGCTGTCCCCAGTGTTATATTCCTCTGTATTACACTGAAGAATATTTCTGCTGTCCCCAGTGTTATATTCCTCTGTATTACACTGAAGAATATTTCTGCTGTCCCCAGTGTTATATTCCTCTGTATTACACTGAAGAATATTTCTGCTGTCCCCAGTGTTATATTTCTACACGGTCAAATCATCTTAACTGTTTCCTTCCCTTCACTTCGCCACGTCCTCCTCTAAGGTATTTATTCTTCATTCTCTGCATTCTAGTCATGCTATACATACAGTGATCTCCAGAATTTCCACTTTTAAATTAATAGGGGCTATACAGCGAGGAAGCGCTAAATCTTTGAGGGTTATAGTACCTGGGAACGGGGCCTGAGAGGGGGATTAAGCCGGTACATTTTCCGGGGCCCGGCTGTGAATTTCTGAAAGGGCACCTTAGCCACAGACGTTTTATTTTGATTTTTTTTCATTTTATTTTTTTTTTTTTGGTAATTTCAACTATTTTAAGTTTATTTATAAAAAATAATTATTTAAAATTCCCTTAGATTGGGGGCCCCTCAGTCTGTCCCCCAGGGATGGCCCCAAAGCAGTTTTGCTCGGCCTTGCAAAAATTTCTCTTGGAGGCCTTGCCTGGGATCAGGAGTTTCACTCAAGGAAGATCATTATTTGTACGATGTCAAACTTTTTGCCGATATCGATACCACCAAAATTAGGTAATACCAAAGATAAGGACACCGATACTAGCACTCAATTTATGGTCGATACCGATGACGATGCCTTCAAAATTACCCGATACCGATACTCGTGAGAAGCACTAAACCTGTTGCCACATTAGTTGCATCTGTGTGCCCATTTATCTAACATTCTGTCGTTAATTCTACCATTATTACTACACGTATTTCACAATCCCAGCATGCTGAACAAACTAGATGGTGTGCACGAGTATCGATCCCAAATCATTTATGGATCAATAAGACACACGTACAACAAATGAGTATCAGTATCTTTATTGCCGAAACATTTCGCCTGCGCAACAGGTTTCTTCAGTCGAATACAGAGGTGAGAAATATATTGTAGACAGCTGCGTCTTGGGTTCCCCTCCAACGACTGAGAAGTTCGAGGTTTACCAGAAGTTAAATTTGTGTAAGCAAGTAAGTTTCTTTAGGTACAGATACACGTAAATACAGTTACACAAATTATAATACACAGTAACGTGTGTAAATTACCTAGTTTAATCCCCCCCCCCCAAAAAAAAAAAAGAAGTCAGAGAAAGTGACTTATTTCCAATTATTACATAAATGTAAACTCCTCAAAACCTTTACTCATTAAAATGTAAACGTATGTTCCATGTATCATTTAAATGAAGATTTTATAAAATCAACAGATAAATATATGGATAATTAAAGTGTAATGAACACTTGTCAATGCTCAATAATAACCTACACATAGACAGATACACAAAAAGGGGATCGAAATATACAGACCAATTAATCTTCTGTGTTTCTGTCTCCATGTGGGTTATTATTGAACGAATAAATATATATAAAGGGGTGGTAGGGGAAGAAAATAAACAGCTCTGAGAGAAATCTCTGGATTTTTCCTAAAACGAAGTTTTAGGTACCTCCCTTAAGTGTAGAAATTTTTTCGGTAATAAAAATACACAAAGGTTGCACAAATGTGCTAGTCATCTAAATGTTGATAATGCATACTGTTAATATAATGATACGTATCATAATGTTTAAATACAATCTTAGAACACGAATGTTAGGTATGTATGACATAATTTTCAAAATATAATTAATGTTTAAATTCCAAAGTTCTCAATACATCCACTTTCGCTATAGGCTTACTCTCTGGCCAACCTTTCTTATTCTTCAAATTAAATGGAATCTATCAAGCTACATACAATTTTATCATTATAACAACTGTATAATATACAATGGCGACTAATAAAGTAGGTTAGTAAGACATGCGCTGCTGTGAGCTGTCTTTATTTCCATACAATCATGGTACAACCCAGGCTGGACCTTAAGAAGCGTTACATATGGACAGGTCTTTCAACACCTGCTGTCCAGAAGAAATTATTATAATCATAACCATAATTTATAAAGGGGGTGGAGGGGTAAGCCAGCGGAAGGCCTCGGTCATTATTATTATTATTATTATAATCAAAAGGAAGCGCTAAACCTACCAGGGTCATACAGCGAAGGCCTCGGTCAGATGACCAAAAGCTCCAGCTACGGGTCATCCATATGACTAAGACTGACGTCAGGAAACACTTGTCCTGTTTCCTGACAAACCATATACCTACCTACACCTGCTGTCACTGTTACCTAGCAGTAAATATTGTGAAAACCCAGGAGGTAGTCGACAGACAAGGGTCGCACCATGAAGGAGCACCTTGAACACAGCCAAGGGAAATAACCTTCACTGGTTATTCTAGTTCATTTACCCTCCGGAGTTTATATTCTGAAGAACTGTTCTCATTATTCATTCATAACTCGTGTGTATCAGGTTGCAACAGTACATATGATTGTAAATAAATAAAGATTCCACCCACTTAGCTAGGTCAATAGAGCCATCACTTTCCCTATTGTTAGATTCTTTCCCATATCTTTATTTCCTTGTGCACATAATGCCTACCTGGATAATTTTACGTTTAAGAAACTTTTTGGACGAAAGTTCCAAGATATGTCACATTTTGTGTACGTATGTCTTTGTTACTAATTTTAGTTGTGAGTAGCTCACCTGTTCAGCACATAATGAAGGTCGTCAGGTGTCAGGAGGGAAGGTAGGTGATGCTGGTGGTACACTTGAAGGCTACTACGCCAGTAGACTTCAAATACGCCTTAACACAGCAGCCATGTGATCCTACACTATATAACCACTGCAAGACTCTCCACTACCAGATTCCACTTTGGTAATGATGAACACAACTTATGGTATGAGTTTCACAAACAATGATGTATCTATTTCCCTTGTAGAATCATTAAACTTTCACGATCACTGGGAAGACTCCCTGTTAGACAGGAGAGACGGGAGCGACGTGCAGCCTCCACCAACTGTTACACCATTACTGAATGGCTGGGCAGTTGCCGTCTGTTTATATAAACTTCGTCAAGTTGCTCACTCATGAAGCGCCTCATATATATTCTCACGTTATCATCTTTCTCATTTATAAATACTGTTAAGATAGACACTGAAGCATTATTGTTATTCTTCAAACATTTTTTTCCACGACTCAGAGGCCTATCTTCAAGAAACTTGGCAATAGATCGGAATTATTAAGCCCCCTAGAAATTCATTTCAAGAATTAAATATCACAATGTGAACTACAGATATCCATGTGTAGTTATTACCTCTCTATGTTTAGACCTAAGAATACCATTATACTGGCTCTTGATCCAAGGACCTGCAGCTAGGCTGTACTTCCTGGTATCAAACCATATTATCTGCTGTATCCCAGACGCTGGACGATCCCTAGGGCCTAGGGCACCAATGGAAATAAGATCAAGGACACCAATGGAAATAAGATCAAGGACACCAATGGAAATAAGATCAAGGACACCAATGGAAATAAGATCAAGGACATCAATGAAAATAATATCAAGGACACCAAAGTCACTTTGACCTTTTTTGGGGTTATCTTTGGCAATTTACACATGTTACTTATGTATGATAATTTGTGTAACTGTGTGTACCTGTACGTAAAGAAACTTAATTACTAGCAATGTACATAGTGTAGGGCTGGAAGTGTCGTACATCTGGCGTATAGCGGCGCGGTTGACCAATCAGAGAGTGGGTGCAGCAGCGTACGTGCGTGCGTACATGCGTCACTCACCCAAACAATAACACCGTACCATGTACCCATATCACATATCTTACATACATATCATCTTATATGCATATAAGCACACATCTGCGAGAAACTGGATATGACTGCGCATACTACACGTACTGTAATACACACATCAGGCCTGGTCATGGACTGGACCACGGGGGCGTTGACCCCCGAAATAACCTCCAGGTATACATATTTGTTTGTATTGTGTGGTATTAAATGTTAATGTAGGCACCCAGTGTTTCATAACACCAGGAAAAAGTTTCACAATACTGGTGGTGGTGTGTTTACAGTTGAAGGTGACGGTGCTCTAGTAAAATGGCGGACCTCGTCCTTATGCATACATGTCTGTCCCAAATATAGAGAACGCTGCCTCTCTCAGCTCTTTTGCATATAATATTATCATCATAAACACTGTTAACTTGTTTTATAACTACTAATGTAAATATTTTTACCCACTGTATAGCTGGAGTTTAATAAATGAGTAATATGCTTTAGATCATTAGCTACGGTCTATATATTCTTTCAACAATCCAGCGGTATCCCACCTAGGTGGGGTGACTCAAAAAGAAAAACGGAAGTTTCTATTTTTAAATTTAGCAATTTATGCAGGAAAAAGGGTTACTAGCTCCTTGATCCCAGCATTTTAGTCGCCTCTTATGACACGCATGGCTTACGGAGGAACTTTTTTTTTTCCTTTTACCCATATGTATATATATATATATATATATATATATATATATATATATATATATATATATATATATATATATATATATATATATATATATATATATATATATATATTAATGTATCCACGAACGAGTGGATTTTTAAGCAAATAACAATGGTGCGACTGCTGGGGATCGAACCCCCGATACTCTCAACTGCAAGGATGACTGCTTTTAAAATCTAAGTATTTACAAGAATCACTGCCTTCACAATTAACAGTACGTATCTGCAAGCATCACTACATTTACAAATTACCATTAACTAATTATCTAACTGCAGCGAATCCTGGATATTTTTGTAAATTACTGTCAATCTTAATTACTTCGTGCTTACAGTGTTCAGGCGTGTGCAGTAGAGTCACTGTACGCTGTTCACTCGACACATCTCTCACTGAACTCGTCATCTTGATTCTTATTTTAAATTTTCCTCGTAATTCGTTGCGGTGTTTCTCCAGACTTGTTTTTTGTATTTTCTTGTGTTTCTATTTGTGCCAAGTCATCAGCCTCTCATTCCCTGCCACGTTAAGATGACATGGTTTCCACCTGAACTTTTATTAATATTTTATTATTTCCTAACACTATTACATTTTAAATATTATTTGTAATATATCTAGCGTTTAAACTGAACAATCTGACACTAAGAATATAACTGTGTTGCCCATTGAAGGGTCACTAAATCAGTCTGAGTTTGTCAAATATTCATAATAATAATAATAATAATAATAATAATAATAATAATAATAATAATAATAATAATAATAATATCTTTGTTTACTACAAGTACATATACAAGGTATACAGTCCTAGCTGACATCAGTGACATGCTACTATATAGAAAGCCGCTTGTTATGCTAAGCATTTTTGGCAGATTAGGTCAGTTTTGTCCCAGGATGCGACCCACACCAGTCCACTAACACCCAGGTACTCATTTTACTGATAGGTGAATATAGACAACGTGTGTAAGGAAAAACGTCAAATGTTTCCACCCCTTCGCCGGGAATCGAACCCATGGGGACTGGTGGCCCCCATGGCCACCAAATGGATTTACGAGTAGAAAAAAATTATGTATAATAAAATTTCTTTTGCATTTATGTAGTACTTTTTCAGCAATCGTCTTCTCTTTCCTGTTTCTTTTCATACATATACACTTATATACCGGTAATAAGGTACACAACATCTTGCTCTGCTATCTAAAACTCCTGTTTCTCTTAATATGCAAGAATGCTTTTGTTTTCACCACTGATAATATAAATTCTACTTCTCTGAACTTTGAATCAAGTTTTTTGTCGTAACACGGAGATTTAATCAATATATCGTCAGCATTATCCCCCATGAACAACACTATTAGCATAGTTCATTTTGACTACTGTGTTCATTACAATATTAAAGAGGACAGAGCTGAGGGCATCTCACTGGGTTGTGATACTTTCTCTAACTAATTTCATATTTTGCACCTTTGAACATCTTCCCATAAAACAATACTTTTGTTCTACCCTTTATACAAACCTTAATTCACATTAATAATGGGCCCTTAACTCTTATCCCTACTAATTCATCTAGTATTATTACTATATTTTGGACTTGTCGAAGGATTCTTTTTAATTATCAAAGGTAGAAACCCATATTTAATTATTTGTTTATAAAAAGTCGTGTTGCAGTGCAATGTCTGTACATTTCATGAAACTCTAAATAGGAGTCTAATTTGTCTTCTATTTTATATATCAGTGTATCAGTACTATTCTTTCTAACATATTGCATAGATGACGAAAGTGAGATAGACATGAATGCATTTGTCTCTCTTTAAGAAGACGGCTGTTGAGAACTTACTGCCGTTTACTTGGGATGTCTCCTGGTCAACACTACCAGGTAATTATGTAGGACAAAGAATTCGGTAAGATCTTCAGTTATCCCATAAGTGACACTACCATCCCTAGGAGCTATCGACGGTTCTCTTCCAGTTGCATTCCCTATTACTGAATACGTATATAGATGACAGACTCTGTAGTTCGCAAAAGATACTAGTAAGTAACAGGTTAAATCACTATGTACAGGTATCATAAACTTCATGTTTTACGTACGGGAGAGTAAAGAGAACCTGGGAAAACCCATTCTATATACAAATATTACTAGGAATATGGCGGCAGTGTTAGAGAGCAAGAGAAGGAGTGTAAAATATGTCGGATGCCTCGTGTTCACTCACTCAAACATTATGTTTTACAACGTATGATGATAGATGAATTTAGAAATAAGGTAATTCGTAACGAACAACAAACTTTGTGGGTGTGCAAAGGATATAATTGACAACGTATTTATGAAAGACACGGTGGCAGAAGTGAAATATTTAAGTATTCTAAATGAGAAATCCTAATAACTTTTTTCTTTGAAGTCGTTATATCTGCTCGGATGCTATTGGTGAAACCCATTTATATATTAAGGAAATCTAAAAAAAACTCTGCACCAGTTATTTAATATGTGATATACGTAGATTGCATCGATAAAGCTTCGAGCCGGGCGAGGGACACATGATCTAGATTAGCAGATTTAATATATATATGAGAGGGAAAGGCTGGGTCTGGGGACATGACAAGCATTAGAAATGTAGGCTCATACTAGGCTTAGGTGACTCATGCATCTCTCTTCGCCCGGAACTCGAACCCAGATCTTTCTCGCTGTTAAGACAAGTGAGTTACATGTTACCTATGGTGCACAAGGAATACGTAAGTCAAGTGTTGAGAATAATGACATCATGTACACGATCTCACACGAAAAAAAGACCAAGTGTCTATCGATAAGTGCCTCTGACAACTAATAACTACTACTACAACTACAACGTCCATTAAACATATACATAGAGAGTCGACCCCCCCCACGCACACAGTAGCGTCCCACACACACACACACACACACACACACACACACACACACACACACACACACACACACACACACACACACACACACACACACACACACACACACACACACACACACATACACACACACACACACACATACACACACACACACAAAAACACACACACACACACACACAAATACACACATGCACACACACATACATACACACACACACACACACACACACACACACACACACACACACACACACACACACACATACACAGGAGCTCGGACTCGACCCCTGCAACCTCAACTAGGTGAGTACACACACACACACATACACACACACACACACACACACACACACACACACACACATAAACACACACACACATACACACACACACACACACACGCACACACACACAGGAGCTTGGAATCGACCCCTGCAACCTCAACTAGGTGAGTACACACACACACACACACACACACACACACACACACACACACATACACACATACACACACACACACACACACACACACACACACACACACACACACACACACACACACACAGAGGAGAGAGAGCTAAGACTCGACCCCTGCAACCACAAATAGATGAGTACACACACACACATACACACACACACACACACACACACACACACACACATACACACACACATACACACACACACACACACACATACACACACACATACACACACACACACACACACACACACTAACACACATATACACACACACACACACACACACACACACACACACACACACACCACTACGCCCTTGGGATATAAATCTGAAGGACGGAGTGAACGATAGTTCACGAGTTTCGTAACTCCTTTGAATTAACTACCTTCTCTCCACAATCCTCATTCTTACCAAACAAACATTTATGCGAAAAAATGCATTTTTACATATATTTTGCGTCAACAGACGAGTCAAGACAATCAGGGTAACGCTGAAACCCTCGGAATAACAAAGAAACTGACGCAAACCTTTGAACAAAAAATTAATGTGAGAGCGCCCTGACCTCTAGTGCCAGCCGTACGACGTCTTCAAAACAAAAGCCAGATTTTATTAATATTTCTGTTATGAGATGTTTCCCATGGGCAGTATTTACTTATTATGCGTGCTTTCTTTGTTTGAAAGTCTAGATCATCCTTGAGAGTGTTGGTAGGGCAGGTCACTGCTCTCTGGTGCCAGACACTGAGGAATGTTGTGAGGATCAACGTGGGGGCCCACGCTGGATCAACCTGGGGTCCCACGCTGGGTCAACGTGGGGTCCGACGCTGGGTCAACGTGGGGTCCCACGCTGGATTAACGTGGGGCCCCACTCTGGATCAACGTGTGGTCTCACGCTGGATTAACGTGGGGCCTCACTCTGGAACAACGTGGGTCCCACGCTGGATTAAAGTGGGGCCCCACTCTGGATCAACGTGAGGTCCCACGCTGGATTAACGTGGGGCCCCACTCTGGATCAACGTGGGGTCTCACGCTGGATCAACGTGGAATTGCACGCTGGATCAACGTGGGGTCCCACGCTGGATCAATGTGGGTCCCACTCTGCATCAACGTGGGATCCCACTCTGTATCAACGTGGGGCCCCACGCTGGATCAACGTGGGGTCCCACTCTGCATCAGCGTGGGGTTCCACTCTGGATCAACGTGGGGTCCCACGCTGGGTCAACATGGGACCCCACGCTGGATCAACGTGGGGTCCCACGCTGGATTAACATGGGGCCCCACTCTGGATCAACGTGGGGTCTCACGCTGGATCAACGTGGAATTCCACGCTGGATCAACGTGGGGTTCGACTCTGTATCAACGTGGGGCCCCACACTGGATCAACGTGGGGTCCCACTCTGGATCAACGTGGGGCCCCACTCTGCATCAACGTGGGGCCCCACACTGCATCAACATGGGGCCCCACTCTGCATCAACGTGGGACCCCACTCTGGATCAACGTGGGGTCCCACGCTGGATTAGCGTGGGGCCCCACGCTGGATTAACGTGGGGCCCCACTCTGGATCAACGTGGGGCCCCACTCTGCATCAACGTGGGGCCCCACTCTGCATCAACGTGGGGCCCCACTCTGCATCAACATGGGGCCCCACTCTGCATCAACGTGGGGTCCAACTCTGCATCAACGTGGGGCCCCACACTGCATCAACATGGGACCCCACTCTGCATCAACGTGGGGCCCCACACTGCATCAACATGGGGCCCCACTCTGCATCAACGTGGGGCCCCACTCTGCATCAACGTGGGGCCCCACTCTGCATCAACGTGGGGCCCCACTCTGCATCAACGTGGGGCCCCACTCTGCATCAACGTGGGGCCCCACTCTGCATCAACATGGGGCCCCACTCTGCATCAACGTGGGGCCCCACTCTGCATCAACGTGGGGCCCCACACTGCATCAACATGGGGCCCCACTCTGCATCAACGTGGGGCCCCACTCTGCATCAACGTGGGGCCCCACTCTGCATCAACGTGGGGCCCCACTCTGCATCAACATGGGGCCCCACTCTGCATCAACGTGGGGCCCCACTCTGCATCAACGTGAGGCCCCACTCTGCATCAACGTGGGGCCCCACTCTGCATCAACATGAGGCCCCACTCTGCATCAACGTGGGGCCCCACTCTGCATCAACGTGGGGCCCCACTCTGCATCAACGTGGGGCCCCACTCTGCATCAACATGGGGCCCCACTCTGCATCAACGTGGGGCCCCACGCTGCATCAACGTGGGGCCCCACTCTGCATCAACATGGGGCCCCACTCTGCATCAACGTGGGGCCCCACTCTGCATCAACGTGGGGCCCCACTCTACATCAACGTGGGGCCCCACACTGCATCAACGTGGGGCCCCCACACTGCATCAACGTGGGGCCCCACTCTGCATCAACGTAGGGCCCCACTCTGCATCAACATGGGGCCCCACTCTGCATCAACGTGAGGCCCCACTCTACATCAACGTGGGGCCCCACACTGCATCAACGTGGGGCCCCCACACTGCATCAACGTGGGGCCCCACTCTGCATCAACGTGGGGCCCCACTCTACATCAACGTGGGGCCCCACTCTGCATCAACGTGGGACCCCACTCTGGATCAACGTGGGACCCCACTCTGGATCAACGTGGGGTCCCACGCTGGATTAGCGTGGGGCCCCACGCTGGATTAACGTGGGGCCCCACTCTGGATCAACGTGGGGCCCCACTCTGCATCACCGTGGGGCCCCACTCTGCATCAACGTGGGACCCCACTCTGGATCAACGTGGGACCCCACTCTGGATCAACGTGGGGTCCCACGCTGGATTAGCGTGGGGCCCCACGCTGGATTAACGTGGGGCCCCACTCTGGATCAACGTGGGGCCCCACTCTGCATCAACGTGGGGCCCCACTCTGCATCAACGTGGGGCCCCACTCTGCATCAACATGGGGCCCCACTCTGCATCAACGTGGGGTTCGACTCTGTATCAACGTGGGGCCCCACACTGCATCAACATGGGACCCCACTCTGCATCAACGTGGGGCCCCACACTGCATCAACATGGGGCCCCACTCTGCATCAACGTGGGGCCCCACTCTGCATCAACGTGGGGCCCCACTCTGCATCAACGTGGGGCCCCACTCTGCATCAACGTGGGGCCCCACTCTGCATCAACGTGGGGCCCCACTCTGCATCAACATGGGGCCCCACTCTGCATCAACGTGGGGCCCCACTCTGCATCAACGTGGGGCCCCACACTGCATCAACATGGGGCCCCACTCTGCATCAACGTGGGGCCCCACTCTGCATCAACGTGGGGCCCCACTCTGCATCAACGTGGGGCCCCACTCTGCATCAACATGGGGCCCCACTCTGCATCAACGTGGGGCCCCACTCTGCATCAACATGGGGCCCCACTCTGCATCAACGTGGGGCCCCACTCTGCATCAACGTGGGGCCCCACTCTGCATCAACGTGGGGCCCCACTCTGCATCAACATGAGGCCCCACTCTGCATCAACGTGGGGCCCCACTCTGCATCAACGTGGGGCCCCACTCTGCATCAACGTGGGGCCCCACTCTGCATCAACGTGGGGCCCCACTCTGCATCAACGTGGGGCCCCACTCTGCATCAACGTGGGGCCCCACTCTGCATCAACGTGGGGCCCCACTCTGCATCAACATGAGGCCCCACTCTGCATCAACGTGGGGCCCCACTCTGCATCAACATGGGGCCCCACTCTGCATCAACGTGGGGCCCCACTCTGCATCAACATGGGGCCCCACTCTGCATCAACGTGGGGCCCCACTCTGCATCAACGTGGGGCCCCACTCTGCATCAACGTGGGGCCCCACTCTGCATCAACATGGGGCCCCACTCTGCATCAACGTGGGGCCCCACTCTGCATCAACGTGGGGCCCCACTCTGCATCAACGTGGGGCCCCACTCTGCATCAACATGAGGCCCCACTCTGCATCAACGTGGGGCCCCACTCTGCATCAACGTGGGGCCCCACTCTGCATCAACGTGGGGCCCCACTCTGCATCAACATGGGGCCCCACTCTGCATCAACGTGGGGCCCCACGCTGCATCAACGTGGGGCCCCACTCTGCATCAACATGGGGCCCCACTCTGCATCAACGTGGGGCCCCACTCTGCATCAACGTGGGGCCCCACTCTACATCAACGTGGGGCCCCACACTGCATCAACGTGGGGCCCCCACACTGCATCAACGTGGGGCCCCACTCTGCATCAACGTAGGGCCCCACTCTGCATCAACATGGGGCCCCACTCTGCATCAACGTGAGGCCCCACTCTACATCAACGTGGGGCCCCACACTGCATCAACGTGGGGCCCCCACACTGCATCAACGTGGGGCCCCACTCTGCATCAACGTAGGGCCCCACTCTGCATCAACGTGGGGCCCCACTCTGCATCAACGTGGGGCCCCACTCTACATCAACGTGGGGCCCCACTCTGCATCAACGTGGGACCCCACTCTGGATCAACGTGGGACCCCACTCTGGATCAACGTGGGGTCCCACGCTGGATTAGCGTGGGGCCCCACGCTGGATTAACGTGGGGCCCCACTCTGGATCAACGTGGGGCCCCACTCTGCATCAACGTGGGGCCCCACTCTGCATCAACGTGGGGCCCCACTCTGCATCAACATGGGGCCCCACTCTGCATCAACGTGGGGCCCCACACTGCATCAACGTGGGGCCCCACACTGCATCAACGTGGGGACCCACTCTACATCAACGTGGGGCCCCACTCTGCATCAACGTGGGGCCCCACTCTGCATCAACGTGGGGCCCCACTCTACATCAACGTGGGGCCCCACACTGCATCAACGTGGGGCCCCACTCTGCATCAACGTGGGGCCCCACTCTGCATCAACGTGGGACCCCACTCTGGATCAACGTGGGACCCCACTCTGGATCAACGTGGGGTCCCACGCTGGATTAGCGTGGGGCCCCACTCTGCATCAACGTGGGGCCCCACTGCATCAACGTGAGGCCCCACTCTGCATCAACGTGGGGCCCCACTGCATCAACGTGGGGCCTCACTCTGCATCAACGTGGGGCCCCACTCTGCATCAACATGGGGCCCCACTTTGCATCAACGTGGGGCCCCACTGCATCAACGTGGGGCCCCACTCTGCATCAACGTGGGGCCCCACTCTGCATCAACGTGGGGCCCCACTCTGCATCAACGTGGGGCCCCACTCTGCATCAACGTGGGGCCCCACTCTGCATCAACGTGGGGCCCCACTCTGCATCAACGTGGGGCCCCACGCTCATACATCCAAGTCTTCGCTATCCTGCATAAACCAGACTTAACCACTTAATTATACATATCATTAACCCATGAGGTTATAACCCAGGATAACCCAATAAAGCCAGTTAGTATGGCTTTCTGACCAATTTCTCACATGACAGTATAAACCTTATACTGTCATGTGTATATAATGTCGGTGTATATACTATAAGGGGTATATACACCCAGAGCTGTAGATCTCTGGGTGTATATACACTGAGTATTTAAACCCTATTTTAGAGATAAAAATATTCTTGACTGGTGATATATGGGTGATAAGCAGCCCTAATGACCCTCGTGTATTTATCACGCTCTTAAGCAAATAATGTAAAGTGGTGTAACGTAACGTGAGGTAACTTAACTTAACGTACCACTGAGCATTGCTCTTATCTGGGTAGTAACGAGACTAATTAAGGAATAAATCACGTTCTAGACATGCAATTATAGATAGTGTTATTTCTGAATAATTCTCTGATTTACCTCCTCCCTCGCTCTAATGGTAATTATGGCACCATTGGCCTACCTGATTATTGTCATAATAATAATAATAATAATAATAATAATAATAATAATAATAATAATAATAATAATAATAATAATAATAATAAAAATAATAATAATAATAATAATAATAATAATAATAATTATTATTATTATTATTATTATTATTATTATTATTATTATTATTATTATTATTATTATTATTATTATTATTATTATTATTATTATATAATGCCTGGAAAATGAGAGGCAATCAGGTTTGATCCGAGGAAGGGGAGGGTAGGCGAGTTTCTTTAGATCAAGAGCCCTTGATAAGAAGGGTAGACGCTACTCCTCTCCTCCCTTGGATCAAACCTGATTACCTCCCACTTCCCAGGGTTTCATGACCCCTTTAAGGGACACTCACAGGGACCGATTCCCTAAAACGACAAACCTTACTATTAACGTCAGTCTATTTAATAATGGCAGACCCAGTAATAACAGCACTGCCCTCAATAATGACAGTGACTTTAATAACGACAGTGACCTTAATAACAACAGTGACCTTAATAAGTGACCCTAATAATAACAGTGGCCCTGATAACAGTGGTCTTGATAACAACAATGACCTTATTGAGTGGCCTTAATAACGACAGTAACCTTAATAACAGTAACCTTCATAACAACAGTGACCCTGGAGGTTACCTGGAGGTTATTCCGGGGATCAACGCCCCCGCGGCCCGGTCCATGACCAGGCCTCCCGATGGATCAGGGCCTGATCAACTAGGCTGTTACTGCTGGCCGCACGCAGTCCAACGTACGAGCCACAGCCCGGCTGATCCGGCACTGACTTTAGGTATCTGTCCAGCTCTCTCTTGAAGGCAGCCAGGGGTTTATTGGCAATTCCCCTAATGCTTGATGGGAGGCTGTTAAACAGTTTTGGGCCCCGGACACTTATGGTGTTTTCCCTTAGTGTACCAAAGGCGCCCCTACTTTTTATTGGCGGCATTTTGCATCGCCTGCCCAGTCTTTTACTTTCGTAGGGAGTGATTTCTGTGTGCAGATTTGGGACCATTCCTTCCAAGATTTTCCAAGTGTAGATTATGATATATTTCTCCCTCCTGCGTTCCAACGAGTACAAGTCAAGTGCTTCCAAGCGTTCCCAGTAGTTAAGGTGCTTGACAGAACTTACACGTGCAGTAAAGGATCTCTGTACACTCTCTAGATCAGCGATTTCACCTGCTTTGAATGGAGATGTTAATGTACAGCAGTATTCCAGCCTAGAGAGAACAAGTGATTTGAAAAGGATCATCATGGGCTTGGCATCTCTCGTTTTGAAAGTTCTCATTATCCATCCTATCATTTTCTTTGCACGTGCGATCGTGGCACTGTTGTGATCCTTGAAAGTGAGATCCTCAGACATTACTACTCCCAGGTCCCTTACATTAGTTTTCCGCTCTATTGTATGGCCGGAGTCAGTAGTATACTCTGTTCTAGTTATTATGTCCTCCAGTTTTCCATAACGGAGTAGTTGGAATTTGTCCTCATTGAACATCATATTGTTTACCGTTGCCCATTGGAAAACTTTGTTTATATCTTCTTGGAGATTAACCGCGTCCTCAGCAGATGACAGCCTCATGCAGATCCTAGTATCATCCGCAAAGGATGATACGGTGCTGTGGTGTATATCTCTGTTTATGTCTGATATGAGGATAAGGAATAAGATGGGGGCGAGTACTGTGCCTTGTGGAACAGAGCTCTCCACTATGGCAGCCTCCGATTTAACTCTGTTGACCACTACTCTTTGTGTTCGAATGATCTTAATAGCAACAGTAACCTTAATAACAACAGCGACCTTAATAAGGACAATTAGCCAAATCCCTTTAACCAATTAGCTTAACCGTTGTTATATAGATTACATTATCCCATTAATATCAGACCGGCCATTAATTTCCACACCCACTGACACAGTGCGGTCACTGTGTAACACAGTTTTTGTTCCTGGCAAGTAAGTGTTATTTTCCAACTCATTTTATTGCAAAACAATAGAAAATGTCCATTATTCCTTTTAAACTTTGTTTTTGTGATTTACAGGATGAATTTTTGACAAAAATGGCTAAATTTCAATACTTTTGCTAGTTTTGGATGTAAAACAAAAACTTATAATAAAATGAATAAAATTTACATAAATAAAATAAAATTTATACAAATTTTGTTTTAAACTTTCTGACATATTTACAAAGTTAAAAATGAGCAGTGTTTGTAGATTTGCGAACATGCGACAAATCACTTTCCCTTTTAGCCCCACACATGTAGTCTTCCATCATGTTGCCATTATAAGATCCCTGATATCTGTGTTCAAAGTCCATTATATCTTGGTGGAAGCGCTCCCCTTGCTCCTCTGAGTATGCTCCCATATTCTCCTTGAAATTGTCAAAATGAGCATCAAAGATATGGACCTTAAGGGACATCCTACAGCCCATCTGACCATAGCTTTTTACAAAGGTCTCAACAAGTTCCACATAATTGTCAGCCTTGTTGTTGCCCAGAAAGCCCTCTGCTACAGCAACAAAACTCTTCCAGGCTTCCTTTTCCTTCTCCGTGAGCTTATTTGGAAATTCTGTGCACTCCATGATTTTCCTGACTTGTGGTCCAGTGAAGATGCCAGCCTTCACCTTTATCTCTGATAGCTTGGGAAAGAAGTCTTAAAGATACTTGAAGGCTGCAGACTCTTTGTCAAGAGCTGTAACAAACTGTTTCATTAGCCCTAGTTTGATGTGTAATGGAGGGAACAGAACCTTTTGAGGATCCACCAATGGTTTATGTTTGATATTACGTCTTCCTGTTGATAACTCAGTCCTTTGAGGCCAGTACCTCCTCTGGTAATGTGCTGCTCTGTCTCTACTATCCCAGTGACAGAGATAACAGGGAAACTTGGTAAAACCTTCTTGGAGTCCCATCAAAAATGCCACCATTTTGAAGTCTCCAATAACCTCACAGCCATACTTATCATAGTTCAAAGCTTCCAGTAGAAGTTTGACACTGTTGTAGTTCTCCTTAAGATGTACTGAATGAGCCAAGGGAGAAGATGGATACTTGTTCCCATTGTGCAAAATTACAGCTTTTAAGCTTCTGGAGGAGCTGTCAATGAAGAGTTTCTACTCATCTGGATTGTATGCAATTCCAATAGCATCAAACAAGCCTGATACATCATTACAGTAGCACAACCTGTCTTCATTAATGAAGAAGCTTGAAAAATATTGGTGACGTTTTCTTTGGCTTGTCACTTGTACACTTTCACCCATCAAGTCCCACTCCTTGAACCTTGAAATCAAAAGCTCAGCATTTGACTTTGTCGAACCAAGATCTCTGATAAGGTCATTGATGTCTGTTTGATTTGGGTAGTAAGGGTTCCTCCCAACAGCTGCATCTGTGAGATCATAGTTTAGTTCACAGTGTTCTTCATTTTCTGATTTGCTACTTTCTTCTTCTGACAGTTGACTTCTTTCTGGAGGTGTAGGTACATGAAGATCAGCACTGTGTGGTACTGGTGCAATAGAAAAGGGAAGGTCTGGATAAGAAATAGCAAGTGCATTTTTCCCAGTTCGGTGTTTGGAAGGATCCACCAGACAGAAGAAGCAGTTGGTTGAGTGATCAGTGGGATCTTTTTTCTCCTCTATACCATCCTGTAAAAGAACAAAAGAATTAGTTGCTGTTACATACACTTCATTTAAAAAAAATTTTCCTATTCAAGATTTTACCCTTCATATAACTAATGGCGTTCATACCTTCCAATGTTTTCATACAATGTTCACAAGCAACATGAAGTGCCCAGGTCTTGTCTTGGTCCACAATTGGCATGCCAAAATATGCTTCGTAAGCTTCACACATTTTTGTAGATGCTGTTACGGAGAACTTCTTTGCTCTTATCTTAATGAATTGACCACATACGTAGCAGAATGCATCTGGAGAATGACTGCAGCTTCTCGATACCATTTCACTTCTTCTGACGTGTCTTCTCAGGTAGCCAGAGTTGAACTGAATGCTGGTTAGGTAAGGTTCGTCAGGAAACAGGACAAGTGTTTCCTGACGCGGGTCTTAGTTTATGATGATCCGACTTTGGAGCTTTGGTCATTTGACCGAGGCCTTCCGCTGGCTTACCAGTCGACCCCTTTAAAAATTATCATAATTTATATAATGATTAATGGATTGAATGCTGGTTTGTCAGCCCCTGTTTTTATATTTACTAAGCAAAGCCCTAGAACATAATAGTTTTACATCAGTCTTCCTTGAAAGTGTTCCAGAAGTGTCCTGACCACAAAAGCAAAGTTCTGGGATCAAAACTGCTTTTTTTTTTTAATTTTCTTTAGTTATAAAGAATTGGGAAATGATGATTATTTCCCAGGAGCAGGACAAAAGTGAAATTTTGTTACACAGTGACTTCACGATTATTATGCTTCCTTGACTAACACAAGTGTCTTGCTTTATTTAGTCCTTATTCAACATTATTATCTTTATTATCTTCGACAACAGTAATGTCTGTTAGCAGAAAACAGTACCTCTCCAACAGTTTGTCTAATAACAGTGCGCCGGACAACAATATGTCTGACAACAGACATAAGTGTTATTATTACAGGTACAGAAACGTGGTAATTGTTAACAGTAATTAGACCAGACGGAGGATCGAGTCTTCAGCACTTTTTGTGCTGAAGACGAAAGAGAGAGAGAGAGAGAGAGAGAGAGAGAGAGAGAGAGAGAGAGAGAGAGAGAGAGAGAGAGAGAGAGAGAGAGAGAGAGAGAGAGAGAGAGAGAGAGAGAGAGAGAGAGAGAGAGAGAGAGAGAGAGAGAGAGTGAATGACCTCGAGACACTGAGACGCATGATAGCCTGCGTAGTTTGTTTTGTTGGTTCCCCACACCCCCACACGTTGGTTCCCCACACCCCCACATGTTGGTTCCCCACACCCCCACATGTTGGTTCCCCACACCCCCACATGTTGGTTCCCCATACCCCTCATGTTGGTTCCTCACACACCCACATGTTGGTTCCTCACACTCCCACATGTTGGTTCCCCATACCCCCTCATGTTGGTTCCCCACACCCCCACATGTTGGTTCCCCATACCCCTCATGTTGGTTCCCCACACCCACACATGTTGGTTCCCCACACCCCCACATGTTGGTTCCCCATACCCCTCATGTTGGTTCCCCACACACGCACATGTTGGTTCCTCACACTCCCACATGTTGGTTCCCCATACCCCCTCATGTTGGTTCCCCACGCTCCCACATGTTGGTTCCCCACACTCCCATATTGGTTCCCCACACCCCCTCATGTTGGTTCCCCATACCCCCACATATTGGTTCGCCACACTCCCACATGTTGGTTCCCCACACCCCCTCATGTCGGTTCTCCACACTCCCACATATTGGTTCCCCCACACTCCCTCATGTTGGTTCCCCATATCCCCACATATTGGTTCCCCACACTCCCACATATTGGTTCCCCACACTCCCTCATGTTGGTTCCCCATATCCCCACATATTGGTTCCCCACACTCCCACATGTTGGTTCCCCACACCCCCTTATGTTGGTTCCCCATACCCCCACATATTGGTTCGCCACACTCCCACATGTTGGTTCCCCACACCCCCTCATATTGGTTCCCATCACTCCCACATATTGGTTCCCCACACCCCCTCATGTTAGTTCCCCATATCCCCTCATATTGGTTCCCCACACTTTCACATGTTGGTTCCCCACACCCCTCATATTGGTTCCCCACACTCTCACATATTGGTTCTCCACACCCCCTCATGTTGGTTCCTCATACCCCCTCATATTGGTTCCCCACACTCCCACATGTTGGTTCCCCCACACTCTCTCATGTTGGTTCCCCATACCCCCACATATTGGTTTTGCCACACTCCCACATGTTGGTTCCCCATAGCCCCTCATGTTGGTTCCCCATACCCCCACATATTGGTTCGCCTCACTCTCACATGTTGGTTCCCCACACCCCTTCATGTTGGTTCCCCATACCCCCACATGTTGGTTCCCCACACCCCCCCATGTTGGTTCCCCATACCCCCACATGTTGGTTCCCCATACCCCCACATATTGGTTCGCCACACTCCCACATGTTGGTTCCCCACACCCCCTCATGTTGGTTCCTCATACCACCACATGTTGGTTCCCCATACCCCCACATGTTGGTTCGCCACACTCCCACATGTTGGTTCGCCACACTCCCACATGTTGGTTCCCCATACCCCCACATGTTGATTCGCCACACTACCACATGTTGGTTCGCCACACTCCCACATGTTGGTTCCCCACACTCCCACATGTTGGTTCCCCATACTCCCACATGTTGGTTCGCCACACTCCCACATGTTGGTTCGCCACACTCCCACATGTTAGTTCCCCACACTCCCACATGTTGGTTCCCCATACTCCCACATGTTGGTTCCCAGCACTCCCTCATGTTGGTTCCCCATACTCCCTCATGTTGGTTCTCCGCATTCTCACATGTTGGTCCCCCACACTCTCTCACGTTGCTCCCACACTCCCTCATGTTGGCTCGCACATTCCCTCAAGTTGGCTCCCACACTCCCTCAAGTTGGCTCACACACTCTCTCAAGTTGGCTCCCCCACTCCCTCATGTTGGTTCCCCACATTCCCTCATGTTGGCTCCCACACTCCCTCAAGTTGGCTCCCCCACTCCCTCATGTTGGCTCCCTCCCTCCTTCATGTTGGCTCCCCTACTCTCTCAGGGTGGCTCCCGCACTCCCTCAGGTTGGCTCCCCCACTCCCTCAGGGTGGCTCCCACACGCCCTCAGGTTGGCTCCCCCACTCCCTCAGGTTGGCTCCCCCATTCCTTCAGGTTGGCTCCCACACTCCCTCATGTTGGCTCCCCCACTCCCCCAGGGTGGCTCCCACACTCCCTCATGTTGACTCCCCCTACTCTCTCAGGGTGGCTCTCACACTCCCTCAGGTTGGCTCCCACACTCCCTCAGGTTGGCTCCTACACTCGCTCATGTTGGCTCCCCCACTCCCTCATGTTGGCTCCCCCACTCCCTCAGGGTGGCTCCCACACTCCCTCATGTTGGCTCCCCTACTCTCTCAGGGTGGCTCCCACACTCCCTCAGGTTGGCTCCCACACTCCCTCAGGGTGGCTCCCACACTCCCTCAGGTTGCCCCCCACACTCCCTCAGGTTGGCTCCCACACTCCCTCAGGTTGGCTCCCACACTCCCTCAGGTTGGCTCCCACACTCCCTCAGGTTGGCTCCCCCAACTCATATTCGTTACACCGTAACCATTTCATCTCATTTAAGCCGCTTAATTTCACATATAGGGCTTCTGTCCTAGGGAAGCAGGTACCTCTCACCTCTATGTCTATTAACAACAGGTACCTCTCACCTCTATGTCTACTAACAGCAGGTACCTCTCACCTCTATGTCTACTAACAGCAGGTACCTCTCACCTCTATGTCTACTAACAGCAGGTACCTCTCACCTCTATGTTTACTAACAGCAGGTACCTCTCACCTCTATGTCTACTAGCAGCAGGTACCTCTCACCTCTATGTCTACTAACAGCAGGTACCTCTCACCTCTATGTTTACTAGCAGCAGGTACCTCTCACCTCTATGTCTACTAACAGCAGGTACCTCTCACCTCTATGTCTACTAACAGCAGGTACCTCTCACCTCTATGTTTACTAACAGCAGGTACCTCTCACCTCTATGTCTACTAGCAGCAGGTACCTCTCACCTCTATGTCTACTAACAGCAGGTACCTCTCACCTCTATGTTTACTAGCAGCAGGTACCTCTCACCTCTATGTCTACTAACAGCAGGTACCTCTCACCTCTATGTTTACTAACAGCAGGTACCTCTCACCTCTATGTTTACTAACAGCAGGTACCTGTCACCTCTATGTCTACTAACAGCAGGTACCTCTCACCTCTATGTCTACTAACAGCAGGTACCTCTCACCTCTATGTCTACTAACAGCAGGTACCTCTCACCTCTATGTCTACTAACAGCAGGTACCTCTCACCTCTATGTCTACTAACAGCAGGTACCTCTCACGTCTATGTCTACTAACAGCAGGTACCTCTCACCTCTATGTCTACTAACAGCAGGTACCTCTCACGTCTATGTCTACTAACAGCAGGTACCTCTCACCTCTATGTCTACTAACAGCAGGTACCTCTCACCTCTATGTCTACTAACAGCAGGTACCTCTCACCTCTATGTCTACTAACAGCAGGTACCTCTCACCTCTATGTTTACTAGCAGCAGGTACCTCTCACCTCTATGTCTACTAACAGCAGGTACCTCTCACCTCTATGTCTACTAACAGCAGGTACCTCTCACCTCTATGTTTACTAGCAGCAGGTACCTCTCACCTCTATGTCTACTAACAGCAGGTACCTCTCACCTCTATGTTTACTAACAGCAGGTACCTCTCACCTCTATGTTTACTAACAGCAGGTACCTCTCACCTCTATGTCTACTAACAGCAGGTACCTCTCACCTCTATGTTTACTAACAGCAGGTAGCAGGTACCTCTCACCTCTATGTCTACTAACAGCAGGTACCTCTCACCTCTATGTTTACTAACAGCAGGTACCTCTCACCTCTATGTTTACTAACAGCAGGTACCTCTCACCTCTATGTTTACTAACAGCAGGTACCTCTCACCTCTATGTCTACTAACAGCAGGTACCTCTCACCTCTATGTTTACTAACAGCAGGTACCTCTCACGTCTATGTCTACTAACAGCAGGTACCTCTCGCTATCAACACCACTGTCGCGTCACTATCAACAACCACTGTTGTGTCACTATCAATAAACACTGTTGTGTCACTATCAACAACCACTGTTGTGTCACTATCAACCACTGTTGTGACACTATCAACAACCACTGTTGTGTCACTGTCAACCACTGTTGTGACACTATCAACAACCACTGTTGTGTCACTATCAACCACTGTTGTGACACTATCAACAACCACTGTTGTGTCACTATCAACCACTGTTGTGACACTATCAACAACCACTATTGTGTCACTATCAACCACTGTTGTGACACTATTAACAACCACTGTTGTGACACTATCAACAATCACTGTTGTGTCACTATCAACCACTGTTGTGTCACTATAAACCACTGTTGTGTCACTATCAACAACCACTGTTGTGTCACTATCAACAACCACTGTTGTGACACTATCAACAACCACTGCCGTGTCACTATCAACCATTGTTGTGACACTATCAACAACCACTGTTGTGTCACTATCAACCACTGTTGTGACACTATCAACAACCACTGTTGTGTCACTATCAACCACTGTTGTGACACTATCAACAACCACTGTTGTGTCACTATCAACCACTGTTGTGTCACTATCAACAACCACTGTTGTGACACTATCAACAACCACTGTTGTGACACTATCAGCAACCACTGTTGTGTCACTATCAACCACTGTTGTGACACTATCAACAACCACTGTTGTGTCACTATCAACCACTGTTGTGACACTATCAACAACCACTGTTGTGTCACTATCAACCACTGTTGTGACACTATCAACAACCACTGTTGTGTCACTATCAACCACTGTTGTGACACTATCAACAACCACTGTTGTGTCACTATCAACCACTGTTGTGACACTATCAACAACCACTGTTGTGTCACTATCAACCACTGTTGTGACACTATCAACAACCACTGTTGTGTCACTATCAACCACTGTTGCGTCACTATCAACAACCACTGTTGCGTCACTATCAACAACCACTGTTGTGTCACTATCAACCACTGTTGTGACACTATCAACAACCACTGTTGTGTCACTATCAACCACTGTTGTGTCACTATCAACCACTGTTGTGACACTATCAACAACTACTGTTGCGTCACTATCAACATCCACTGTTGCGTCACTATCAACAACCACTGTTGTGTCACTATCAACAACCACTGTTGTGTCACTATCAACCACTGTTGTGACACTATCAGCAACCACTGTTGTGTCACTATCAACCACTGTTGTGACACTATCAACAACCACTGTTGTGTCACTATCAACCACTGTTGTGTCACTCAACAACCACTGTTGTGACACTATCAACAACCACTGTTGTGTCACTATCAACCACTGTTGTGTCACTATCAACCACTGTTGTGACACTATCAACAACCACTGTTGCGTCACTATCAACATCCACTGTTGCGTCACTATCAACAACCACTGTTGTGTCACTATCAACCACTGTTGTGACACTATCAACAACCACTGTTGTGTCACTATCAACCACTGTTGTGTCACTATCAACCACTGTTGTGACACTATCAACAACCACTGTTGTGTCACTATCAACAACCACTGTTGTGTCACTATCAACCACTGTTGTGACACTATCAACAACCACTGTTGTGTCACTATCAACCACTGTTGTGTCACTATCAACAACCACTGTTGTGACACTATCAGCAACCACTGTTGTGTCACTATCATAACCACTTTTCTGTCACTATCAACAACCACTGTTTTGTCACTATCAACCACTGTTGTGTCACTATCAGCAACCACTGTTGTGACACTATCAACAACCACTGTTGTGTCACTATCAACCACTGTTGTGACACTATCAACAACCACTGCTGTGTCACTATCAACCACTGTTGTGACACTATCAACAATCACTGTTGTGTCACTATCAACCACTGTTGTGACACTATCAACAACCACTGTTGTGTCACTATCAACCACTGTTGCGTCACTATCAACAACCACTGTTGCGTCACTATCAACAACCACTGTTGCGTCACTATCAACAATCACTGTTGTGTCACTATCAACCACTGTTGTGACACTATCAACAACCACTGTTGTGTCACTATCAACCACTGTTGTGTCACTATCAACCACTGTTGTGACACTATCAATAACCACTGTTGTGTCACTATCAACAACCACTGTTGTGTCACTATCAACCACTGTTGTGACACTATCAGCAACCACTGTTGTGTCACTATCAACCACTGTTGCGTCACTATCAACAACCACTGTTGCGTCACTCTCAACAACCACTGTTGCGTCACTATCAACAACCACTGTTGTGTCACTATCAACCACTGTTGTGACACTATCAACAACCACTGTTGTGTCACTATCAACCACTGTTGTGTCACTATCAACCACCGTTGTGACACTATCAACAGCCACTGTTGTGTCACTATCAACAACCACTGTTGTGTCACTATCAACCACTGTTGTGACACTATCAGCAACTACTGTTGTGTCCCTATCAACCACTGTTGTGACACTATCAACAACCACTGTTGTGTCACTATCAACCACTGTTGTGTCACTCAACAACCACTGTTGTGACACTATCAACAACCACTGTTGTGACACTATCAGCAACCACTGTTGTGTCACTATCATAACCACTTTTGTGTCACTATCAACAACCACTGTTGTGTCACTATCAACCACTGTTGTGTCACTATCAACAACCACTGTTGTGTCACTATCAACCACTGTTGTGACACTATCAGCAACCACTGTTGTGTCACTATCAACCACTGTTGCGTCACTATCAACAACCACTGTTGCGTCACTATCAACAACCACTGTTGCGTCACTATCAACAACCACTGTTGTGTCACGATCAACCACTGTTGTGACACTATCAACAACCACTGTTGTGTCACTATCAACCACTGTTGTGTCACTATCAACCACCGTTGTGACACTATCAACAACCACTGTTGTGTCACTATCAACCACTGTTGCGTCACTATCAACAACCACTGTTGCGTCACTATCAACAACCACTGTTGTGTCACTATCAACCACTGTTGTGACACTATCAACAACCACTGTTGTGTCACTATCAACCACTGTTGTGTCACTATCAACCACTGTTGTGACACTATCAACAACTACTGTTGCGTCACTATCAACATCCACTGTTGCGTCACTATCAACCACTGTTGTGACACTATCAACAACCACTGTTGTGTCACTATCAACCACTGTTGCGTCACTATCAACAACCACTGTTGCGTCACTATCAACAACCACTGTTGTGTCACTATCAACAACCACTGTTGTGTCACTATCAACCACTGTTGTGACACTATCAACAACCACTGTTGTGTCACTATCAACCACTGTTGTGTCACTATCAACCACTGTTGTGACACTATCAACAACCACTGTTGTGTCACTATCAACAACCACTGTTGTGTCACTATCAACCACTGTTGTGACACTATCAACAACCACTGTTGTATCACTATCAACCACTGTTGTGTCACTATCAACAACCACTGTTGTGACACTATCAGCAACCACTGTTGTGTCACTATCATAACCACTTTTCTGTCACTATCAACAACCACTGTTTTGTCACTATCAACCACTGTTGTGTCACTATCAGCAACCACTGTTGTGACACTATCAACAACCACTGTTGTGTCACTATCAACCACTGTTGTGACACTATCAACAACCACTGCTGTGTCACTATCAACCACTGTTGTGACACTATCAACAATCACTGTTGTGTCACTATCAACCACTGTTGTGACACTATCAACAACCACTGTTGTGTCACTATCAACCACTGTTGCGTCACTATCAACAACCACTGTTGCGTCACTATCAACAACCACTGTTGCGTCACTATCAACAATCACTGTTGTGTCACTATCAACCACTGTTGTGACACTATCAACAACCACTGTTGTGTCACTATCAACCACTGTTGTGTCACTATCAACCACTGTTGTGACACTATCAATAACCACTGTTGTGTCACTATCAACAACCACTGTTGTGTCACTATCAACCACTGTTGTGACACTATCAGCAACCACTGTTGTGTCACTATCAACCACTGTTGCGTCACTATCAACAACCACTGTTGCGTCACTCTCAACAACCACTGTTGCGTCACTATCAACAACCACTGTTGTGTCACTATCAACCACTGTTGTGACACTATCAACAACCACTGTTGTGTCACTATCAACCACTGTTGTGTCACTATCAACCACCGTTGTGACACTATCAACAGCCACTGTTGTGTCACTATCAACAACCACTGTTGTGTCACTATCAACCACTGTTGTGACACTATCAGCAACTACTGTTGTGTCCCTATCAACCACTGTTGTGACACTATCAACAACCACTGTTGTGTCACTATCAACCACTGTTGTGTCACTCAACAACCACTGTTGTGACACTATCAACAACCACTGTTGTGACACTATCAGCAACCACTGTTGTGTCACTATCATAACCACTTTTGTGTCACTATCAACAACCACTGTTGTGTCACTATCAACCACTGTTGTGTCACTATCAACAACCACTGTTGTGTCACTATCAACCACTGTTGTGACACTATCAGCAACCACTGTTGTGTCACTATCAACCACTGTTGCGTCACTATCAACAACCACTGTTGCGTCACTATCAACAACCACTGTTGCGTCACTATCAACAACCACTGTTGTGTCACGATCAACCACTGTTGTGACACTATCAACAACCACTGTTGTGTCACTATCAACCACTGTTGTGTCACTATCAACCACCGTTGTGACACTATCAACAACCACTGTTGTGTCACTATCAACAACCACTGTTGTGTCACTATCAACCACTGTTGTGACACTATCAGCAACCACTGTTGTGTCACTATCAACCACTGTTGTGACACTATCAACAACCACTGTTGTGTCACTATCAACCACTGTTGTGTCACTCAACAACCACTGTTGTGACACTATCAACAACCACTGTTGTGACACTATCAGCAACCACTGTTGTGTCACTATCATAACCACTTTTGTGTCACTATCAACAACCACTGTTGTGTCACTATCAACCACTGTTGTGTCACTATCAACAACCACTGTTGTGACACTATCAACATCCACTGTTGTGTCACTATCAACCACTGTTGTGACACTATCAACAACCACTGTTGTGTCACTATCAACCACTGTTGTGACACTATCAACAACCACTGTTGTGTCACTATCAACCACTGTTGTGACACTATCAACAACCACTGTTGTGTCACTATCAACCACTGTTGTGACACTATCAACAACCACTGTTGTGTCACTATCAACCACTGTTGCGTCACTATCAACAACCACTGTTGCGTCACTATCAACAACCACTGTTGCGTCACTATCAACAACCACTGTTGTGTCACTATCAACCACTGTTGTGACACTATCAACAACCACTGTTGTGTCACTATCAACCACTGTTGTGTCACTATCAACCACTGTTGTGACACTATCAACACCCACTGTTGCGTCACTATCAACAACCACTGTTGCGTCACTATCAACAACCACTGTTGTGTCACTATCAACCACTGTTGTGACACTATCAACAACCACTGTTGTGTCACTATCAACCACTGTTGTGTCACTATCAACCACTGTTGTGCCACTATCAACAACCACTGTTGTGTCACTATCAACCACTGTTGTGACACTATCAACAACCACTATTGTGTCACTATCAACCACTGTTGCGTCACTATCAACAACCACTGTTGCGTCACTATCAACAACCACTGTTGCGTCACTATCAACAACCACTGTTGTGTCACTATCAACCACTGTTGTGACACTATCAACACCCACTGTTGTGTCACTATCAACCACTGTTGTGTCACTATCAACCACTGTTGTGACACTATCAACAACCACTGTTGTGTCACTATCAACCACTGTTGTGACACTATCAACAACCACTGTTGCGTCACTATCAACAACCACTGTTGCATCACTATCAACAACCATTGTTGTGTCACTATCAACCACTGTTGTGTCACTATCAACCACTGTTGTGACACTATCAACAATCACTGTTGTGTCACTATCAACCACTGTTGTGACACTATCAACAACCACTGTTGTGTCACTATCAACCACTGTTGTGACACTATCAACAACCACTGTTGTGTCACTATCAACCACTGTTGCGTCACTATCAACAACCACTGTTGTGTCACTATCAACCACTGTTGTGACACTATCAACAACCACTGTTGCGTCACTATCAACAACCACTGTTGCGTCACTATCAACAACTACTGTTGCGTCACTATCAACAACCACTGTTGGGTCACTATCAACAACCACTGTTGCGTCACTATCAACAACCACTGTTGTGTCACTATCAACCACTGTTGTGACACTATCAACAACCACTGTTGTGTCACTATCAACCACTGTTGTGACACTATCAACAACCACTATTGTGTCACTATCAACCACTGTTGCGTCACTATCAACAACCACTGTTGTGTCACTATCAACAACCACTGTTGTGACACTATCAACAACCACTGTTGTGACGCTATCAGCAACCACTGTTGTGTCACTATCATAACCACTGTTGCGTCACTATCAACAACCACTGTTGCGTCACTATCAACAACCACTGTTGTGTCACTATCAACAACCACTGTTGTGTCACTCTCAACAACCACTGTTGTGTCACTATCAACAACCACTGTTGTGTCACTATCAACAACCACTGTTGTGTCACTATCAACAACCACTGTTGTGTCACTATCAACAACCACTGTTGTGACACTATCAACAACCACTGTTGTGACACTATCAGCAACCACTGTTGTGTCACTATCATAACCACTGTTGCGTCACTATCAACAACCACTGTTGCGTCACTATCAACAACCACTGTTGTGTCACTATCAACAACCACTGTTGTGTCACTCTCAACAACCACTGTTGTGTCACTATCAACAACCACTGTTGTGTCACTATCAACAACCACTGTTGTGTCACTATCAACAACCACTGTTGTGTCACTATCAACAACCACTGTTGTGTCACTATCAACCACTGTTGCGTCACTATCAACAACCACTGTTGCGTCACTATCAACAATGCAGCCACTGCCTCTTAACCAGTTGTCACATTAATAGTAACACAGATAGCGTTATAAATAATGCAGTGTGTTTCTTGTAATACCAGTAGACATTATTACTGATAACAAGCTGATACCAAACCTCGTATTGCTGATAGTAAAGAAACACCTTACTGAACAAGCTCTTATTTATGAAACGTTTCGCTCACGCTATGACGAAGCTCTTCATAGAGAGAAACATTGCTTAACTGAAAGCTTGTCGTCAATAAGGTGATAGTAACAGTGAACAAGTGAAGGTCTAGGAGCAGTGAATAACGCTCTGAGAGTAGTATTCCCTACTGTGAGAGCAGAGGATACTGCCCAGGATGATGTACCATCCACGGGATACCCTGCTGTGAGAGCAGAGGATACTGCCCAGGATGATGTACCATCCACGGGATACCCTACTGTGAGAGCAGAGGATACTGCCCAGGATGATGTACCATCCACGGGATACCCTACTGCAGTGGTTCCCAAACTGGGGGTAAATTACCCCCTGGGGGTAATTTAACCATTTTTGGGGGGTAATGGAGGGGTGACAGAAAAAAAGTTATGAATTCTGAAAATCAAGAAAACAATGCGGTACCCGGTATGAGGATTATTGTTAACTTTGTCTTAGTATATAAAAGTTGTAAAGTAAACCTATTATAAGTAAGTAATAAAGTTAAACCAGATAACAATAAACATCAAAAACTAATATACAGTATTAGAAAAGAAGAAATATATAGCTAAGTGTGTAGAAACCCAAAAGTATTTTGACAAGTATGCTTCAGGACAAAAGTCACTCAGTAGCCCAGATCGACCTGTCCCGTACGCGTCACTCACTTCCTGAGGCTGCCTCTATTTCACACTGTCAGTTTATCTGTGAGCATCAGCCGAGGTAGACATAAGCTGGTATGAAGCCAAGAATTCCTAAACTAGCTTCAAGTATGCAACTCCATCCATCCCACTGATGTTCTTGACATCTTTGGTAATAGTCATTAGAGATGCACAATGTTCAAATACAATAAATAAAAGAAAATATCTCAAGTGTTTCAATTTAGCCATATATATCAATAATAACAACATTTTGTGAAAGGGGTAACATGCTTTATGTGGCATGTTAAATTGGGTAACAAGCTGAAAAAGTTTGGGAACCACTGCCCTACTGTGAGAGCAGAGGATGATGTACCATCTACGGAATACCCTACTGTGAGAGCAGAGGATACTGCCCAGGATGATGCACCATCCACGGGATACCCTACTGTGAGAGCAGAGGATACTGCCCAGGATGATGTACCATCCACGGGATACCCTACTGTGAGAGCAGAGGATACTGCCCAGGATGATGTACCATCCACGGGATACCCTACTGTGAGAGCAGAGGATACTGCCCAGGATGATGTACCACCCACGGGATACCCTACTGTGAGAGCAGAGGATACTGCCCAGGATGATGTACCATCCACGGGATACCCTACTGTGAGAGCAGAGGATACTGCCCAGGATGATGTACCATCCACGGGATACCCTACTGTGAGAGCAGAGGATACTGCCCAGGATGATGTACCATCCACGGGATACCCTACTGTGAGAGCAGAGGATACTGCCCAGGATGATGTACCATCCACGGGATACCCTACTGTGAGAGCAGAGGATACTGCCCAGGATGATGTACCATCCACGGGATACCCTACTGTGAGAGCAGAGGATACTGCCCAGGATGATGTATCATCCACGGGATACCCTACTGTGAGAGCAGAGGATACTGCCCAGGATGATGTACCATCCACGGGATACCCTACTGTGAGAGCAGAGGATACTGCCCAGGATGATGTACCATCCACGGGATACCCTACTGTGAGAGCAGATGATACTGCCCAGGATGATGTACCATCCATGGGATACCCTACTGTGAGAGCAGAGGATACTGCCCAGGATGATGTACCATCCACGGGATACACAATTCAAGTTAGGTCACTTTACAAAGCTCATCAATCCATTCTCACTCCATTATTTTCTCATTCCAGTTTTTCGTGAATTTCAATATAACAGCTCTTGACATTGTATATAGTTACAGGAGTAAACGAATATAAATGCAGAATACATAGAATTATGCGCTAAGCAATGACGTGATATATGAACACACCCGACACTAAATAATACACACACGATCAATTGTGTGTGTGTGTATATATATATATATATATATATATATATATATATATATATATATATATATATATATATATATATATATATATATATATATATATATATATATATATATATATGTGTGTGTGTGTGTGTGTGTGTGTACTCACCTAATTGTACTCACCTAATTGTGGTTGCAGGGGTCGAGACTCAGCTCCTGGCCCCGCCTCTTCACTGATCGCTACTGGATTCTCTCTCTCTCTGCTTCCTGAGCTTTGTCATACCTCTTCTTAAAACTATGTATGGTTCCTGCCTCCACTACTTCACTTGCTAGGCTATTCCACTTGCTGACAACTCTATGACTGAAGAAATACTTCCTAACGTCCCTGTGACTCGTCTGAGTCTTCAGCTTCCAGTTGTGACCCCTTGTCCCTGTGTCCCCTCTCTGGAACATGTGTGTGTGTGTGTGTGTGTGTGTGTGTGTGTGTGTGTGTATACTTACCTACTTGTACTCACCTATTTGTGGTTGCAGGGGTCGATTCAGAGCCCCTGGCCCCGCCTCTTTACTGAACGCTACCATGTCCTCTCTCTCCCTGCTCCATGAGCTTCATCAAACCTCGTCTTAAAACTATGCATGGTTCTTGCCTCCACTACGTCACTTTCTAGGCTATTCCACTTCCTGACATCTATATGACTGAAGAAATGGTAACATCCCTTTGACTCATCGGAGTCTTCAACTTCCCCTTGTTTCTATATCCCATCTCTGGAACATCCTGTCTTTGTCCAACTTGTCAATTCCTGGCAGTTTTTGAATGTCGTTACCATGTCTCCCCTAACCCTTCTGTCCTCTAGCGTCGTCAGGCAGATTTCCCTTAGCTTTTCTTCGTAGGACAATCCCCTTAGCTCTGGGACTAGTCTTGTTGCAAACCTTTGCACTTTCTCTAATTTCTTGACGTGCTTGACCTGGTGTGGATTCCAGACTGGTGCTGCGTACTTCAGTATGGGCCTGACGTAAATGGTATTCAGTCTTGAACGATTCCTTACTGAGGTAACGAAACACCATTCTTAGGTTTGCCAGCTGCCCATATGCTGCAGCACTTATCTGGTTGATGTGCACCTCAGGAGATGTGCTCGGTATTATACTCACCCCAAGATCTTTCTCCTTGAGTGATGTTTGCAGTCTTTGGCGACCTAGACTGTACTCTGTCTTCGGTCTTCTTTACCTTCCCCGATCTTTATGACTTTGCATTTGGCGGGGTTAAATTCAAGGAGCCAGTTACTGGACCAGGTCTGTAGCCTGTCCAGGTCTCTTTGTAGTCCTGCCTGATCCTCATCCGATTTAATTCTCGTCATTAACTTCACATCATTTGCAAACAGGGACACTTCTGAATCAATCCCTTCCGTTACGTCATTCACATATACCAAAAACAGCATAGGTCCTAGGACTGACCCCTATGGAACCCCGCTCGTCACAAGCGCCCACTCTGACATCTCATCACGTACCATGACTCGTTGTTGCCTCCCTGTCAAATATTCTCTGATCCATTGCAGTGCCTTTCATGTTATGTGTGCCTGATCCTCTAGTTTTTGCATTAACCTCTTGTGAGGAACTGTGTCTAAGGCCTTCTTGCAGTTCAAGAAAATGCGGTCTATCCACCCCTCTCTCTCGTGTCTTACTTCCGTTACCTGGTCATAAAACTCCAGTAGGTTTGTGACACAGGATTTTCTTTCCCTGAAACCATGCTGGTTGTCGTTTATAAGCCTGTATCTTTCTATGTGCTCCACCACTCTCCTGATGATCTTCTCCATGACTTTGCATACTATACACGTCAGTGTCACAGGTCTGTAGTTTAATGCCTCGTGTCAGTCTCCTTTCTTAGAAATTGCGACTACATTTGCCATCTTCAGTTCCTCAGGTAGTTGCCAGTTTAAATGGATGTGTTGAAGATTTTTGTTAGTGACACACACACAGCATCTCTACTCCCTCTCTAAGGACCCACAAAGAGATGTTGTCCGGTCCCACAGCCTTTGAAGTATCAAGTTCACATAGCAGCTTCTTCGCCTCCTCCTCGGTTGTGTGTATTTCATCCAACATTTTTTGATGTATCCCTTGTTGGTATACTTCCCTATTCTGACTACCTGGAGTCCTTCCTGTCTCCACTGTGAATACTTCTTTAAATTTCATGTTGAGCTCTTCACATACTTCTTGGTCGTTTCTTTTGAACTCCCCACCTTCCTTCCTCAGTCTGATAACCTGGTCCTTGACTGTTGTTATCCTTCTAATGTGGCTATACCTTCGATGTTATGTCATTTTCGTATTGTAGCTGATCCTCCCTTCTATTCTGTGCATATTCGTTTCTGGCTCTTCAGCTAATCTCTTTATTTTCCTGGGTCCTTTGTCTTCTGTATTTTTTCCATTCTCTAATGAACTTAATTTTTGCCTCCTTACACTTTTGGGTGAACCAAGGACTCGTTCTGGTCCTCCCATTATTTCTGTTTCCCTTGGGAACAAACCTCTCCTCTGAATCCTTACATTTTGTTGTTACGTAGACTATCATTTATTTTACTGGTTTTCCTGCCAGTTCTCTTTTCCACTGAACGTCTTGCAGGAAGCTCCTCATGCCTGTGTATTACCCCCTTTTGTAGTTTGGCTTCTCCTGTCCTATTCCTGCTACCCTCTACACTTATAGCTCATCTATGTATTCAAAGCACAGAGCCACATGATCACTAGCTCAAAGGGGCCTTTCGAATGTGAGATCCTCGATGTCCGAACTACTCAAGGTGAATACTAGGTCCAGTCTTGCTGGATCATCCTCACCTCTCTCTCTGGTAGTGTTTCTAACATGTTGATGCATGAGGTTTTCCAGTACCACATCCATCATCTTCGCTCTTCATGTTTCAGGACCCCCATGGGGCTCCAGGTTTTCCCAGTCAGTCTCTTTGTGATTGAAATCACCCATAACTAGTAACTTTGCTCTACCCATGTGAGCTCTTCTGGCCACCTCGGCTAGTGTGTTTACCATTGCTCTCTTCGTATTCTTCTCTTGGCCTCCTGCAGTTCTGTGGTGGGTTGTACATCACTGCAATTACCACCTTATGGCCCCCAGACTGGATTATTCCTACTATGTAGTCCCTTTTGCCCATTTCATCCATCCTTTCTATTTCCTCAAATCCCCACCAGCTTTTAATGAGCAGTGCAACTCCTTCTTCCCTCTGCTCCCTCTATCTTTCCTCAAGATTTGATATTCAGGTGGAAAGATTGCATCTGTTACCATCCTGATGAGTTTCGTTTCTGTGGATGCTATTATGTCTGGGAATGTCTCCTTGATTCTGCCATGCCACTCCTCACATATATTTGTTATTCTGTCTGCATTTGTATACCAAACCATCAACTTCATTTCTAAAACTGTGGTCTGGAGGGTACATTGGAGTTGGGGAAGCGGGAGACCTGATAAGGAACTTTGGGTGGTTGCTGTGAAGGTGGAGTTTGTAATGAGGTGGGTGGGGGCATTGGGTATGGCATGTGTGTTTTGGGTTATAATGTTTGGTTGCATTGTGGTTGTCCCGGGTGAGGGGCTTCTGTAGGTGGTTGTGAGGGAGATTGTATTTGATCTTCCTCCTGAGACTGGGTTCTCCTCTCCATCTCCATTTTTACCTCTCCTCCTTTCATCTTTGTACCCTCCGGTACATCGACATGTCGCTTAGTCGCATTTTCTCCTGCAGGATCTTGTTTCAAGCCGATTCTACCTTGAAAATCACTTTGACTGGCCAGATTCCTCCTCTTGCAAACCCCCCTATTCTCAGAAAATTTGCCAGCTGAGTCATGTCAATTTCCTGGAGCCCATAAAGAAAGACTGATCTCTCCCTTCCATTCTCCCATTGCAAATCCCTATGTATCCTCTGGTTTGATTTAGTTGCCTCCATTGCAGCTTTCCTTGCCTCAATCTCTTCACTATCTTTTGTCCCTGGGCCCAGTGGTCTGTCATTTTCCCTTCTCAGCTTTCCATGGGCACCGCTGTGGTCTATTAGGGCCTCTATGTATAGCTTAGCTCTTTCACTTTCTACAGCGCCCTTGATTGTTCCTGATGTGACGCTCTTTTTTTCTCGGGCTCCACGATGGTCTGATAGGGCTCTACATACAGTTTCACTCCTTTGGTCCCTACAGTCCTGTTGTTTGTGGCTAAGGTAGCAGTTTCTGATTTCATGCCCACATTGCTCTTCAGTTCTTTAGGATGTTTCAAATTTTTCAGTTCCTCTTCTAATCTCTGTATCTTAGCCTCTGCTGCTGTGACTTGCATCTCCCAATTCCTGCTCTCTGCAGCTAACCTCTTCTCCATTTTCATGCTAAGCTCTTATAGCTTCCTTTCCTACTTATGTTCCCTTTACGCGAGCTCTGCTACTCAATCTTCCTTTGCAGACTCATCCTCCAATCCCCTGGTTTTCCGTCCTGCTCTCTGAAAACCCATTTTTTTATTGGTTGCCACAGAATGAAAAAGTATGCATTTCTGTGCGGTTGTTTGTGATGTGTGTTTGTCTGAGTGTGTGTTGGGGGATGGAAGGAGGGAGAGGCCGAAGCTGGAAACAGTGGGGAAATAGGAGAGAGGTGGGGAGGGGGAGAGGGTGGAATATGGGGAGAGAGAGGAGAAGGGAGAAGCCAAGGGGGAGAGAGAATGGGAGAGGGATAAGGGGAAAAGAGGGAGAGGAGGGGGGAGAAGAAGGAGGAGGGTGAGAGAGAGAGAGAGAGAGAGAGAGAGAGAGAGAGAGAGAGAGAGAGAGAGAGAGAGAGAGAGAGAGAGAGAGAGAGAGAGAGTGTGGATCTCGAGAGAGAGTGTGAGAGAGGGGGGGGGAGGGTGCGGGGGAGAGAGAGTGTGTGTGGGTCTGTATGTGTGGGAATGAGTGTGTGGTGTATGTGTTGGTGGAAACGTGTGTGTGTGGAATTATATGAGTGTGGATTTATTAAGTGTATATGTGTGTGTGTGTGTGTGTGTGTGTGTGTGTGTGTGTGTGTGTGTGTGTGTGTGTGTGTCATGCCAAATAGGAAAAATTGGTCATTTAGCAAGTACTCATTTAAAATCAAGTCCTCTCTAAAATTTTCTCTTATACGTTTAAATATATATAGTGGAACCTCTGGTCACGACCATAATTCGTCCCAAAACTCTGATCGCGACCCAATTTGGTTGTGACCCAAACCTAATTTCCCCATTGGATTGTATGTAAATACGATTAATCCGTTCCAGACCCCTACGAATTGTATGTAAATATTATTTTTTTTAAGATTTTTAAGCTAAAAATAGTTAATTATACCATAGAATGCCCAGTGTAATAGTAAACTAAATGTAAAAACATTAAATAACACTGAAAAAAGCTTAAACAACAGAGAAAACTAACATTGCATATGTAGAGAACATAGGATAACCCAGAAAAGTCAGACAGAGTGACTTATTTCCATTGGGGTCCTTTTCCACCCTTTAAGCTCAGAAAAAATAATCAGAGTTTGAAAAATCCTTAATTATACAAAATAATGCACAGTTTAATAAGAACATAAGAACATAAAAAAGAAGGAACACTGCAACAGGCCTACTGGCCCATCCAATTCAGGTCCAATTCTCCCACCGGCTTAAGCCAATGCCTTGACCTAGTCAGGTCAGTCACATTCACTTAAGGGAGGAGCACGGCATCCGACCTAGTAGCACAAGCTAGTCAGGTCCAACTCACACCCACCCACACTCACTCATGTATTTATCCAACCTATTTTTAAAACTACACAACGTCTTAGCTTCTATGACAGTACTCGGGAGTTTGTTCCACTCATCCACAACTCTGTTACTAAACCAGTGCTTTCCTATATTATTCCTGAACTGAATTTTTCCAATTTAAATCCATTGCTGCGACTTCTGTCTATGCTAGATATTTTCAGCACGCTATTTACATCCTCTTTATTAACTCCTGTTTTTCATTTATACACCTCAATCATATCTAGAGTGTGCAGATTCAGGGACCTCAGTCTATCCTCATACAGAAAATTTCTGATACATGGGATCAACTTTGTCATCCTCCTTTGTACGTTTTCCAGTGCATTTATATCCATTCTGTAATACGGTGACCAAAACTGCGCAGTATAACCTAAATGAGGTCTAATCAAAGATATATAGAGTTGAAGAACAACCTGAGGACTTCTATTATTTATACTTCTTGATATGAAGCCAAGAATTCTGTTAGCTTTATTGTGAACACTTATGCACTGTTGTCTTAGTTTTAGATTACTACTAACCAGAACTCGTAAATCCTTTTCACAATCCGTAATATTAAGATCTACATTATTTAGTTTATATGTGGCATGGTTATTTTCTTATCCAACATTTAGAACTTTGCGTCTATAATAAACTGCATCTGCCACTTCTCCGACCACTGTATCAGTCTATTCAAAACATCGTGGAGTGCTCTAATGATCTCATTAGAATGAATTGGATGGCTTATTTTGGTGTCATCAGCAAATTTGCTTATGTCGCTATTTATTCCCTCATTTATGTCGTTTATGTAAATTGTGAACAACAACGGGATCAACACTGATCCCTGTGGAGCACCGCTTGTGACGTGCCTCCATTCTGATTTCTCCCCATCTATGCAAACTCACTGCTGCATATTTGTCAACCATGCCTCTGCCCAGGAAAAAATTCTGTCTCCATGTGGGTTATTACTGAGCAAACAATGTTTGCGTCAAGACACCCAGGACGTCATCCACTCTAGTCAGTCCATCAAGGATTTCTTACAAGTAGGGAGATAAGATTTTGCTCGGATTTGTAACCCCCTGAGGGATATCGACCCAGGACAACCAAGAATGTCAGCTCGTCATCGAGGACTGTCTGTCTTATATCCACTGGGGTTCTAATACAACATACTATCAACCTCACTCACATTATTTATATCCCTCATAAACTTGTTAACCTTAGACAGGTGAGGTTACTATGCTACCCCTGGGTGTGAGTGTATTAGGTATGACATACTCACACGTAGGTAGATGAGGTCATACCACATCCATTGGGAGTGTGGGCGTGGTGGGCATCAGGGGTACCCATACGTGGGTAGACTCACCTGGTTTACCTTGACCCACACCACCACCAACACACTGAAATATCTAACTGTACATATAACAGTTTAACTATTAAGCCTTCACTGGTGGTGCCTTGATTCTGGAAGTCACTTGATCAATGGTGTCTTGATGCTGGCGAGCTACTTTTGATCAATGGTGCCTTGATTCTGGTAAAGTCACTTGATCAATGGTGTCTTGATGCTGGCGAGGTACTCTTGATCAATGGTGCCTTGGTTCTGGTAAAGTCATTTGATCGATGGTGTCTTGATGCTGGTGAGCTACTCTTGATCAATGGTGCCTTGATGCTGGTAAAGTCACTTGATCAATGGTGTTTTGATGCTGGCGAGCTACTCTTGATCAATGGTGCCTTGATGCTGGAAAAGTCACTTGATCAATGGTGTCTTGATGCTGGTGAGCTACTCTTGATCAATGGTGCCTTGATGCTGGTGAGGTACTCTTGATCAATGGTGCCTTGATGCTGGTGAGGTGCTCTTGATCAATGGTGCCTTGATGCTGGTGAGGTACTCTTGATCAATGGTGCCTTGATGCTGGGGAGGTTCTCTTGATCAATGGTGCCTTGATTATGGTAAAGTCACTTGATCAATGGTGTCTTGATGCTGGCGAGCTACTCTTGATCAATGGTGCCTTGATGCTGGTGAGGTACTCTTGATCAATGGTACCTTGATGCTGGTGAGGTACTCTTGATCAATGGTGCCTTGATGCTGGTGAGGTACTCTTGATCAATGGTGACTTGATGCTGGTGGGGTACTCTTGATCAATGGTGCCTTGATGCTGGTGAGGTACTCTTGATCAATGTTGCCTTGATGCTGGTGAGGTACTCTTGATCAACGGTGCCTTGATGCTGGTGAGGTACTCTTGATTAATGGTGCCTTGATGCTGGTGAGGTACTCTTGATCAATGGTGCCTTGATGCTGGCGAGGTACTCTTGATCAATGGTAGCTTGATTCTGGTAAAGTCGCTTGATCAATGGTGCCTTGATGCTGGTGAGGTACTCTTGCTCAATGGTGCCTTGACGCTGGTGAGGTACTCTTGATCAATGTTGCCTTGATGCTGGTGAGGTACTCTTGATCAATGGTGCCTTGATGCTGGTGAGGTACTCTTGATCAATGGTGCCTTGATGCTGGTGAGGTACTCTTGATCAATGGTGACTTGATGCTGGTGGGGTACTCTTGATCAATGGTGCCTTGATGCTGGTGAGGTACTCTTGATCAATGTTGCCTTGATGCTGGTGAGGTACTCTTGATCAATGTTGCCTTGATGCTGGTGAGGTGCTCTTGATCAATGGTGCCTTGATGCTGGAGAGGTACTCTTGATCAATGGTGCCTTGATGCTGGTGAGGTACTCTTGATCAATGTTACCTTGATGCTGGTGAGGTACTCTCGATCAATGGTGCCTTGATGCTGGCGAGGTACTCTTGATCAATGGTGCCTTGATTATGGTAAAGTCACTTGATCAATGGTGTCTTGATGCTGGCGAGCTACTCTTGATCAATGGTGCCTTGATGCTGGTGAGGTACTCTTGATCAATGGTACCTTGATGCTGGTGAGGTACTCTTGATCAATGGTGCCTTGATGCTGGTGAGGTACTCTTGATCAATGGTGACTTGATGCTGGTGGGGTACTCTTGATCAATGGTGCCTTGATGCTGGTGAGGTACTCTTGATCAATGTTGCCTTGATGCTGGTGAGGTACTCTTGATCAACGGTGCCTTGATGCTGGTGAGGTACTCTTGATTAATGGTGCCTTGATGCTGGTGAGGTACTCTTGATCAATGGTGCCTTGATGCTGGCGAGGTACTCTTGATCAATGATGCCTTGATTCTGGTAAAGTCGCTTGATCAATGGTGCCTTGATGCTGGTGAGGTACTCTTGATCAATGGTGCCTTGATGCTGGCGAGGTACTCTTGATCAATGTTGCCTTGATGCTGGTGAGGTATTCTTGATCAATGGTGCCTTGATGCTGGTGAGGTACTCTTGATCAATGTTGCCTTGATGCTGGTGAGGTACTCTTGATCAATGGTGCCTTGATGCTGGGGAGGTACTCTTGATCAATGGTGCCTTGATGCTGGTGAGTTACTCTTGATCAATGTTGCCTTGATGCTGGTGAGGTACTCTCGATCAATGGTGCCTTGATGCTGGTGAGGTACTCTCGATCAATGGTGCCTTGATGCTGGCGAGGTACTCTTGATCAATGGTATCATGTGGGAGTTCGAACACGTGGATTGGGTAAAGTAATACTCACGTAGGCTGGTAGTACGTATAATTACAGATAATGTGGGGAGTATTTCAATGTAATTTTTTTTCTTGGCCAATAGTCCTTTACATTGAGTTGTCCTTCCTCTTGCAGTGTATCTTAGACATTTTTTATTACTTCTGCAGAATTAGTTGCATCTCTTTTATTTCAATTCTAGCATTTTGTATCATTTTTATTGTTCATTATTTTTTGCCTTATTTGTTCTCGTGCAACTTTGCCATTATGTCTCACATACCGTCAAGTGATACTTTAGTGAATGTCGATACTCAGACCTCTCAGGCTACTGTTGCCCCTGTCATCAGTCCTCACAATTCCTTACCGACTGACAGACCGACCCAGACACCGAGATACTATAGTTATACTCGTGATTCCCTTGATGCGTTACCTTTATTCAATGGCCATGTACATAGTCTTGAAGCATGGTTTGCGGCCATTCGTTCTCGTGCTGGTGCTCTAGTTGAAGGTCCTCCTTCAGAGGAAAGTCTTATCAGACTTGCTAAAGAAGCTCTTCATCGATCCCCTGCTGCTGTTCACGTTGTTGATCTCCTTGATATGTGTGACTTCAGGAATCTTACTAAGTGGTCACAATATGAGGAACTGATTCGTTCTTTCCTTGTCCCAGTAAAAACAGCTGATCCATATGTCGTTCTTAGGGAACTAGTGAATGCTACGCCCATGAGTAATGAATCGTTGAGTGCATTTGCTGTTAGATTAGACAAACTTTTATCATCATTTATCAATGCTGTCCAGTCATCAGCTTTTCTCCCTGAAGAGGTTAAACCATTCACAGAACCGTTTGCTAAAATAGCAGTTTTTGGAGCAATCAAAGAACTAATGCCGCCTGCTTCCGTGTGTGCTTATGAGGCTCATCCCCCAACTGTGACGATGGAACCACTTACAGCCTTAAATCATGTACGTTCCTTGTGCCCCCAGGGTACTTTCCCATGTATTAAAAGTAATTTCACACCTATGCCTCAGTCTGCACCACCTCTTGTTTGCGCCACAGAGACAAATCGTGGTCGTCAACCATCTCAGAGTTCACCAAGAACCAGTGTACAGAGTCGTTATAAACCTCGTAGTATTCATAGTACATTCAGTAACCATAGTCGGCGGACTTGTTACAACTGTGGTTTCCGTGGCCATATTGCAATTAATTGTCCTGATAGTTACCCTAAGAGACGTCATACTGATGATGAGTACCCAGATCTTCCCTACTGTACTTATCATAGAATACATGGACATGACACATCTGAGTGCAATGCTCTCTATAACCTTCAGTACTCTAGGTCTTTCCGTAGCCGTTCCAACCGCAGAACCCGTAGAGGAAACAGATATCGTGGTTCTCAAAATAACCAGAACCAGGCTCATTCTTCCATTTCTCAAAATAACCAGACCCAGGTTCATTCTTCCAATTCGGGGGAATTCGAGCGCCCCAGTCAAACCGTCCCATGGTGACAGTAGGTGATAATGAGTACACCATCCCCGTTCACAATTCCTTTGAAGCCTTAAGCAGTCTCGAGAATGACAATCCTGCTGATGATGTTGCTTCACATGTCTCTGACAGATGATTTTGGGGATGAAGTGGAACAAGTCTTTTCTGATGACAATCCACCTTTTTGTTTGCACATAACTTCCAATGCAACCATAGGCCCTATAGTGCAAGCATCTGTTCATAATGCGCCCGTTCATTTGTTCATGGACTCTGGTGCGCAAGTCAATATTAGTAGGTCTAGTTTGTTTAAGGATAAGCAGTTACGACATGTCCTTCTCGTAGAACCGACTCATGTGTCCTCCCTTAGTGGAGTAGCTGGTTCTCACCTGCGTGTCCGAGGTCGGACTTCCCTAACTTTTTCTATCCAAGGTAGAGACTTCACCGCTTCCTTCCTTGTTGTCGACCAGATTACTTTCCCTGGTGACCTTCTATTGGGATTTGCTTCCATGCGAGACTTACGCATTGTGCTCGACCCTTATCGATGGCATGCCCAAATTGATGACTTGATCGTTCCATTCTGGGGTTACCAGCTTGGATCAGAAATCTGTCAAACTGCTGCAGAGTATGATGTACGGATTAAGTCCTTACAAGCTAATGCATTCTCCAGTAGCGTACCCAAGCGGTCAGGCACTGGTAATTCTGTCACTCCCATCAGTGTTCCACCTATACCTTCAGACTTGCAGGATAGTGTTCCATTGCCTCAAGTGTCCGAGGACACTCAGACTGCCTTGAGTGCACATCCTATCCTTGCAATGACTGCTAGTTCGAGTAGTAGTTTCTCCACAGGGGATGCCTTGTCAGAAAACGATTACTTGAAACTAGTAATGCCATCTCTTGTTGATGTCACATGCCGTCTGCAGAAAGACGTCTCTGTTGCGGCTAGTGCTCTCACTATAGTGTCTGTAGTTGTTCCTAGTGTTCCAGATGGTGATAATGTCCTAGTTGACAGTGATTCCTGCAAAGTAAAAGGTCTATTTGTTGAACCATCCTTACATGTTGTAAGAGATAGTAAGATCCATTTCTTCCTGGCCAACACTTCTGGTCACAGTGTTCGTCTCAGAGCAAATACCAACCTCGTTGACCTAGTTCACTATCCTTACCCTGTTCAGGTAGAGGATGAGTTGTCACCTGACCAGTGGGTCGGTGCTATTTCTGCCGGGGAGACCTCATCCACTTCACTGGATCAATCTGTTCCACCAGTTGAGGAGAAAGACTTAGCTCCCACTGACTTCCCAGATGAAGTCAAGCGTTTGTTGACTCTGTTGAACAAACGTCGTAAAGCCATTGCCTTACCAGGTGAGAAGATGGGTGTAACGAACTTATTGTCCCATCGTATTCCACTTGAACCTGGTACTAGACCTATCTACATACCTGCGTACAGAATGCCTCATTCACAAGTTGCTGTCGCAGAAGAATTGATCAATCACATGCTTGATGATGGAGTTATTGCACCTAGCAATTCACCTTGGAATGCACCCTTGATCCTAGTACCTAAGAAGGATGGTACTTGGCGCCCAGTGATTGACTTTAGGAAGTTAAATGCAAAAACTATTCCAGATCGCTTCCCACTTCCTGTACTGGGTGATCTTTTATGTAACATCGGAGATAACAAAGTCTTTTCAACCCTGGATTTGTTACAAGGGTTTTGGCAAGTCCCTCTTCACGAGGACAGCCAAGAGCTAACTGCATTCTCCACTCCTACAGGTCATTATCACTTCCTCCGTATGGCGTTTGGATTACGATCTTCCCCTATCACGTTCTCAAGGCTCATGACTAATATCTTTAGAGGTCTCATAGGTAATGCACTTATGGTGTACTTAGATGACGTAATCGTCATGTCTAAAGACGTGGATACACACTTGAAAAGACTTGATGTAGTACTTGGTAAGCTTGAAGAAGCCAATTTAAAGATCAAACTGTCTAAATGTCAATTTTTCAGATCAGAAATTAAGTTTCTTGGTCACGTAGTCACTCCAACACCCAAAACTGCTGATGCCGTAAGATCCTTTGTGGGCTTAGCAGGTTTTTATAGATCTTTCATTGCCAATTTTTCTTCCATAGCTGCTCCTCTAACTGAGTTGCTTAAGAAAGATGCTCCTTTTGTTTGGACCTTCCGTCAAGAAAGAGCATTCCAAACTCTAAAAGAAAAGCTAACATCTGCTCCAATTTTGAAATTTCCAGATTTTTCTAAGCCCTTCTATCTGACAACTGATGCTAGTTCAATTGGCATAGGTGCCGTACTAGCTCAGAAGACCGATGGCAAGTACAATGCAGTTGCATTTGCTAGCCGAGTCCTTACGAAGGCTGAACATAATTATACAGTAACTGAGCAAGAAGCTTTAGCAATAGTATGGTCTTTAAAGCACTTCCGAGACATTATTTATCAGTACTCTGTTCATGTCTTGACAGACCATGCTCCACTGATACCTTTATTCCAGAACAAACAACCTACTGGAAGGTTAGCCAGATGGACCTTGACTATCCAAGAGTTCAATCCCACCTTTGAGCATTTACCTGGCAAGTCAAATGTAGTCGCAGATGCCTTATCGCGACATGTTAGTATAGTAACTGCAGACCCTCCATTTAGTGCTGAAGATGTAAAGAATGCTCAACAAACAGATCCCATGTGGTCTGGTGTGATTCGATTCCTGCTCCAGGAAGATCTTATTCTGACTGTGAAGCCACCAGCACCCATCAGTGACTTTGTCATGAACCAAGAATTACTGTATCGAACAGCCGAGTTGGGTACTCCTAGCAGAAGAGTATACCAGTTAGTAATTCCACAGTCACTAGTGAATGTAGCCTTACAGCTAGTTCACGATATATCAGGTGTTGCACACCCTGGTATGGATCGTTCAGTAAAACAAGCCAGATTGAAACACTTTTGGCCTCATATGGCAACTGATATTTCTGAGTATGTTAAGAAATGTAGTGTCTGCATGCAACATAAAGGTAATGCTAATGGTCCTAATCCAATCCAAGTATATCCAACTACTAGCGAACCGTGGGAAAGAGTTGCGCTTGATTTGTTAACTAATTTCCAATGTTCCCTCCAAGGCAACAAACATCTGTGTGTTATGGTAGACCATTTCACCAGATATTGTGAGTTAGTTCCTATTGCAGATAAGACTGCCGAGACAGTAGCTAAAGCGTTTAAAGAACGCATTATCTGCAGGCATACCACCCCTAAGTCCCTAGTAACAGATAATGGAGGTGAATTCTGTAATGAGATTCTTGAAAATTTGTGTACCTTGTACAAGATCTCTAAATCCACCATTGTTCCTCATCATCCTGCCAGCAATGGGTTAGCGGAACGAACCAATAAGAAAGTACTTGATGTCTTGAGAGCCACTATCAATCCCAACAGTGAAACTTGGGATGAAGTTATACCTGATGTGCAGTGTGCTATAAATTCTGCTTACAATGTTTCTATAGGTGACACTCCACATTATGCATTGTATGGTGTAGATAAACGTTTGCCTTATGAGTTGTTATATTCTAATCCGAAACCAAATTACAACCCTGATGATTTCATAGCAACTCGTACCAGCTTAGCTCAAAGTGTTTTTAGAAGAATCCGTGAAACACTTCATAAATCAACAGCAGAATTTATAAGAGTCGCAAACACTCGAGCAAAGCCATCCAAAATCAAAGTAGGTTCGAGAGTTATGCTGATTAACTTTAACAAAACGTCTGCAATGCCAAAGCTTGATCAAAAGTTTGTTGGTCCTTATCGAGTAGTTGAACATATCACTGGTAATAAGTATAAGGTTAGAGAAATTAGTACTGGTCAGTATAAAGAATCGCATTTAGATCATAGGAAGTTAGTATGTGATGATAATGATGTTCCAACCCAGACTAATGTGACAGACTCTAACAATCCTCCTGATCCTGTACTCTCTTCCTCTGATATCCAGTCAGACGATCAACCTGAATGTCGTTATTCCCTACGTACACGACAGGTATTGAGAAATCCTCAAGTATCATTTGTAACTACCAATTCAGATTTGCCTCAAATACAGCATGAGTTAGCCAATGCTACAGAGTTTGATCCTCCCAGAGATGACACCCATTCTGCATATGTCAATCTTACCCTAGCAGAGTTGGGGTTAAATGTAAATAACCTGTATAGATGAATAATTACACTGTCAACTTATCAGTATTCAAGAATTTTTTTTGTGTTCATGTTCTCTCCGCATTCTGAGAGTTAACAGTCTAGATTTGAGTGCACCGAATCTGCCTTTCTGTTAAACACTCTTTCTTTGTATATATTCCTTCCTCAGAATCCATAGATCACATGAATACAGATTGATCGATCAAATTTTTTTATCACTTCTACTGTGTAATCCCAACGTTGAGTTTCATTCGATGAGAGTGCTATATTATACCTTGTATTGCATTACAGTTTCAGTTACATAAGCTTCCATTCCAATGTTCTACTTATGTATGTTATAATGTTTAATTGTTGTGTACTTTGACATTGTATAGAATCAGCCCAAGCCGTACACCTGCCATCTCTAGTTTGTATTAGTTGTATGTCGGGACGACATATGTTAGCGTCGCCGAGCTCTCAGTAGTAGTAACCAGTTACCAGTAACCAGTGTACCAGTAGTTGACTCACTACCAACCGTCTCTGCCTGAGTCACTGTCTGTATTCATATTGTGCTGACCACAGCAGTATTCAAAGACCCCCTCACATATGGGTACTGTGGGCAGCCAGTCAGTTATACGAGAGTGAGCAAGGAGATAGGCAGGCTGTTCGGGCGCTCCCCACATTATCTGTAATTATACGTACTACCAGCCTACGTGAGTATTACTTTACCCTATCCATGTATCGAACTCCCACATGATAATGGTGCCTTGATGCTGGTGAGGTGCTCTTGATCAATGGTGCCTTGATGCTGGTGAAGTACTCTTGATCAATGGTGCCTTGATGCTGGAGAGGTACTCTTGATCAATGGTGCCTTGATGCTGGTGAGGTACTCTTGATTAATGGTGCCTTGATGCTGGTGAGGTACTCTTGATCAATGGTGCCTTGATTCTGGTAAAGTCACTTGATCAATGGTGCCTTGATGCTGGTGAGGTACTCTTGATCAATGGTGCCTTGATGCTGGCGAGGTACTCTTGATCAATGGTGCCTTGATGCTGGCGAGGTACTCTTGATCAATGGTGCCTTGATTCTGGTAAAGTCACTTGATCAATGGTGCCTTGATGCTGGTGAGGTACTCTTGATCAATGGTGCCTTGATGCTGGTGAGGTACTCTTGATCAATGTTGCCTTGATGCTGGTGAGGTACTCTTGATCAATGGTGCCTTGATGCTGGAGAGGTACTCTTGATCAATGGTGCCTTGATGCTGATGAGGCACTCTTGATCAATGTTGCCATGATGCTGGTGAGGTACTCTTGATCAATGGTGCCTTGATGCTGGCGAGGTACTCTTGATCAATGGTGCCTTGATGCTGGTGAGGTACTCTTGATCAATGGTGCCTTGATGCTGGCGAGGTACTCTTGATCAATGGTGCCTTGATGCTGGTGAGGTACTCTTGATCAATGGTGCCTTGATGCTGGTGAGGTACTCTTGATCAATGTTGCCTTGATGCTGGTGAGGTACTCTTGATCAATGGTGCCTTGATGCTGGCGAGGTACTCTTGATCAATGGTGCCTTGATGCTGGTGAGATAAGATTTTCTTGGGATTCTTAACCCGGGGTAGGGAGGGTTAGCCACCCAGGATAACCCGGGGTAGGAAGGGTTAGCCATCCAGGATAACCCGGGGTAGGGAGGGTTAGCCACCCAGGATAACCCGGGGTAGGAAGGGTTAGCCATCCAGGATAACCCGGGGTAGGGAGGGTTAGCCACCCAGGATAACCCGGGGTAGGAAGGGTTAGCCATCCAGGATAACCCGGGGTAGGGAGGGTTAGCCACCCAGGATAACCCGGGGTAGGAAGGGTTAGCCATCCAGGATAACCCGGGGTAGGGAGGGTTAGCCACCCAGGATAACCCGGGGTAGGAAGGGTTAGCCATCCAGGATAACCCGGGGTAGGGAGGGTTAGCCATCCAGGATAACCCGAGGTAGGGAGGGTTAGCCATCCAGGATAACCCGGGGTAGGGACAGTTAGCCATCCAGGATAACCCGGGGTAGGGAGAGTTAGCCATCCAGGATAACCCGGGGTAGGAAGGATAGCCACCCAGGATAACCCTTGGGTAGGGAGGGTTAGCCACCCAGGATAACCCGGGGTAGGGAGGGTTAGCCATCCAGGATAACCCGGGGTAGAGAGGGTTAGCCATCCAGGATAACCCGGGGTAGAGAGGGTTAGCCACCTAGGATAACCCGGGGGAGAGAGGGTTAGCCATCCAGGATAACCCGGGGTAGAGAGGCTTAGCCACTCAGGATAACCCGAGATAGAGAGGCTTAGCCACCCAGGATAACCCGAGGTAGAGAGGCTTAGCCTCCCAGGATAACCCGGGGTAGAGAGGGTTAGCCATCCAGGATAACCAGGGGGTAGGGAGAGTTAGCCATCCAGGATAACCCAGGGTAGGGAGAGTTTGCCACCCAGGATAACTCGGAGTAGGGAGGGTTAGCCACCCAGGATAACCCGGGAGTAGGGAGGGTTAGCCACCCAGGATAACCCAGGGTAGGGACAGTTAGCCACCCAGGATAACCCGGAGTAGGGAGGGTTAGCCACCCAGGATAACCCGGGGTAGGGAGGGTTAGACACCCAGGATAACCCAGGGTAGGAAAGGTTAGCCATCAAGGATAACCCAGGGTAGGGAGGGTTAGCCACCCAGGATAACCCGGGGTAGGGAGGGTTAGCCACCCAGGATAACCCGGGGTAGGGAGGGTTAGCCACCCAGGAAAACCCGGGGTAGAGAGGGTTAGCTACCCAGGATAACCCGGGGTAGGGAGGGTTAGCCACCCAGGATAACTCGGGGTAGAGAGGGAAAGCTACCCAAGATAACCCGGGGTAGAGAGGGTTAGCCACCCAGGATAACCCGGGGTAGGGAAGGATAGCCCCCAGGATAAGCCGGAATAGGTAAGGTTAGCCACCCAGGATAACCCGGGGTAGGGAGGGATAGCCACCCAAGATAACCCAGAACAGGGAAGGTTAGCCACCCAGGATAAGACGGGGTAGGGAAGATTAGCCACCCAGGATAACCCGGGGTAGTGAGGGTTAGCTACCCAGGATAACCCGGAGTAGGGAGAGATAGCCACCCAGGATAACCCAGAATATGGAAGGTTAACCACCCAGGATAAGCCGGGGTAGGGAAAGTTAGCCACCCAGGATAACCCGGGGTAGTGAGGGTTAGCCACCCAGGATAACCCGGGGTAGCGAGGGTTAGCCACCCAGGATAACCCGGGGTAGGAAGGGATAGCCACCCAAGATAACCCGGAATAGGGAAGGTTAGCCACCCAGGATAACCCGGGGTAGGGAGGGTTAGCCACCCTGGATAACCCGGGGTAGGGAGGGTTAGTCACCCAGGATAACCCGGGGTAGGGAGGGTTAGCCACCCAGGATAACCCGGGGTAGGGAGGGCTAGCCACCCAGGATAACCCGGGTTAGAGAGTGTTAGCCACCCTGGATAACCCGAGGTAGGAAGGGTTACTCACCCCGGATAACCCGGGGTAGGGTTAGCCACCCTGGATTAGCCGGGGTAGGGAGGGTTAGTAACCCAGGATAACCCGGGGTAGGGAGGGTTAGCCACCCAGGATAACACGGGGTCGGGAGGGTTAGCCACCCAGGATAACCCGGGGTAGGGAGCGTTAGCCACCCTGGATAACCCGGGGTAGGGAGGGTTAGTCACCCAGGATAACCCGGGGTAGGGAGGGTTAAGCACCCAGGATAACCCGGGGTAGGGAGGGTTAGCCACCCAGGATAACCCGGGGTAGGAAGGGTTACCCATCCAGGATAACCCGGGGTAGGGAGGGTTAGCCATCCAGGATAACCCGGGGTAGGGAGGGTTAGCCATCCAGGATAACCCGGGGTAGGGAGGGTTAGCCACCCAGGATAACACGGAGTAGGGAGGGTTACCCATCCAGGATAACCCGGGGTAGGGAGGGTTAGCCATCCAGGATAACCCGGGGTAGGGAGGGTTAGCCATCCAGGATAACCCGGGGTAGGGAGGGTTAGCCATCCAGGATAACCCGGGGTAGGGAGGGTTAGCCACCCAGGATAACCCGGGGTAGGGAGGGTTAGCCATCCAGGATAACCCGGGGTAGAGAGGGTTAGCCACCCAGGATAACCTACAAGGGGAAATAACCTGCTTGACTTAGTTATGGCAAACAATGAATCCCTTGTTAATAATTTAGAAATTTCAGAGGAACTGGGTGCTAGCGACCACAAATCAATTACATTTAGCATTGAATGGAAGTACGATAGTAGCGATAACTCAGTAACAGTCCCAGATTTTCGCTTAGCAGATTACGATGGGCTTAAAGAACACTTATCATCTGTTGACTGGGGTAACGAAGAGAGCTATCAATATGACAGTTTTCTGAACACTATACATGCTGCTCAAAGAGCGTTTATCCCATATAAAGAAATTAGATCAAATAGAAATGACCCAAAATGGATGAATAATAGGCTCAAATATCTACTAGGGCATAAGAAAGGAATTTATAGGCGTATCAAAAGAGGTGAGGGTCATCTTATGAATCAGTATATTGACATTAAGAGGGACATTAAAAAGGGGATAAGAAAAGCTAAAAGGGACTATGAAATTAAAGTTGCTAGGGATTCTAAAACTAACCCAAAAAGTTTTTTCCAGGTCTATAGAACAAAAGTTAGAGATAAGATAGGTCCCCTTAAAAATAACTATGGGCACCTTACTGACAATGAGAATGAAATGTGCTTGATTTTAAATAATTATTTTCTCTCAGTTTTTACACAGGAAGACACTAACAATATTCCAGTAATTAATTTTTACAGTGGGCTAGAAGAAGATAAATTATGTAACATCACAGTCACTAGTGAGATGGTTGTGAGGCAGATAGACAGACTGAAGCAAAATAAGTCGCCGGGTCCTGATGAGGTTTTTTCAAGGGTTCTTAAGGAATGCAAAATGGAACTCTGTGAACCATTAACTAATATTTTTAATTTATCTCTTCAAACAGGTGTAGTGTCTGATATGTGGAAGATGGCTAATGTAACTCCTATTTTTAAAACAGGGGACAAGTCGTTACCGTCAAATTACCGCCCAATAAGCCTGACCTCAATTGTAGGCAAATTACTAGAGTCAATTATAGCTGAGATTATAAGAAGCCATCTCGATAAGCATAGCTTGATTAATGATACTCAGCATGGATTCACAAGAGGCCGGTCTTGTCTAACTAATTTATTAACTTTCTTCAGTAAAGCTTTTGAGGCTGTTGACCACAATAAAGAATTTGATATTATTTACTTAGATTTTAGTAAGGCTTTTGATAGAGTTCCGCACCATAGACTGTTAAAGAAAGTGGCAGCCCATGGCATTGGGGGAAAAGTGCTCTCGTGGATCGAGTCATGGCTCACTGACAGGAAGCAGAGAGTGTCCATAAATGGGGTTAAATCCGAGTGGGGATCTGTAACAAGTGGCGTTCCACAGGGATCAGTCTTGGGCCCGTTGTTGTTTATAATATATATCAATGATCTTGATGAGGGAATTACTAGTGATATGAGCAAATTCGCCGATGACACAAAGATAGGTAGGATAATTGATTCAAACGTAGATGTTAGGGAACTTCAGGAGGACTTAAACAAACTCTATTCTTGGTCAGAAAAGTGGCAGATGCAGTTCAATGTAGATAAGTGCAAGGTTCTGAAGCTTGGGAGTGCCCATAACCCTAGTACTTATAAATTAAATGATGTAGAACTTAGCCATACAGATTGCGAAAAGGACTTGGGGGTTATGGTGAGCAGCAACCTTAAACCAAGACAGCAATGCCTAAGCGTACGTAATAAGGCAAATAGATTACTGGGATTTATATCAAGAAGTGTAAGCAACAGAAGTCCAGAGGTCATACTGCAGCTTTATACATCATTAGTAAGGCCTCACCTTGATTATGCAGCTCAGTTCTGGTCTCCGTATTACAAAATGGACATAAATTCGTTAGAAAACATTCAGCGTAGGATGACTAAATTAATACATAGCATCAGAAATCTTCCTTATGAAGAAAGATTGAAGACTCTTAAGTTACATTCACTTGTTAGACGAAGAATGAGGGGAGACCTGATCGAAGTGTATAAGTGGAAGATAGGTATTAATAAAGGGGATATTAATAAGGTCTTGAGGATGTTTCTCCAAGAGAGAACCCGCAGTAATGGATTTAAATTAGATAAGTTTAGATTTAGAAAGGACATAGGAAAGTATTGGTTTGGAAATAGGGTAGTTGATGAGTGGAACAGTCTACCTAGTTGGGTTATTGAGGCTAGGACTTTGGGTAGTTTCAAATCTAGGTTGGATAAGTACATGAGTGGGAAGGGTTGGATTTGAGTGGGACTTTCACATCAGAGCTTATTTCTTGGGTAGCATTGAAAATTGGGTTGGGTAAATGTTTTGTTAGTGGGATGAATTGTAAAGGACCTGCCTAGTATGGGCCAGCAGGCCTCCTGCAGTGTTCCTCCTTTCTTATGTTCTTATAACCCGGGGTAGGGAGGGTTAGCCACCCAGGATAACCCGGGGTAGGAAGGGTTACCCATCCAGGATAACCCGGGGTAGGGAGGGTTAGCCATCCAGGATAACCCGGGGTAGGGAGGGTTAGCCATCCAGGATAACCCGGGGTAGGGAGGGTTAGCCACCCAGGATAACCCGGAGTAGGGAGGTTTACCCATCCAGGATAACCCGGGGTAGGGAGGGTTAGCCATCCAGGATAACCCGGGGTAGGAAGGTTTAGCCACCCAGGATAACCCGGGGTAGGGAGGGTTAGCCATCCAGGATAACCCGGAGTAGGGAGAGTTAGCCACCCAGGATAACCCGGAGTAGGGAGGGTTAGCCACTCACGATAACCCGGGGTAGGGAGGGTTAGTCACCCAGGATAACCCGGGGTAGGGAGGGTTAGCCACCCAGGATAACCCGGGGTAGGGAGGGTTAGCCACCCAGGATAACCCAGAGTAGGGAATGTTAGCCACCCAGGATAACCCGGGGTAGAGAGGGTTAGCCACCCAGGATAACCCGGAGTAGGGAGGGTTAGCCACCCAGGATAACCCGGAGTAGGGAGGGTTAGCCACTCACGATAACCCGGGGTAGGGAGGGTTAGGCATCCAGGATAACCCGGGGTAGGGAGGGCTAGCCACCCAGGATAACCCGGGGTAGGGAGGGTTAGCCACCCAGGATAACCCGGGGTAGGGAGGGTTAGCCACCCAGGATAACCCGGAGTAGGGAGGGTTAGCCACCCAGGATAACCCGGGGTAGGGAGGGTTAGCCACCCAGGATAACCCGGAGTAGGGAGGGTTAGCCACCCAGGATAACCCGGGGTAGGGAGGGTTAGCAACCCAGGATAACCCGGGGTAGGGAGGGTTAGCCACCCAGGATAACCCGGAGTAGGGAGGGTTAGCCACCCAGGATAACCCGGGGTATGGAGGGTTAGCCACCCAGGATAACCCGGGGTAGGGAGGGTTAGCCACCCAGGATAACCCGGGGTAGGGAGGGCTAGCCACCCAGGATAACCCGGAGTAGGGAGGGTTAGCCACCCAGGATAACCCGGGGTAGGGAGGGTTAGCCACCCAGGATAACCCGGGGTAGGGAGGGTTAGCCACCCAGGATAACCCGGAGTAGGGAGGGTTAGCCACCCAGGATAACCCGGGGTAGGGAGGGTTAGCTACCCAGGATAATCCGGGGTAGGGAGGGTTAGCCACCCAGGATAACCCGGGGTAGGGAGGGTTAGCTACCCAGGATAACCCGGGGTAGGAAGGGTTAGCCATCCAGGATAACCCGGGGTAGGGAGGGTTAGCCACCCAGGATAACCCGGGGTAGGGAGGGTTAGCCACCCAGGATAACCCGGGGTAGGGAGGGTTAGCCACCCAGGATAACCCGGAGTAGGGAGGGTTAGCCACCCAGGATACCCCGGGGTAGGGAGGGTTAGCAACCCAGGATAACCCGGGGTAGGGAGGGTTAGCCACCCAGGATAACCCGGAGTAGGGAGGGTTAGCCACCCAGGATAACCCGGGGTAGGGAGGGTTAGCCACCCAGGATAACCCGGGGTAGGGAGGGTTAGCCACCCAGGATAACCCGGGGTAGGGAGGGTTAGCCACCCAGGATAACCCGGAGTAGGGAGGGTTAGCCACCCAGGATAACCCGGGGTAGGGAGGGTTAGCCACCCAGGATAACCCGGTGTAGGAAGGGTTAGCCACCCAGGATAACCCGGGGTAGGGAGGGTTAGCCACCCAGGATAACCCGGAGTAGGGAGGGTTAGCCACCCAGGATAACCCGGAGTAGGGAGGGATAGCCACCCAGGATAACCCAGGGTAGGGAGGGTTAGCCACCCAGGATAACCCGGAGTAGGGAGGGTTAGCCACCCAGGATAACCCGGGGTAGGGAGGGTTAGCCACCCAGGATAACCCGGGGTAGGGAGGGTTAGCCACCCAGGATAACCCGGAGTAGGGAGGGTTAGCCACCCAGGATAACCCGGGGTAGGGAGGGTTAGCCACCCAGGATAACCCGGGGTAGGGAGGGTTAGCCACCCAGGATAACCCGGGGTAGGGAGGGTTAGCCACCCAGGATAACCCAATAAAGTCAGTGCGTCATCGAGGATTGTCTGTCTTATTTCCACTGTCATCCTTCAATCTTGTCCCTCAGGATGTGACGCGTAACAGTTGACTAACATTCAGGTACCTACTTACTGCTAAGTGAACAGGGGCAGCAGGTGTAAGTGACTGATACCCAGGTACCTACTTACTGCTAAGTGAACAGGGGCAGCAGGTGTAAGTGACTGATACCCAAGTACCTACTTACTGCTAAGTGAACAGGGGCAGCAGGTGTAAGTGACTGATACCCAAGTACCTACTTACTGCTAAGTGAACAGGGGCAGCAGGTGTAAGTGACTGATACCCAGATACCTACTTACTGCTAAGTGAGCAGGGGCAGCAGGTGTAAGTGACTGATACCCAGGTACCTACTTACTGCTAAGTGAACAGGGGCAGCAGGTGTAAGTGACTGATACCCAGATACCTACTTACTGCTAAGTGAACAGGGGCAGCAGGTGTAAGTGACTGATACCCAAGTACCTACTTACTGCTAAGTGAACAGGGGCAGCAGGTGTAAGTGACTGATACCCAGGTACCTACTTACTGCTAAGTGAACAGGGGCAGCAGGTGTAAGTGACTGATACCCAAGTACCTACTTACTGCTAAGTGAACAGGGGCAGCAGGTGTAAGTGATAATACCCAGGTACCTACTTACTGCTAAGTGAACAGGGGCAGCAGGTGTAAGTGACTGATACCCAGGTACCTACTTACTGCTAAGTGAACAGGGGCAGCAGGTGTAAGTGACTAATACCCAGGTACCTACTTACTGCTAAGTGAACAGGGGCAGCAGGTGTAAGTGATAATACCCAGGTACCTACTTACTGCTAAGTGAACAGGGGCAGCAGGTGTAAGTGATAATACCCAGGTACCTACTTACTGCTAAGTGAACAGGGGCAGCAGGTGTAAGTGACTAATACCCAGGTACCTACTTACTGCTAAGTGAACATGGGCAGCAGGCGTAAGTGACTAATACCCAGGTACCTACTTACTGCTAAGTGAACAGCTTCAGCAGGTATAAGTGACTAATACCCAGGTACCTACTTACTGCTAAGTGAACAGGGGCAGCAGGTGTAAGTGACTAATGCCCAGGTACCTACTTACTGCTAAGTGAACAGGGGCAGCAGGTGTAAGTGACTAATGTCCAGGTACCTACTTACCGTTAAGTGAACAGGGGCAGCAGGTGTAAGTGACTAATGCCCAGGTACCTACTTACTGCTAAGTGAACAGGGGTAGCAGGTGTAAGTGACTAATGCCCAGGTACCTACTTACTGCTAAGTGAACAGGGGCAGCAGGTGTAAGTGACTAATGCCCAGGTACCTACTTACTGCTAAGTGAACAGGGGCAGCAGGTGTAAGTGACTAATGCCCAGGTACCTACTTACTGCTAAGTGAACAGGGGCAGCAGGTGTAAGTGACTAATGCCCAGGTACCTACTTACTGCTAAGTGAACAGGGGCAGCAGGTGTAAGTGACTAATGCCCAGGTACCTACTTACTGCTAAGTGAACAGGGGCAGCAGGTGTAAGTGACTAATGCCCAGGTACCTACTTACTGCTAAGTGAACAGGGGCAGCAGGTGTAAGTGACTAATGCCCAGGTACCTACTTACTGCTAAGTGAACAGGGGCAGCAGGCGTAAGTGACTAATGCCCAGGTACCTACTTACTGCTAAGTGAACAGGGGCAGCAGGTGTAAGTGACTGATACCCAGGTACCTACTTACTGCTAAGTGAACAGGGGCAGCTGGTGTAAGTGACTAATACCCAGGTACCTACTTACTGCTAAGTGAACAGGGGCAGCAGGTGTAAGGAAACATGTCCAACGTTTCACCCGTGCCGGAGATCGATCACGGACCCTCAGCGAGTGAGCTGAGGACGCTACCAACCAAGCCACGGACTCTTGATATAACTCCCCTCCAGGGTGGTGCCTTGATGCTAACGAAGGGCTCTTGATCCACACAATTAAAGCCATCCTAATCACCTTCCATTTTCCAGTCTAAATTAAAGAGGACTGATAAAGAAGACACTGATTAAGAAGACACCGGTTAAGAAGACACTGGTTAAGAAGACACTGGTTAAGAAGACACTGGTTAAGAAGACACTGGTTAAGAAGACACTGGTTAAGAAGACACTGGTTAAGAAGACACTGGTTAAGAAGACACTGGTTAAGAAGACACTGGTTAAGGAGACACTGGTTAAGGAGACACTGGTTAAGGAGACACTGGTTAAGAAGACACTGGTTAAGAAGACACTGGTTAAGAAGACACTGGTTAAGAAGACACTGGTTAAGAAGACACTGGTTAAGAAGACACTGGTTAAGAAGACACTGGTTAAGAAGACACTGGTTAAGAAGACACTGGTTAAGAAGACACTGGTTAAGGAGACACTGGTTAAGAAGACACTGGTTAAGGAGACACTGGTTAAGGAGACACTGGTTAAGAAGACACTGGTTAAGAAGACACTGGTTAAGAAGACACTGGTTAAGAAGACACTGGTTAAGAAGACACTGGTTAAGGAGACACTGGTTAAGAAGACACTGGTTAAGAAGACACTGGTTAAGAAGACACTGGTTAAGAAGACACTGGTTAAGGAGACACTGGTTAAGAAGACACTGGTTAAGAAGACACTGGTTAAGAAGACACTGGTTAAGAAGACACTGGTTAAGAAGACACTGGTTAAGAAGACACTGGTTAAGAAGACACTGGTTAAGAAGACACTGGTTAAGGAGACACTGGTTAAGAAGACACTGGTTAAGAAGACACTGGTTAAGGAGACACTGGTTAAGAAGACACTGGTTAAGAAGACACTGGTTAAGAAGACACTGGTTAAGAAGACACTGGTTAAGAAGACACTGGTTAAGAAGACACTGGTTAAGAAGACCCTGGTTAAGAAGACACTGGTTAAGAAGACACTGGTTAAGGAGACACTGGTTAAGAAGACACTGGTTAAGAAGACACTGGTTAAGAAGACACTGGTTAAGAAGACACTGGTTAAGGAGACACTGGTTAAGAAGACACTGGTTAAGAAGACACTGGTTAAGAAGACACTGGTTAAGAAGACACTGGTTAAGAAGACACTGGTTAAGGAGACACTGGTTAAGAAGACACTGGTTAAGAAGACACTGGTTAAGAAGACACTGGTTAAGAAGACACTGGTTAAGAAGACACTGGTTAAGAAGACACTGGTTAAGAAGACACTGGTTAAGAAGATACTGGTTAAGAAGACACTGGTTAAGAAGACACTGGTTAAGAAGACACTGGTTAAGAAGACACTGGTTAAGAAGACACTGGTTAAGAAGACACTGGTTAAGAAGACACTGGTTAAGAAGACACTGGTTAAGAAGACACTGGTTAAGAAGACACTGGTTAAGAAGACACTGGTTAAGAAGACACTGGTTAAGAAGATACTGGTTAAGAAGATACTGGTTAAGGAGACAGTGATTAAGAAGGTGTCAGTTAAGGGCAATAATTAAGAAAAAATTGATTAAGGAATCCCTGATAAACGAATTATCTTAACGATATCATTGTTAACGAGGGATGGTAACGAGGCTGCAGGTATAAACGACACGGTAATAGAAGCTCTCGTTAATGATGCGTTAACGAAGGGGGGGGGGTTACGAGGCTGCATATAGCGAGGAAAGTTCATGGGGATCTAGTTAATGATATAATTCTTAACGAAGGGAGGTGTAACGAGGGTACAGGTAAGGACAGTTAACGAGGTTGCGGTTAACGATATCAGATTTTGTTATTAGTGACTGGGCGGTAACGAGACCAAGAAAAATGAGAATTCACCTGAGAGCCACTGGCTTGTTCCTGGCTTGGCCCTGGCTTGACCCTGGTTTGGCCCTGGCTTGGCCCTGGCTTGGCCCAGGGTTCGTAGTGATTTAGCCCTGAGTTGGCCCTGGGTTAGCTCTGATTTGACACTGGCTTAGCCCTGAGTTGGCCTTGAGTTGGCACTACAGTTTCTAACTGTGGCTACAGTGTGTATATATATATATATATATATATATATATATATATATATATATATATATATATATATATATATATATATATATACAAACTCTGATCTCTGGCTGAAGGAGACTCGAACCTACGAACCTTAGAACAAGGTACGCTGTGCTATACCAAACTCACCACACTGGACCAATACCTTGGAGTGCAGCTTGCGCTAGACTTTGATCCAAGGCAGCCAGCTTTCAGGGAGAAGGCTTACAGCTTTTCATCTCATCCCCTGCATGCATCAGCCTTACTAGAGATTTTAACAATGCAAGGACTGCGTACCTTGTTCCAAGGTTCGTACGTTCGAGTCTCCTTCAGCCAGAGATCAGTGTTTGTGTATATTTTGCCTGCTCTTGCGAATTCCTTGCATATATATATATATATATATATATATATATATATATATATATATATATATATATATATATATATATATATATATATATATATATATATACATATATATATTTTTTTTTTTTTCAACAAGTCGGTCGTCTCCCACCGAGGCAGGGTGACCCAAAAAAGAAAGAAAATCCCCAAAAAGAAAATACTTTCATCATCATTCAACACTTTCACCTCACTCACACATTATCACTGTTTTGCAGAGGTGCTCAGAATACAACAGTTTAGAAGCATATACGTATAAAGATACACAACATATCCCTCCAAACTGCCAATATCCCAAACCCCTCCTTTAAAGTGCAGGCATTGTACTTCCCATTTCCAGGACTCAAGTCCGACTATATGAAAATAACCGGTTTCCCTGAATCCCTTCACTAAATATTACCCTGCTCACACTCCAACAGATCGTCAGGTCCCAAGTATCATTCGTCTCCATTCACTCCTATCTAACACGCTCATGCACGCTTGCTGGAAGTCCAAGCCCCTCGCCCACAAAACCTCCTTTACCCCCTCTTTCCAACCCTTTCGAGGACGACCCCTACCCCGCCTTCCTTCCCCTATAGATTTATATGCTTTCCATGTCATTCTACTTTGATCCATTCTCTCTAAATGACCAAACCACCTCAACAACCCCTCTTCTGCCCTCTGACTAATGCTTTTATTAACTCCACACCTTCTCCTAATTTCCACACTCCGAATTTTCTGCATAATATTTACACCACACATTGCCCTTAGACAGGACATCTCCACTGCCTCCAACCGTCTCCTCGCTGCTGCATTTACCACCCAAGCTTCACATCCATATATAAGAGTGTTGGTACTACTATACTTTCATACATTCCCTTCTTTGTCTCCATAGATAACGTTTTTTGACTCCACATATACCTCAACGCACCACTCACCTTTTTTCCCTCATCAATTCTATGATTAACCTCATCCTTCATAAATCCATCCGCCGACACGTCAACTCCCAAGTATCTGAAAACATTCACTTCTTCCATACTCCTCCTCCCCAATTTGATATCCAATTTTTCTTTATCTAAATCACTTGATACCCTCATCACCTTACTCTTTTCTATGTTCACTTTCAACTTTCTACCTTTACACACATTCTCAAACTCATCCACTAACCTTTGCAATTTTTCTTTAGAATCTCCCATAAGCACAGTATCATCAGCAAAAAGTAACTGTGTCAATTCCCATTTTGAATTTGATTCCCCATAATTTAATCCCACCCCTCTCCCGAACACCCTAGCATTTACTTCTTTTACAACCCCATCTATAAATATATTAAACAACCATGGTGACATTACACATCCCTGTCTAAGACCTACTTTTACCGGGAAGTATTCTCCCTCTCTTCTACACACCCTAACCTGAGCCTCACTATCCTCATAAAAGCTCTTTACAGCATTTAGTAACTTACCACCTATTCCATATACTTGCAACATCTGCCACATTGCTCCTCTATCCACTCTATCATATGCCTTTTCTAAATCCATAAATGCAATAAAAACTTCCCTACCTTTATCTAAATACTGTTCACATATATGCTTCAATGTAAACACTTGATCTACACATCCCCTACCCACTCTGAAGCCTCCTTGCTCATCCGCAATTCTACATTCTGTCTTACCTCTAATTCTTTCAATTATAACCCTACCGTATACTTTTCCTGGTATACTCAGTAAACTTATTCCTCTATAATTTTTACAATCTCTTTTGTCCCCTTTCCCTTTATATAAAGGGACTATACATGCTCTCCGCCAATCCCTAGGTACCTTCCCCTCTTTCATACATTTATTAAACAAAAGTACCAACCACTCCAACACTATATCCCCCCCTGCTTTTAACATTTCTGTCATGATCCCATCAGTTCCAGCTGCTTTACCCCCTTTCATTCTACGTAATGCCTCACGTACCTCCACCACACTTACATTCTGCTCTTCTTCACTCCTAAAAGATGGTATACCTCCCTGGCCAGTGCATGAAATTACCGCCTCCCTTTCTTCCTTAACATTTAAAAGTTCCTCAAAATATTCTCGCCATCTACCTAATACCTCCCTCTCCCCATCTACTAACTCCCCTACTCTGTTTTTAACTGACAAATCCATACTTTCCCTAGGCTTTCTTAACTTGTTTAACTCACTCCAAAATTTTTTCTTATTTTCATTAAAATTTCTTGACAGTGCCTCTCCCACTCTTTCATCTGCTCTCCTTTTGCACTCTCTCACCACTCTCTTCACCTTTCTTTTACTCTCCATATACTCTGCTCTTCTTATAACACTTCTGCTTTGTAAAAACCTCTCGTAAGCTACCTTTTTCTCTTTTATCACACCCTTTACTTCATCATTCCACCAATCACTCCTCTTTCCTCCTGCCCCCACCCTCCTATAACCACAAACTTCTGCCCCACATTCTAATACTGCATTTTTAAAACTATTCCAACCCTCTTCAACCCCCCCACTACTCATCTTTGCACTAGCCCACCTTTCTGCCAATAGTCGCTTATATCTCGCCCGAACTTCCTCCTCCCTTAGTTTATACACTTTCACCTCCCTCTTACTTGTTGTTGCCACCTTCCTCTTTTCCCATCTACCTCTTACTCTAACTGTAGCTACAACTAAATAATGATCTGATATATCAGTTGCCCCTCTATAAACATGTACATCCTGGAGCCTACCCATCAACCTTTTATCCACCAATACATAATCTAACAAACTACTTTCATTACGTGCTACATCATACCTTGTATATTTATTTATCCTCTTTTTCATAAAATATGTATTACTTATTACCAAATTTCTTTCTACACATAGCTCAATTAAAGGCTCCCCATTTACATTTACCCCTGGCACCCCAAATTTACCTACTACTCCCTCCATAACATTTTTACCCACTTTAGCATTGAAATCCCCAACCACCATTACTCTCACACTTGATTCAAAACTCCCCACGCATTCACTCAACATTTCCCAGAATCTCTCTCTCTCCTCTACACTTCTCTCTTCTCCAGGTGCATACACGCTTACTATAACCCACTTTTCACATCCAATCTTTATTTTACTCCACATAATCCTTGAATTTATACATTTGTAGTCCCTCTTTTCCTGCCATAGCTTATCCTTCAACATTATTGCTACTCCTTCTTTAGCTCTAACTCTATTTGAAACCCCTGACCTAATCCCATTTATTCCTCTCCATTGAAACTCTCCCACCCCCTTCAGCTTTGTTTCACTTAAAGCCAGGACATCCAGCTTCTTCTCATTCATAACATCCACAATCATCTCTTTCTTATCATTTGCACAACATCCACGCACATTCAGACTTCCCACTTTGACAATTTTCTTCTTCTTATTCTTTTTAGTAATCTTTACAGGAAAAGGGGTTACTAGCCCATATATATATATATATATATATATATGTGTGTGTGTGTGTGTGTGTGTGTGTGTGTGTGTGTGTGTGTGTGTGTGTGTGTGTGTGTGTGTGTGTATTTGTGTGTACTTACCTAATTGTGGTTGCAGGGGTTGATTCACAGCTCCTGGTCCCGCCTCTTCCCTAATTGTTACTAAGTCAATCACTCCCTGCTCCGTGAGCTTTATCATACCTCTTCTTGAAGCTATGTATGGATCCTGCCTCCACTACCTCTCTTTCGAGACTATTCCACTTCCTGACTACTCTGTGACTGAAAAAATACTTCCTAACATCCCTGTGACTCATCTGAGTCTTCTACTTCCAATTGTAACCTCTTGTTGCTGTGTCCCATCTCTGAAACTTCTTGTCTTTGTCCATCTTGTCAATTCCTCTCAGTATTGTATATGCTGTGATCATGTACCCTCTGTCCCTCCTGACCACCAGTGTTTTCAGGTTGAGTTCCCTTTACCTCTCCTCGCAGGACATACCCTTTAGCACCGGGACTAGACTTGTTGCAAATCTCTTCACTTTCTCTAATTTCCTGATGTGCTTGGCCAGGTGTGCGTTCCAAACTGGTGCTGCATATTCCAATGTGGGCCTGATGTACACAGTGTACAGGGTCCTGAACGACTCCTTACTGAGATGTCGGAATGCTGTTCTTAGGTTTGCTAGTCGCCCGGATGTCGCAGCAGTTATGTGGTTGATGTGCGCCTTAGGAGATGTGTTCAGTGTTGTGCTCACTCCAAGTTCCTTTTCCTTGAGGGAAGTTTGTAGTTTTTGGTCCCCTAGACTGTATTCTGTCCGCGATCTTCGTTGTGTGTGTGTACTCACCTAGTTGAGGTTGCGAGGGTCGAGTCCGAGCTCCTGGCTCGTACTCACCTATTTGTACTCACCTATTTGTGGTTGCAGGGGTCGAGTCCTAGCTCCTGGCCCCGCCTCTTCACCGGTTGCTACTAGGCCCTCTCTCTCCCCGCTCCATGAGCTTTATCAAACCTCGTCTTAAAACTGTGTATGGTTCCTGCCTCCACTACGTCATTTTCTAGGCTATTCCACTGCCTTACAACTCTATGACTGAAGAAATACTTCCTACTATCTCTCTGACTCATTTGTGTCTTCAACTTCCAATTGTGGCCTCTTGTTTCTGTGTCCCCTCCCTGGAACATCCTGTCCTTGTCCACCTTGTCTATTCCACGCAGTATTTTATATGTCGTTATCATGTCTCCCCTGACCCTCCTGTCCTCCAGTGTCGTCAGGCCGATTTCCCTTAATCTTTCTTCAT